>NW_027270901.1:600000-1004724 GCF_040938485.1 Diadema antillarum
AAAATCTTTCGTTTCTTGGAATCTGATTGTATCTTCCAGAAACAATTGGCAGTTTATGATTAGCGCAACGGAATTTACATAAAATTTTTGCCTGTGAATCATTAAGGTGTCGAAAATACTTCTCAAAATGAAGATCCTGCTTAAAAATTCGATAATTTAAACATTGAGAATTTTTGTCTACATTACTATGCCACTCTTGTTTATAAATATCATTTAATCTGGTACTAACTAAACTTTTGAAGCCAGCTAAAGTGAGATGTGCTGCTTGGCTGTTCCAAATTGCAGTTAGACCTAAGTTGTTAAATATTTCCTTTATCCTAATTACCCATGTCATCGAATTTTCTTGCCTCGCCGATAAAACATATTGAAAATTATACAAAATATGCGCTATCTTTGACATATTACTGTTAACAAGTTTAAACCAAAACATTAACATCCGAAGGGTCACTGTTTTTTGTAATCTATCTCTACCTATTTCTCCGTAAACCATACAATTCGGAGTTCGCTTATGTAATCCAAGAAGTTCCTTACAATATCTACAAAAGAAAGTTTCAATTTGGGCGAGGTCTTCAAAACCCCAAATTTCACTGCCGTAAAGCAAAATAGGCATGATCAAACGTTCAAATAGCTCTAGTTTTACGTCGATTGGAAGGAGGAGAGGTAAAATTTTACTTTTCATAGAATACAACGCTCTTTTGGCTTGGGTTACTTGTTTGTTTATAGCTTTCTTAAAATTATTATTATAATTGAACGTCGTTCCTAAGTAAACATAATCATCGCAGACACAAATTTTGTCATCTCCGAAAAGAAAGGTAGGAGCTGTTCTAACTTTTCCACGGGAAAAAAATAACTATCTTAGTCTTAGCAGTATTAACGGTCAGATGCCACAATTGGCAATAATCAAATAAAGCATCAAGAGCTAACTGGAGTTCCTCAGCATTTTCAGCCAACACAATCGTATCATCTGCATATAGTAATGTGAATAAATCAACAAACATATTCACTTCTTCGGTAGAACACGTTTCATTGATACCTGACGAAAGAAAATCCATACCAGGGTATCTCTGAGACAGAAATGACGAAAAATCGTTTAAATACAACGAAAATAATATTGGTGATAAATTCTCACCTTGTTTTACACCTATGTTACTCTTAAAAAAATCTGATTTAGAATTGTTATAAAAAACGCAGGATTTTGACTTTCTATAGATATCCTTAACGACCCGGAGTAATTTACCATTAATTCCATGGTCAAACAATTTCAACCACAGTGAAGATCTATCAACCAAATCGAATGCTTTTTTGTAATCAACAAAAGCTGTATACACCCTTTTCCTTCTCTGTAAATAAAAATCAAGAATAGCATGTAATGAAAATACATGGTCCATAGTTGAATATCCGCATCTAAAACCAGCTTGTTCCTCTCCTAACAGGCATTGTGATTCTACAAACAAAGTTACTCTATCATTTAATACTGCCGTGAATAGCTTCCCAACACAGCTCAATAATGTAATACCTCTGTAGTTGTCAACACAATCTCGTGAGCCCTTCCCTTTATACAATGGTTTTATCAAACCGTTTACCCAATCTGTTGGGACAATGCCACTGTCAAATATAAGATTAAACAATTTGGTTATCAACTTGACCAGATTTTTTGAACTATTCTTCAGAAGTTCATTCAAAATCAAATCAAGGCCTGGTGCCTTGTTATTCTTAAGTCGTTTCATTTGATTGACAACTTCCGATATTTCAATCTCTCTGTCTAATTCTTCATTTGACATATCACGAAGCAGTGCTTCAATACCAGCATCATAAGATCGTACGTTACCACTACCCAAACTTTTAAAATGATCATAAAAATCATGCGATGATAGTTCTTGAGATGTTTCACGGTATCTATTCTTCCTATTAATCAGTTTCCAATAATCTTTCGGATTTGAACTTTTTAAATTCCTTAACGCTGAATTTAATTGCCAGGTATGATTTTGCTTCTTTAAACGGATAACATTTTTGTACAGCTTACTTTTACGTTTCATTTCACTCTCACTGTGATCAGTTTTAGTTCGACGGAAGACATTTCTTGCTCGTATAAAATCTTTTCTTGCATCAGAACATTCCTTATCAAACCAAGAATTTGCGGGAAATTTGTTTCGGCGTGCCTTGAAATTCTTTGTTTTAGACTCAATAACCATATTACACGCATCTGCAGCATCTAAATAGATATTACGTAGATTACCAATGATCTTATCAATTTCACTTTGAGAGATGTTTCCTTTAGCAAGTGTCTCTATGTAATCTATTGATGCAAGTATTTCTGCATCATCAAAATTTTGAACGAATATATTTCTTTTCTTATCCTCCCATTTGATCTTGATTGACTTTTCATCATTACAATTACCTACGTCTGTTCTAAAAACATTATAATTTTCAGTAGATCTTTCTACAGCATGAGCAAATTTATTGACAATTTCGAGTGAAATCGGACAGTGTTTGTCTGATAGAAATTTATCAAAAGTACCGATGGAGAAATTTTCAATTTTTGTGAACACTTCGGGAGATGCCAAAGCATAATCAACAGTACTGGCACTGCCACATGTTAAACGACCAATACCGAAATCATCACCGAATCTGCCATTCACTATATGTATATCCATACTTTTGCAAAGATCTAATAATCTATGACCGTTATTATTAACATGATGATCATTGTTGAACCTTTTAGTACAAATACCAAGCAATTCAAGTTCAGATTGAGAATCAGTTATATTCTCGGATATGAATGACAAACCAATTTCATTTTGAATATCATCTTCCACTGTAAGAAAATCACCAAGTATCCCTGTTCTGGCATTGAAGTCTCCTACCAACAAAAACGGGAGATCGTATTTAGCCCGCAGAGTCGTACAATCATTTAAGATTATGTCAAAAATATCGTCAGTATAGTACTTTGACCCTTCATGCGGAATATACACTGAGCCAATCAAAATAGAGAATCCAGAAAAGTCGAGTTTAATCCACAAAATAGAATCAGACTGAGTCTGATTCAAAATTTCATAACAGCCCTTGAATCTCTCAGAAACAATTATTGCTAACCCATGAGTCCCACTGAGGGGGATAGAGACGTTTCTTTTCTGGGCCGTCACATATTGATACCCAGGAAAATACTCAGAATAATTCAAATCGGTTTTAGTTTCACTGAGACAAATGATATCATGCTTTTTGACAAAATCTTGTAGGAAGCCATAATCACATTTCTTAGAAATACCGCAAACATTTAGCCCTGCAATCTTCAGCCTTGAAATCGATGAGCAATGATATTTATGGTCATCGGAGCAGGCATGTGCCGCGAGTTCCTAGATGTCAAGGTAAACCCCCAACTTCTTGATGCGGTCCTCGTCCCATCCGATGTCATGGAGGTTGTCCAGCGAATCTAGAACTCTGATGCTCTGCCTCCCATCGGACTTACTAATGTAGTGGATCTTTCCATCTATTGTCCAGACGCGTAGTATGCCTGTGTCCTTCCTCATCTCTTGGACGACTTTGCTCCTGAGACGGGTGAGGTCGTCGTTGATGTAAACATGTTTCAGATCCTCTCTCTTTCTTAGGCCTTTCTTGGCTCGCATGAAGGTTGCCTTTGCCTCACGCCTGGTGAAACGAGCAATGACGGTGCGCGCTTTCTTCCTTTGATGGTCATCCGCCGATGTTGAGCCCAATCGATGGCAGATGCTCAAATCCGTGGCCTTGATGTCTACTCCCATTTGCTTCGCTAGGTCTAGCACCACTCCTGTCGTATTTTCACCCTGCTCCTCCTTCAGACCGTAGATTTTCACGTTCTCCTTCCTTGTGTATTGTTCGAGTCGTTCTACTTCGAAATGACCAATTTGAACAGACCTTTTCATTCTCCCACTAGCCCTTCCTTCCTCATTCTGTTCCTTCCAAGTCTTCTGTTCCTCAAGCAAGGTCTTCATTGCAGCGGTAACAGCGGAAGATACGGCTTGGACAGTGATAGGCTGGATAGCAACTATAACCTTGGCGACTATGTTGGCTATCAGCGCATCATCAATTCCAGCCACTGTAGGGCTAGTGGTGTCTCCTCCCTTGGTGTTGGTAGACCTAGATCCTCCACCTGCTGCACCACGTCCTTGACTTCCGGAGCCCTTGCCCACACCTTTCATGGACGCCGCATCTACACCCATGGAAGCTACCACTGCATAGGACACAGTATCATTAATAGCTCGGCTGGGATCCTCCTCCTTGATAGACACCTCATCATCTAGAACGTTGAAGTTGGCCATGACGTCACAAAGGAGTAACAATAGAGCGCGTGAGATGCGTTGCTCGGTGTTGCTATGTGGAGCGCTCCTTCTGGAGATGTGTGATATACGCACTTGTAAGGGGTGCGCAGAGTCTTGTCCAGTCTCCTGTCGCTAAGGAGACGGCGTAGTTGCCAAGGTCGAGTCAATGCGCTGTGAGCGCCAATGATGCAGAGTTGCGCAAATAGGCAATCAAAATCAAAATGTTAAAGTACGTAGAATCGCTAAAAAATTGACCAAATCCGCTGTAAACGTTCCCAAAGAATAAGGCAATCTACAAAATTATGAACTGATCGAATTTACCTCGCTGAGCTTTTCAAAATGAAGTACAAATAGCCGTGACCAGACACCAATAGTGAAAATAAAGTCCAATCTGCCGGAGCTCAGCAAATACACGTCCAACCGTCTCAAGTCTCAAGTCTCTGATTTCTCAATATAGAAGCCTTTGTTACGTCATAAACCCTCAGCTGCACGGCGCGCCTCACCCTAGCATAAACTAGAGCACGCACTTTAGTGCGCGCAGGCAAACCTCAAATACGCGCAGCCTGAACTCCAAGTTCATTGACCCTACCTGCTAAAATATCAAAAATCCTTCATAAATTCCCCAAAAATTCTCGGATCACTACCAAAAGTTAATCGTTTGGTACTTGTGTCATTCTCAACCTTTCCTGCAAGTTTCATCCCAATCCGTCAACTACTTTTTGAGTTATTTTGCGCACGGACAAACTAACAAACCAACGGTAACGAAAACATAACCTCCTCCCTTGGCGGAGGTAACAAACCAACGGTAACGAAAACATCACCTCCCCCTTGGCGGAGGTAATTACAAAATTTCTATACAGTGCACTCCCGTTTATAACGAACACGGTTATGACGAAATTCCGGTAATACAACGTCTACGGTCGAAGTAAAAATAAGGGCCGCAACGTTATCCACTCTATGCGTGTATTTTTATACCTCCGCCAAGGGAGGATGTTATGTTTTCGTTACCGTTGGTTTGTTTGTTAGTTACCTACGTCCTCCGCCAAGGGAGGAGGTTAGGTTTTCGTTACCGTTGGTTTGTTCGTTAGTTCGCCATAGTTCGTTTGTCCGTGTCCAAAATAACTCAAAAAGTTTATTTCCCCGTAAAATTTTGAATGAAATATTCGAATTGATTAAGAGTAGTTTAGGAAAGAATTCAATATTATAAACATGTATTTCTAGTTTCTTCGTAATGCGCAAATTGAAATGAAATGAAAATTAGGTCATCTTAAAAACCTGATATTTTTCTTTAATGCATATGCGCACATTTCCGCATGTTAGTTTTCTATCCTTTAATCTGGGATATTTTAATCTTTCAAATAAAGTATTCCGCTATAAAGCGTGCACCAGCGTGCTTTTAAACTATTTGCTGTTAAAATTGTCAGTTTTACACTGCATTTTGATTCGCTGCTCCACAAATTCATTGTTGCCATCATACTGAAAGAGAGATAGTGAAATGCAGTATGAGGGGCAAGTATTTCTATGTGAGAGCGCTAGTCCCGATTATTGATGCTCTCTTTTGTCAAAGCACCTGATTTCCACCTGTAGTTAAGCGCATTTAACTCGGCGGTGCCGCGCGTGACTTCAAAGGAGAGCAGGGGGGCGTTTCATGAAGGAACTTGTCGAATAAAATGTCCGACAAGTCAATTATATCCGACAAGTTCAGAGAAATCAGCCAATCAGACGAAAGAATTTCTCAAAACTTGTCGGATATAATTGACTTGTCAGATATTGTATCCGACAATTAAGTTCCTTCATGAAATGCCCCCCAGGAGTTGTCTCTCTTTTTCAAACACCTCCCTGATCTAAAAAAACGAGCGGCACCGCGGGGAGCTGAAAAGAGGCCGGGCACTATAAAGTTCGACGGCGATGTTTTTGCACATGAAACAGTTCACTTCGAATTGAAAAGGGAACAACAGCATTAATTGATAGTGCTGGATTTTCTCAATCACGTAGGCCAAGTTTTTACGTGAATTTCCGTGTTAAATATTCTTATCAGGCAAATACAAATTAGGCGGTCGATGAGTAGTATGGTTGGGTGTTCATAATGTAGCCCACCTCTCGCTCATTCGCACTCGTAGACCTTAGATGGAGAGAGAGAGATGGCAGACTTCTTGTGGTGAAAAGCAAGTCTTGAATCTTTTATTCCGTTAATGACCAAATGAATACTCAAATGATAAAACACAAACAACTTATAAACAAAATCATGTACGACAATTACGGCTCTATGTCAGCACACCGTGTTTACACAACATCTGCTTAGTGCTACCAGCCTGTAATTACGAATGAGAGCTGCTCACTCTGTGTGAAACAAAATAACATATGTGATATACTCTCTTATTTGTCTGCCTACCCTATTCCCAGCTGTAAACAACTAAATTGATACACCCTTCTTGATTTAGCTGTAAAGCGGTTACTCATTAGGTATATGACTTATAACACAATCTCTCACTGATCCCTTTCCTATCTCTATTACTGATTACAGCCCATAGAGCTGTGCGATAGGTAAGAATGCAGTTCTATGTTACATCTATATCAATGCCTATAACTCATTGGTGCTACAAATAAACAAATCATAATTAGTCATAAAATTACAACTCACTTAATCTAACTTCAAACATTATTCCAATCAATTTATTCTGCCAACTCATTATGTAACTAATCAAGAAGATGTTTGTTCGTCTGTCTACGCCATTCTGCTCCAAAACAAATAAAATCAATATGGAAAAAGCCCTTAAACTTATTCCTTCTCACTTCAAAACAATTCGATGACTCAAATGACTGGATTCTCTCAGGCTACATATAATAACACTGACATTTGTTGTAAATTTCTACTACCAATCTGCACTGACTGGTTCTTTTCTAACTTGTCTTCCTGAACTAAAATAAAATAAAACACCTCCTCTCTTTTCCCCAGCACTCTTCGAGATGGCTCCTCAAAAGAGGAGATAAACTCTCTCACTTTCCCAAGTGGTGTCCAAAACTTAAAACAAAGACTTTGTTTAGGCAGGGGGGAAGAAAGTAGCAAGCTATCTACACTGCCGAGGTACAGAGTTATCTCAACCTTGGAGGCAGGAGAGGAGTGACCACATCACATCAACATCCGACCACAGGGCTGGAGCGAGAACCACTGGCTCGCTGGTGTGCATACCGGTGGTTTTCACTCCGGCAGTGGGAGGAGTGTTCACACTCTAATTCTAGTTCCGTCTCCCCCATCAAACTTGTATACCTAATAATAACCCTACTTATTTCTGCTGGCACCTACAGCCCACCACTCAATTTCATTAGCAAAAATACAATCCTGTATTACCATATACTGTAACACTTCAAAACTTAAAAAGGAGTATCTAGCTTAGAATTGTGTGAGACAGTCACCTATTACTCATCCCTCAACATGGCTTGTCAAATTATGGCACACGGTATCTACACTACACACAATTATAACATTCAACACCAGTCTCAACGTATTCCCTCGAGGGACATTCCGCATACACTGTCTCATGTGGTGTATCAGTCTTCCCGTGTGAAAGTACCCCTAGCCCATCAAACTGTTATCTTTTCCACTGCGTATCTTTCTTTGGAGACCACTGAGGTTTCTTTGTCTTGATGGAGTCTGTTAGAATGAAGTGTACAAACTGACTGACTTTTCTTCACTGCAGTGTCTAATTCTACAATCTTATATGCCCTGACATTGCAATGCACATTGAGCCACATTATTACATTAGCCACATGCATACCATCCCTACATACACATACACACATAACAACCCGCAATATTTTCTAGAACAATTATTGAACAGGCCCACATTATATACCTTCATGTACGCCTCACATGAGTACTGCAATTTTTTTATGACAATATACAACACTATACTCTGTAGTTTTAGTTTTACTGAGTTATAGGATAATTTGTGAAACGTATTTGATAACTGACATAATCATCCCGTTTCCTTCGTCAATTTACAGAGTACAATATAACAAAGGACATTATTTTCATGAGACAATCGCAAGACATGTAAAGCTTAACTGACCAAGTGGTCCATATTGGTGTCAATTGCACAAAGCAATTAATCTACTGACTATTCACAATGAAACTATATTGGTAATGGCCAACTCGGCTGCATTTATCGAATTTGTAGCATTTCTCAGGCTTGCCATTTATGTCTCAACTTTTGTAACCTGCGTAGAGTGCTCTCTTGGAATCCATTCTTTTGTATACTTTCAATAGCATCTACTCAGGATAAAATGTCTACTTCTGATGATATTAGTTGCTCACTATTCAAATCTTTACCAAGTAACTGTAGCAAATATACCATAAAATGTTTGAACTCACCTTAGATGGAGAGAGAGAGATGGCAGACTTCTTGTGGTGAAAAGCAAGTCTTGAATGCTTTCACCCCGCAGAGGAGATAACAACCCCAAAGAAAGTGTTGGACTCTTCCATTCGAAGATGGGGTGTCAGGGTCAATCTCTGGAGGGGTTACCTCTTGCTAACATTTTAGCAATATGTGGGCTTGCCCACAATAATACCGGACACCTAACGTTTTTCTATCAATAGAAACGTGAAAAATCTCACAATTTGCCTGAAATTTTACTCACGTGTGGAGAAAATACTCCGGATTCACAAGCGCGCACTGGAAATGCGATCTGAGGTACGCGCTCTTAGATGGCGGCTTCGAACGCGTGGGGTGTCATTTTTTCCGCACTCAGTTGCCCTGCTCATTTCGACCGACCACCCTGACAATACGTATAAAGGGCACTTAAATGATTTTTTCGACAGGCCGCTGTTTTTTTACTACCCGTCATTTTTCCCCCAATAATATTTGAATATATTTTGAATCCTTCGATATTACTTTTGAAGGACTGTTTGATGAATTTGAGTTGATTTTCATTAGGAAACTTTTCATCGTAATTGAAATAAATTTAGATGAGTCGGTTTGTTTTTTCACGTTCATTTCTCGTTTCTGCATCAACTCGCACGGTCGTAGCGGGCGACAAAATGTTTATGTCATGTGTATGTGTAACGTGTGTGCACGATCGTACTGTACAAGCGGCGGTGACAATTTTGCGGTCAAAATCGTCAAATTTATTACGGAAGGATACTCTACATCTAACAACGAGTCAGCAAAGGTAGGCCTAGTTATATGTAGTTACACAATAAACCTTATTCGATTTTGCTAAATTTCGGTAATTTAGAGGGAATACTTAGTTGTTTTCGCCACATTTTACTCGGTAGCGTAGCCCAGTGGAGAATCGAACACCGTTGCGCGTAGACCCATGCGTACATTTTCTTTCTGTACGCGCAATTCCATTATAGTGCGCGGTCGGTCGATAAAGACCCGGTCGGTGTGTTGCACACCTACCATACTAGGAGGACTAACTCTACACTACTGTATACAGGGAGTTACAGTTGGGAACTAGAAAAGCACTCTGAGACTGAGAGCGCAGACCTCCGCCAAGTATGCAGCTAATTTCCACCACTGATCTTGTTCTTCCGTAGAGATATCAGTGATTTCCACCTATTGACCGATTCTGTGACGCGCTATGTGTATTTTTAGCATAGGCGCAGCCATACTGGGTGTAACAGCAGACCCCCCCCCTCCGCACTCCCCCACCCCTCTCCCTACATTAGCACGCGCGCAGAATGAAAAACTGCTTTAGCCAATGGGCGTCTCGTACTGAGTGCACGAATGCTTGCTTAGTGCGCGAACCTTTGTTACAAGTGCGTGATAAACATGTTGCCCCGGGGTGGGGGAGAGCAGGGGGGGGGGGGGGGGGGGGGTCGGCTGATACACACCATGGCTGCGCACTGTGCCGTAAAATGTCTGCTGCCCTCAACGAACCCGAATCGGTCAATACGTACTTATAGGGCTCACACCCGTAAATACAAGGGAATGCCCCAGGCCCCTTCACAAATTCGTACCAAAGATACCAAAATAAATGAAGAAAAAAATTGATTAAAAATCAATAACGTAGTTTGGCAAAAAACTGAATAGCTGTAGATATTGAGTATGAATTCCTCTACAAATTGCATTTTGGTTGGAAGATGAAAGCTTTTCTGGTGGAATTTGAGGGGACTATATTTCATTGGGTACGTGTACGGAAAATGGGTGATTTTTTGAGTGATAAGAACTCGTAGTCTGGCTTTGCGGACCCCTGGAGAGAATTTGAACTGAATTATCCACCCCGATCATTTGATGGATGAAAGGGTATATCTAACTTATCCAGGTTAGTGAAGCTGAAACACCTCATTTCTCCCAGCTGTTTTACAGAATTTTTTGAAATTTGATTTTTAACACACATCCCTATGGGGAAATATTTATGGGTGTGAGCCCTATAGAGGATGCATGCAATGCACACAAGTCTATGGGGAGTATTCATCCCATACAAACTCTGCTGGTTTATGTTGATCTATTGTGTCAGATCTCTTCCTCCCTCCCCCCTTCCCCTTCCTACCCCCCCCCCCCCCATCTCTCTCCTCTACCCCCCCCCCCCCAACTCTGTTTGGCTACAATTTGTTTTCTTATTATGTTGTTGTGGTATAGATAGATCTTTGTACATAGCAGGCATCAGTATCACACAACTTTGAATGACTGTGTTATTTTAATGTATTTCTTTGTTTGGCTACCACTAAAACAGGTCAAACTTGATAAAGTTAGTCTGTTTGACAAAACAGAGTCTTTTCAAGTATTTTGTAGGCAATAATGTGATGATGACACCCCCATAATCAAAGATTACTGCTTGCCTCTAGGTATTCATCTTATGAAGAACTGATCCACACTACATTTTTAATTTTTTAAAAAACCTCAAAGGGCATGAGTTTCAAAAATGTCCCTTTGAGAAGCTTTATGACCCTTGAATGTGTAATTTCCCATATGATGTAGGTCCAAATCTCATCAAAAACACATTTATGATGTTTAAAAGTGAAATGAGAAATATGACCTCCACTATAGGGCTCACACCCGTAAATACAAGGGAATGCCCCAGGCCCCTTCACAAATTCGTACCAAAGATACCAAAATAAATGAAGAAAAAAATTGATTAAAAATCAATAACGTAGTTTGGCAAAAAACTGAATAGCTGTAGATATTGAGTATGAATTCCTCTACAAATTGCATTTTGGTTGGAAGATGAAAGCTTTTCTGGTGGAATTTGAGGGGACTATATTTCATTGGGTACGTGTACGGAAAATGGGTGATTTTTTGAGTGATAAGAACTCGTAGTCTGGCTTTGCGGACCCCTGGAGAGAATTTGAACTGAATTATCCACCCCGATCATTTGATGGATGAAAGGGTATATCTAACTTATCCAGGTTAGTGAAGCTGAAACACCTCATTTCTCCCAGCTGTTTTACAGAATTTTTTGAAATTTGATTTTTAACACACATCCCTATGGGGAAATATTTATGGGTGTGAGCCCTATAGAGGATGCATGCAATGCACACAAGTCTATGGGGAGTATTCATCCCATACAAACTCTGCTGGTTTATGTTGATCTATTGTGTCAGATCTCTTCCTCCCTCCCCCCTTCCCCTTCCTACCCCCCCCCCCCCATCTCTCTCCTCTACCCCCCCCCCCCCCCAACTCTGTTTGGCTACAATTTGTTTTCTTATTATGTTGTTGTGGTATAGATAGATCTTTGTACATAGCAGGCATCAGTATCACACAACTTTGAATGACTGTGTTATTTTAATGTATTTCTTTGTTTGGCTACCACTAAAACAGGTCAAACTTGATAAAGTTAGTCTGTTTGACAAAACAGAGTCTTTTCAAGTATTTTGTAGGCAATAATGTGATGATGACACCCCCATAATCAAAGATTACTGCTTGCCTCTAGGTATTCATCTTATGAAGAACTGATCCACACTACATTTTTAATTTTTTAAAAAACCTCAAAGGGCATGAGTTTCAAAAATGTCCCTTTGAGAAGCTTTATGACCCTTGAATGTGTAATTTCCCATATGATGTAGGTCCAAATCTCATCAAAAACACATTTATGATGTTTAAAAGTGAAATGAGAAATATGACCTCCACTATAGGGCTCACACCCGTAAATACAAGGGAATGCCCCAGGCCCCTTCACAAATTCGTACCAAAGATACCAAAATAAATGAAGAAAAAAATTGATTAAAAATCAATAACGTAGTTTGGCAAAAAACTGAATAGCTGTAGATATTGAGTATGAATTCCTCTACAAATTGCATTTTGGTTGGAAGATGAAAGCTTTTCTGGTGGAATTTGAGGGGACTATATTTCATTGGGTACGTGTACGGAAAATGGGTGATTTTTTGAGTGATAAGAACTCGTAGTCTGGCTTTGCGGACCCCTGGAGAGAATTTGAACTGAATTATCCACCCCGATCATTTGATGGATGAAAGGGTATATCTAACTTATCCAGGTTAGTGAAGCTGAAACACCTCATTTCTCCCAGCTGTTTTACAGAATTTTTTGAAATTTGATTTTTAACACACATCCCTATGGGGAAATATTTATGGGTGTGAGCCCTATAGAGGATGCATGCAATGCACACAAGTCTATGGGGAGTATTCATCCCATACAAACTCTGCTGGTTTATGTTGATCTATTGTGTCAGATCTCTTCCTCCCTCCCCCCTTCCCCTTCCTACCCCCCCCCCATCTCTCTCCTCTACCCCCCCCCCCCCAACTCTGTTTGGCTACAATTTGTTTTCTTATTATGTTGTTGTGGTATAGATAGATCTTTGTACATAGCAGGCATCAGTATCACACAACTTTGAATGACTGTGTTATTTTAATGTATTTCTTTGTTTGGCTACCACTAAAACAGGTCAAACTTGATAAAGTTAGTCTGTTTGACAAAACAGAGTCTTTTCAAGTATTTTGTAGGCAATAATGTGATGATGACACCCCCATAATCAAAGATTACTGCTTGCCTCTAGGTATTCATCTTATGAAGAACTGATCCACACTACATTTTTAATTTTTTTAAAAACCTCAAAGGGCATGAGTTTCAAAAATGTCCCTTTGAGAAGCTTTATGACCCTTGAATGTGTAATTTCCCATATGATGTAGGTCCAAATCTCATCAAAAACACATTTATGATGTTTAAAAGTGAAATGAGAAATATGACCTCCACTATAGAGGATGCATGCAATGCACACAAGTCTATGGGAAGTATTCATCCCATACAAACTCTGCTGGTTTATGTTGATCTATTGTGTCAGATCTCTTCCTCCCTCCCCCTTCCCCTTCCTACCCCCCCCCCCCCCACCTCTCTCCTCTACCCCCCCCCCCCCCAACTCTGTTTGGCTATAATTTGTTTTCTTATTATGTTGTTGTGGTATAGATAGATCTTTGTACATAGCAGTCATCAGTATCACACAACTTTGAATGACTGTGTTATTTTAATGTATTTCTTTGTTTGGCTACCACTGAAACAGGTCAAAATTCATGAAGTTAGTCTGCTTGACAAAACAAAGTCTTTTCAAGTATTTTGTAGGCAATAATGTGATGATGACACCCCCATAATCAAAGATTACTGCCTGCATCTAGGTATTCATCTTATAAAGAACTGATCAACACTACATTTTTATTTTTTTTTAAAACCTCAAAGGGTGTGAGTTTCAAAAGTGTCCCTTTGAGAAGCTTTATAACAATTGAATGTGTAATTTCCCATATGATGTAGGTGCAAATATCATCAAAAACACATTTATGATGTTTAAAAGTCAAATGAGAAATATGACCTTCACTATAGAGGATGCATGCAATGCACACAAGTCTATGGGAAGTATTCATCCCATACAAACTCTGCTGGTTTATGTTGATCTATTGTGTCAGATCTCTTCCTCCCTCCCCCTTCCCCTTCCTACCCCCCCCCCCCCACCTCTCTCCTCTACCCCCCCCCCCCCAACTCTGTTTGGCTATAATTTGTTTTCTTATTATGTTGTTGTGGTATAGATAGATCTTTGTACATAGCAGTCATCAGTATCACACAACTTTGAATGACTGTGTTATTTTAATGTATTTCTTTGTTTGGCTACCACTGAAACAGGTCAAAATTCATGAAGTTAGTCTGCTTGACAAAACAAAGTCTTTTCAAGTATTTTGTAGGCAATAATGTGATGATGACACCCCCATAATCAAAGATTACTGCCTGCATCTAGGTATTCATCTTATAAAGAACTGATCAACACTACATTTTTATTTTTTTTTTAAACCTCAAAGGGTGTGAGTTTCAAAAGTGTCCCTTTGAGAAGCTTTATAACAATTGAATGTGTAATTTCCCATATGATGTAGGTGCAAATATCATCAAAAACACATTTATGATGTTTAAAAGTCAAATGAGAAATATGACCTTCACTATAGAGGATGCATGCAATGCACACAAGTCTATGGGAAGTATTCATCCCATACAAACTCTGCTGGTTTATGTTGATCTATTGTGTCAGATCTCTTCCTCCCTCCCCCTTCCCCTTCCTACCCCCCCCCCCCCCACCTCTCTCCTCTACCCCCCCCCCCCCCCCAACTCTGTTTGGCTATAATTTGTTTTCTTATTATGTTGTTGTGGTATAGATAGATCTTTGTACATAGCAGTCATCAGTATCACACAACTTTGAATGACTGTGTTATTTTAATGTATTTCTTTGTTTGGCTACCACTGAAACAGGTCAAAATTCATGAAGTTAGTCTGCTTGACAAAACAAAGTCTTTTCAAGTATTTTGTAGGCAATAATGTGATGATGACACCCCCATAATCAAAGATTACTGCCTGCATCTAGGTATTCATCTTATAAAGAACTGATCAACACTACATTTTTTTTTTTTAAACCTCAAAGGGTGTGAGTTTCAAAAGTGTCCCTTTGAGAAGCTTTATAACAATTGAATGTGTAATTTCCCATATGATGTAGGTGCAAATATCATCAAAAACACATTTATGATGTTTAAAAGTCAAATGAGAAATATGACCTTCACTATAGAGGATGCATGCAATGCACACAAGTCTATGGGAAGTATTCATCCCATACAAACTCTGCTGGTTTATGTTGATCTATTGTGTCAGATCTCTTCCTCCCTCCCCCTTCCCCTTCCTACCCCCCCCCCACCTCTCTCCTCTACCCCCCACCCCAACTCTGTTTGGCTATAATTTGTTTTCTTATTATGTTGTTGTGGTATAGATAGATCTTTGTACATAGCAGTCATCAGTATAACACAACTTTGAATGACTGTGTTATTTTAATGTATTTCTTTGTTTGGCTACCACTGAAACAGGTCAAAATTCATGAAGTTAGTCTGCTTGACAAAACAAAGTCTTTTCAAGTATTTTGTAGGCAATAATGTGATGATGACACCCCCATAATCAAAGATTACTGCCTGCATCTAGGTATTCATCTTATAAAGAACTGATCAACACTACATTTTTATTTTTTTTTTAAAACCTCAAAGGGTGTGAGTTTCAAAAGTGTCCCTTTGAGAAGCTTTATAACAATTGAATGTGTAATTTCCCATATGATGTAGGTGCAAATATCATCAAAAACACATTTATGATGTTTAAAAGTCAAATGAGAAATATGACCTTCACTATAGGGCTCACACCCGTAAATACAATGGCATGTCCGAGACCCCTTCACAAATTCGTACCAAAGATACCAAAATAAATGAAGAAAAAAATTAATTAAAAATCAATTATGTACTTTGGCAAAAAACTGAATAGCTGTAGATATTGAGTATGAATTCCTCTACAAATTGCATTTTGGTTAGAAGATGAAAGCTTTTCTGGTGGAATTTGAGGGGACTATATTTCATTGGGTACGTGTACGGAAAATGGGTGATTTTTTGAGTGACAAGAACTCGTAGTCTGGCTTTTCGGACCCCTGGACAGAATTGGAACTGAATTATCCACCCTGAGAATTTGATGGATGAAAGGGTACATCTAACATATCCAGGTTAGTGAAGCTGAAACACCTCATTTCTCCCACCTATTTTACAGAATTTTTTGAAATTTGATTTTTAACACACATCCCTATGGGGAAATATTTATGGGTGTGAGCCCTATAGGGCTCACACCCGTAAATACAATGGCATGTCCGAGACCCCTTCACAAATTCGTACCAAAGATACCAAAATAAATGAAGAAAAAAATTAATTAAAAATCAATTATGTACTTTGGCAAAAAACTGAATAGCTGTAGATATTGAGTATGAATTCCTCTACAAATTGCATTTTGGTTAGAAGATGAAAGCTTTTCTGGTGGAATTTGAGGGGACTATATTTCATTGGGTACGTGTACGGAAAATGGGTGATTTTTTGAGTGACAAGAACTCGTAGTCTGGCTTTTCGGACCCCTGGACAGAATTGGAACTGAATTATCCACCCTGAGAATTTGATGGATGAAAGGGTACATCTAACATATCCAGGTTAGTGAAGCTGAAACACCTCATTTCTCCCACCTATTTTACAGAATTTTTTGAAATTTGATTTTTAACACACATCCCTATGGGGAAATATTTATGGGTGTGAGCCCTATAGCATTGTGTGCTGCAAGTCGCCCGATTTCCCCATGTAGAAGCCTTTGTTACATCATAAATCCCAGCTGCATGGCGCGCCTAATTGCCCCGAGCAGAAACTAGAGCACGCACTTTAGTGCGCGCATGCAAACCTCAAATACGCGCAGCCTGAACTCCCAAGTTCATTGACCCTACCTGCCAAAATATCAAAAATCCTTCATAAAGTCCCAAAAGATTTTCGGATCACTACCAAAAGTTACTCGTTTGTTACTTGTGTCATTCTCAAACTTTCCTGCAAGTTTCATCACAATCCCTTGACTACTGGTACTTTTTGAGTTATTTTGCACACAAACTAACTAGAAAAGCACTCTGAGAGCGCAGACCTCCGCCAAGTACGTATGCAGCTCATTTCCACCACTGATCTTGTTCATCCATATATCAGTGATTTCCACCCACTACATCAACACACCGACCGGGTCCATATGAACCGACCGCGCTCTTTAATGGCATTGCGCGTACAGAAAGAAAATGTACGCATGGGACTACGCGCAAGGGTGTTCGATTCTTCACTTGGCTACGCTATCGAGTAAAATGAGGCGAAAACAAATAGGTATTCCCTCTAAATTACCGAAATTTAGCAAAATCGAATAAGATTTATCGTATAACTACATATAACTAGACCTACCTTAGCTGACTCGTTGTTAGGCCTATATGTAGAGTGTCTTTCCGTAATAAATTTGACGATTTTGACCGCAAAATTGTCATTGATATGCCGCTCAATCTCTCAAACTCCGCCGCTTGTACGATCCACAGAACTCGTTCTGTGGTACGATCATGCACACACGTTACACGTACACATGACATAATTATTTTGTCGCCCGCTACGACCGCACGAGTTGAAGCAGAAATGAGAAATGAATGTGAAAAAACAAACCGACTCATCTAATTTATTTCAATTACGGAAAAGTTTCCTAATAAAAATCGCTGAAAATCAATTCAAATTCATCAAACAGTCCTTCAAAAGTAATATCGAAGGATTCAAAATGTATTCAAATATTATTGGGGGAAAAATGACGGCTAGAAAAAAAACAGCAGCTTGTCGAAAAAAACGCATTTAAGTGCGCTTTATATACGTATTGTCAGGGTGGTCGGTTTAAATGTACCGGGCAACTGAGTGCGGAAAAAATGACACCCCACGCGTTCGAAGCCGCCATCTAGAGCGCGTACCTCAGATCGCATTTTCAGTGCGCGCTTGTGAATCCGGAGTATTTTCTCCACACGTGAGTAAAATTTCAGGCAAATTGTGAGATTTTTCACGTTTCTATTGATAGAAACACGTTAGTATAGGTGGTCGGTGTGATGAAAACCCAACCATAGCATTGTGTGCTGCAAGTCGCCCGATTTCCCCATGTAGAAGCCTTTGTTACGTCAAAAGCCTCAGCTGCACGGCGCGCCTACGCCTTGCCCTAGCAGAAACTAGAATCTATCTTTATCTTCATTCAAAAGAATAATAGATACACAAATTAAAGATATGAGTCAACAGGAGTGGCACAGTGATGTTGAGTTAAACAATCAATGCAGTGTTTATAGAATTTTTAAGCAGCAATTATGCTTTGAAAAGCATCTGATTCGTCTTAATGAAAATGATAGGAAATCTTTAACACGTTTTCGTTGCCTTAATCATAAGCTTCCAATAGTGTCTGGGCGTTACAATGACATTCCAAGAATTGAACGTTTGTGTACCTATTGTTCTAAAAATGATATTGGTGATGAATTTCATTATTTGTTTGTATGTCCCTTCTTTATGACAGAACGTATAATATTTCTCGAAAAGTATTATAGGAAGTATCCTAACACATTCAAATATGATCAATTGTTTAATTCCACTAAGAAAAAGACTTTGTCAAACATTTCGAGGTTTTGTAAGGTAATAATGTCCTTTTTTAGTTAGTTACAGCACTTTATTATTTCGCTGGATTTAGTTTATTTTATATACCCTTTGTGTGATTATTTGCATCGGGCAGTGCCTGCATTGTGCGTAATTCATGTTATAGATTTACATTTGTATAGTATATTATTTATAACATACTTTTATGCAAATTTTATTTGAAAAGTATGTTGATATCTTGTATATATTTGTATTATATTTGTATATATGGTCATTCTTGTATGAAATTTTCTATTTTGTGTATTTTCAATTGACATTGTACTCCCATACCCCATGAGGCCTCGTTGAGTAATACAAAAATGTAAATCAAACTTCAAACTTCAAACTTCAAAGAGCACGCACTTTAGTGCGCGCATGCAAACATCAAATACGCGCAGCCTGAACTCCTGAGTTCATTGACCCTACTGCCAAAATATCAAAAATCTTTCATAAATTCCCCAAAAATTATCGGATCTCTACCAAAAGTTAATTGTTTGTTATACTTAAATATGTGTCATTCTCAAACTTTCCTGCAAGTTTCAATACTTTCATCCCGATCCGTTCACTACTTTTTGAGTTATTTTGCACACAGACAGACTAACTAACTAACTAACTAACTAAACGAACAAACAAACAAACCAACGGTAACGAAAACGTACAATACTCAGTAACCTCCTCGACCTCCCTTGGCGAAGGTAACTAAACGAACAAACAAACAAACAAACCATAACCTCCTCCCTTGGCGGAGGAAGGCTAATACTAGTAATCTTTTTGGTACATTCTATCCACAGTACAGGCAGCGTGTGTGTGTGCACCAGTGGTGGTGGCCGCGCAGAGAGCGCCAGTTAGCTTGAGACTGAGAGGATGTCCTCGTACCGGCATGGACTTCTTTGACGTAATATCCGCTATTCAATAATTATTTGAGAAAGCATAGCCCTATTGATTATGTCGTATTATTATCTTTTATGATAAATCAAATTTTTCCTTTCGTATCATTTCCTCTCGAAGAGAAATTACAGAACCAAAAAAAAAAAAATGTATGCTTTGAATTCTGCGAAAGAAATTTTAGTTTTACGTCGCCATTTTGGAAACCTGAAATTTTGGGGATCAAATGCTGTCGGAAGGTAAGATTTGGTAAAAGTGCGTACTATAAAATGGGTAGGATTTAAATGCCTGGGTGTTAGCATAGTTAAAGATCAGGGGAATATCTGGTCATATCAAGTGATATATCCACTATTTGGTTTGGGCACCATGCTGTTTATAAGTTAACTCAACACACGCTGGAGCAAACGCTGTGCAGGTGAGAACTGTGAGAGAGGGGGGCTTGAGCTCGTGGCGTGGGGCCGTACGTCGTGCTGACCGCGTGTAACGTTACGTGTGTGCTGTTCCTCTGAGCTCCATAAAATTTACACTAAATTTACGTACGCTCAGTCATGAAGTTTGAGAATAACATCGAGGAGAATACTGGAAAAGGAAGAACAACTTGAACTGACAAAAATGAAGCAGAAAAAACGAGTTGAATTAACTTATTTTAAATCTAGTTCGGCTTGGAACAGGATTTCTAATTTTACCACTGCCGCACTGACTGGCAGTAGTGGCATGTTTGACCATTGTTGACTGGCACTGGCAGACTGGCACTGCCTGGTGCATGGTGCACGCATGTGCACATGCCACTGCCTGGCCTGGACATGGTCTGGGTAGATTCTTACCGTTGCTTACTGGCCACATGATTCAAATCAATCATGAAGGTCAGTCCAGGAAACCCGCTCATGAGGACCGCTCCCGCGTATGAGGACTGGGACCGCCCCCAAGCCTCATGAGGACTGCCCCCATGCCTCATGAGGCCCGGGGGGAACGCCTCATGAGGCCCCCCTAACCGATACAGAACCGATGCAGAGCGCCCATTAAAACAGACGTGTTTCAATGGGCGCTCTGCATCGGTTGATTAAAACTCGATTTTTGAAAAAAAAAAAAAACATAGGATTTTTTCTTCTTTTCATCATTGATAGTGGACATGTGTGTGTAACAAAAAATCACCGTGCAAAGTTGCGACAATTTATACGTCAGATGTGAGATGAATAGAAGTGAATAGGGGGGCCTCATGAGGCATTCCCCCCGGGCCTCATGAGGCATGGGGGCGGTCCTCATGAGGCGTGGGGGCGGTCCTCATGAGGCGGGGCAGTCCTCGTACGCGGGAGCGGTCCTCATGAGCAGGTTTCCCGGACTGAGGTTGTTGTACAGTTGAACCTCTCGTATCCGGACAAGTCGGGACCGGGGCTCATCCGGATAAGGGATTTGGCCGGATACCGGAGACTCAATGCTTTATACATGTACATATACATACACATGTACTGATGTAGTAAATTTTCACTCGATTTTTTTAGAGAGTATGTTAATCATGTTGGAAGTAATATGTAATTCATGTGTGTTTGTGTAGGAGTTCTCAAGGAGTTGGGAATCCCCCTCTCCTCCCGTAATCATTTTAAAGAAATCACGGTGAGATTGTGTCCGTATAATAGAGAGATCCGGATAAAGGGAGGCCGCATAAGAGAGGTTCAACTGTAATTTATAATACTGTAATACTGTGTACTAAGTGTATGTAGCCTGTATACTGTATGAGCTGAAATTTTCGCATACAGATGTTTTCACGAATTGCTACTTGCTTGGACTCCATTTTTGCGTGTTAATTTCACAGTTGCAAGGGTCTAACTGAACTTAGTTATTCGAGCATTGCTATTTTCGCATGTTGTTATTTTCACGGTTCAAAGGCAATTCGTGAAAAAACCATAGGCATCGAGAAAATTTCAGCTCGTTCAGTATGGTAACCCTACTGCATATCGACTGCCCTTATTGAAACCGACCGCGTAGTATTGGTGCAAAGAACGCTTAGTACATGTACGCACTTCACTGCGCGCAGAGCACATAAAAATGGATTGGCTTTAACGGTTGATGAGGATGTGTGGGAAAACGCCAAAATTCACTGTTAATGGTTTTACTTTTAATCAGGGACAAAATTTCGAATGAATATTTTAACCGAATCGTAATGTAATGTCTATGGAAGTTTCTAAAAAGCTTTGTACAACACAGTGACAGTGTTCAATACAACTCTGTTTGTGTGCATTGTCAATGCAAAAACAGCGGTCGATCTCAATAAGGAGCGGCATCGCGGGGAGCTGAAACGAGGCCAAGCAAGTTCGACGGCGATATTTTTGCACTGAAACTTCGAATTGAATAGGGAACAACGGCATTTGATAGTGCTGGATTTTCTCAATCACATAGGTCAAGTTTTTATGTGAATTTCAGTGTTAGATATTCTTATCAAGCAAATAAACATTAGGCGGTCGACGAGTAGTAGGCCCAACCATATACCGTATATACCGTATGTACGTAAATGTAGACCTCCAGTCTACGTACTGGATATCTAGTCTATGATTGACCGAAAGATCGGTCTGTATCCGGTCGGGGATATGTTCCGCAGAGACTGCGACTCATATTCTTTTATTAGCTGCAATATCAAACACAACTCGGAATACGAGCACTTCCTCCCCCTGCATCTAATTTTGTTTCCCCTCGTTTCATTGCCACTGTCATGATTATCACAATTCAAATTGATAGAGATTTTTCATACCAGGTTTATTAAAGATGGCCTTTCTTTTAAAGATTGTGTCAAGTATTGATTTCATCAAGACAAAAGTTGATAGTTTATTTTGAATAGTGGTGCATGTAGCAATAGCATGAGGTTGAAGTGGAAGAAAATGGTAAACTAAGGCTACGACCTCCGTATCGGCCAAATAGTAATAAATTAAGGAGAATAATGTTAGAATGTAAATCATGTATAGTAGTAATGATAAGTTTTGTGGACTTCAAATATAAAAGTGCTAATTTTACTGTAAAAGGTACTCATGGTGCTGTTGAAACAAATATTGAAATTCATGTGGTAATAAGTTCAATTTTGAATATATGGCCTTCATTGTTTTTATGATAGTTTTTATTTTTTCATTTCATTTTTTGGATTATGAATACAAGAAATGCAATGCCAATATTTGTTTTTATCTTGTAGTAAAGGTTCACTTTATTGTGCAATATCAGATGATTTTCATGATCTTTTATAATATATCATACAGTGCACTCCTGTTACAATATAACAAACACATTCAAATATTTGTGAAGGTTTACAAGGTCAAAGGCAAAAAAGGTTAAGATAAACTTAATATTACCAAAACCCCCCACAAAACTATACTTGCAGATCGCAGTATGCAGGCAAGATATCGCTTGGCATTCTCCCTTTATTTTTTTATTTTTTCTAAGAGTCAAAATTTATGGGGGAAGGACAGCAGCCCGTACTTGCCTTTACCCCATCCTATTCCTACAGATTATCATACTTTGTTCTGCAGCCCCTGTTATTGACCCTCTGTTGCTGGAGAAAACCATCTTGTATTCCTTGGATGAGTGCTTGGTATTCAACAAGTGCTCTATCAGTCCAGACCTCATCTACTGTGAGTTGGTATAATACTAGCCTGACCAGACGCCGTGCGTGACTTATACTTGTGTACAGCGACAGGGCTGTGTATACAATGTGTAGTTAGTATAATACCAGCTTATAAGGGGATTGGAGTAAAAGTTGTACTGTTCTACTTCAGTGCAGCGTAACTTCACAGTAATATCCAAGATTATTCAGTGAAAGTTAGTAATCCATATTAGTGTCGAAAGGGAAACTGAATCCTGATTTTTCACATTAATCAAAAGCTTGCTTGATTGCACCTGTCCTGTGGATGTGTTGGGAATATTCATGTTCACATGGTCTGTTTGGCCAGATCGCTGTAGATCTGATAGTACTCAGTCCTGATAAAAGCCTTGGCTTGGGGATGTGAGGAGGCTCAAGATCATGGGCCTGCTCTAGTAGTGAGACCATACCCTTACACACTAGTTTCAGACCCATATCTGGAATTTCTAAACATTGAAATTTTTAGGTTAGCTCTCTGGCTTAGTTGTATGACAACTTACAGCTACAGTGTAGAAATGAAAGAATATCAGTGGCAAAATGATTAACTGTAGCTCCTTTGTGTCTTTGCATACAGTAGCACTGTGAACTTGTAGACCTGTACATTACCATTGTGAGTGTGTTGGCTGTAGTACTAGTATCATGTAGATAAAATCAAACAAATAGAGGTATAGATTTCAGCATTATTGGACATCACGTAAGACTAATGGAATTTGGAATTTTACATATTTCTGTGAACAGGCGACTGCATAAATTATCAATATGCTGTGGCCTTACAGGCCAAAAAAAAAATGGATGAAATACCAGAAAAGGTTGTACCTTTGGCATACATTTTTTGTTTTGCAATAAACTAGCAATGGTCATTTCAGAGGAAATGATTTGTAGCTGCCAAATTTTTGACAAAAATATTGCAGATGTCTGTGTGCAAAAGATATGGGAGAGTCCATGCTATCACATCAGCAAATCTGCATGAAAGTTTATGACCTGCATGTGTATTGCCATTTGTTGAATATATGTGAAATTTGAAATATCCATTATTATGATAGTTCCTATGTTGAGTCCAATCTTAGAGAAATGTCTATCACTTTGATGGTTTCTTATTCTTTACAGTTAACTAGAACATGGAGTTGAACTTTACTATAACAATAAGAACCACCCTTTAATAGACGTTTTAAGAAAGTACATTATCAATAAAATTAATGGTGATTTTAATGCTTTGAAAGGTCATCATAGCACTTGTTGATTCCTTGTAGCAAAGCGCTAGTAGCTGCAGATTGCCACATTGCAGAACATTTCAAATATTCTGAGCAAATTTATGCACTATATATCCATACAAACAAACACACACACAGACAAACATGTGCACAACATCTCTCCAGCCATTTTATGAACTGCTTCTTCAATCCATGGCTGCAGAGGAAAAGAGTGCAGAAAAGCTGCAACAAAGTGAATCACGAAGTATAGGAGTGAGCTATGGATGTTACTGTGTGGAAGATCCTCTGAGTGACCAACCAGCAGATACATGTATGTGCTTACCTAAACTTGTTCAAATAATTTTCTATTACTGAAGGCCTTTTCCATTTCATTTGGGAAACATCCAATGTCTTGCGTGAGGTTGTAACCAACTTCTCTTGTGGGCTTTAAATAGCCATACCAGCTACAATTTATACATTAGGTATCTGTCTCTTTAAATATCACTAACATGCATGTTCATGCAAATTAGGTTTAAAGTAGTTGTGAAGAATCTGGCACCATGTTTGTGAGATAATTGATGTTGCTATACATTGGCACCATGTTTGTGAGATAATTGATGTTGCTATACATCAGTGTGAGAGTGTAAAGAATGAGAGTAAAATTTGATGTTATATAAATCAGGAGTATGACATCTTAAAACACACAAAATAAGGATTGTAATACATGTTGGCAATCTTTATTAGAAGCAGAAACTACACTTGTAGCAACACTTGTTTCTCTATTCTGTGTGTCAGGTGACATCTATCTGCAACACCTGCATGATTCTTGAAAAAAAAACACAAAGATACAGCTTCTTAAGGCTGCGTTCACATAGAAGTATACTATTCGGGTATTCGGGCTCGTTTTTCGAGGGCACGCGAATAGCTTGAATCGAACGATAGGATTTCCTCACACCGGTTCACATAAGAGGGCACTATTCGAAAGTACCGAATACCTGCGAAAAGTATAGCAAAGTGGGAATCGAGATTGTTTGATTTTCTTGCAGCGTATACCGTCTCTCGTTTTTGAAATAATGACAATTTTGGTCTGGATATGCCCGTTAGCAAAAATAAGCATGTAGACTGACATTCTGATGTAGTTTAGAAATTGTTAATAAAATTTGCTGCGATGTAGGAGGAAGAAATCCTCACTACATGGGATGGTGAGTTGACGGTGCGGGTGATGGTGTATTCGGTGCTCGAACAGCGAATAGCGAATAGCGAATACCGAATACCGAATACTTCTACGTGAACGCAGCCTAACAGTGATGTTTTCTGATACATACTGGCAAATTTTAGGGAAGGATCATTTCCATAACCAGAAATCAAACACCTTAGGGTTGTTATGACATCAGGCAGCATCAGGGCATCGTTTTTGTTTTTTCTTCCATGCACTGTTCTAGACTGGAATGAGCTGAAGAGCACAGAATGGTCATCGTGACTTTTAACAAATTTGTGTGAAGACTGAACAAGTAATAATATCTAAAAATTCTACAGACTGATCACTCAGAAAACCGGACCAAAAAAACAGAACAAAACAAAAAAACACAAGGGACGGCAAGTTTACTACACCAGTGGATTAGCATGGCAGGACTAGTATGGACATAATGTTTATGTCATACTTGATGATTGCAGATATTGATACAAAGATGATATCTGTATTTTTTTTTTTCTTCTTCTTCTTGGTAACATGTAGAGGTTTTGCAGCTTTTGATGCAGTGTTGCTTACTCGTGACCTGACAGGGCTCTGGATCTTTCCCCAAGAGCAGAAGCATATTTAGTTGAGTGTGTGATCAATCATGGAGTCGAGTCTTTCATCTCTGTGCCCCATACCTGGTAATTCTGCCTCTTTAGCATTGCTGAAATGGGATTCATGGGAAATAGCAACTGGCTGATGTGATCACCACTTCTCTGATCGCCAGTGTAAGTTACGTGCCAGAGTACTGTCAGAACTTCATCGATGGTGAAAACATGTAACCCCTCGAGTATGGACCGATTTTGCTATAACACACATATATCAAAGACACCTGCCCAGTATGCCCAGAACTTGTCTTCAATCAACAGGTTAGCGACCTTGGTAGAGTGGGGAGACTGTGTGACAAAGGTAGGCCTGACTTGTACATGTATCTATTTGGGAACCCCTCTATTGAATCTTATGGTATGACAGTTTCATATGCAACACACAAAGAATCCCAACTGTAGAGTCAGGACAGTAATTGCTACCACTGGTGAGTGTATGCTTCATTGCACATATTCGCGAATGGGCAATTCTGTTATAGCATGTCTGAGCTAGTTGCACTTATGTCAATGTACCCCATTGGGCAGGAAATGAAGATCCATTCAATTGGGCCAACCCTTCCATTACACAGTCTCCCCATGCTACCGGATCTAAGATTGAAACTGTCGCGTGACCTTTTTTTTTTTAAGCAAATGTGCTTGCATGTTCAAAATGATATTCAAACATTCTTTAATATTGCTGATGAACAGCAATATAAGTTTATTGAAGACTTGATACATGGACCTTACACACAGTCGACACACTAAAATATATTGTACTGTTGTTGTTGTTTTTTTCAAATTTTATAAGATATTAATTGCTAAATAGGCAAGATTAACTCAATAAAAGCTAAACATGAAGGACATTTGTAAAGTCCACTCCTGTTGTAACAAAGTTGGTTCTAACAAAATTTTGACATAACAGAAGAAAACTGCCAGTCCTGAGGACTTCGTTACAATGGGAATCATCTGCCTACAGTCAGATACGTGATGGCAGCTATCACCTCATAACCACCCCCCCCCCCCCCCCCAATAAAGCCATGCATAATTTTACTGTAAATTATGGCCATATGCCTAACACAGCCAGCAGCTACAATGTACCCGATCGATAGCCCTTCAGCAGTGTAGATATGCACTCAACGGCCAGTAAACTTAACATTGTTTGCACTAAGCTTCTTCACTGGTGCGATTTTGATACAGCTGCAATAATATATGACATCTAATTTCCTACAGGAAAAAAATAGCCCTTGAAAGCCTGGAAAGGGATCAGAAACTCATAAAAATAAACGCTTGGTAAGCCTTTGGAAACTTGACTAGCCAGTTCTTTTGTTCGAGGAATGCTGCACTGTTGTACACAGTGAGAGGGATTGGTACTACCCAAGATGGAAGAAATAGCTGGTTTATTAAAAACAATGAATGGATATATTAGTTTATATGCATGTAAAAAAAAAATCACAATTTTAGTAATACAATCTAATAAATACTAATAAATATTAATGGAGAGTTCATGATTAATGAAGAATTATAAATACATATTAATAATTTTGAAATAAATAATTATAAGAATTATTCATGGACAGTCATGATAAATAAAAATTTGTAGAAATATCAACAATTTGATTTTGTAATGGTCGAAAACCATAAACCTATTCATTCATTTGTGCTAAAATTTTACTACAAACCAAGGAAGTGCACAGCGCCTGGATATGCAGCAACCGTGGATATGCATAATGTACACGTTCAGTGCACTCTTCGGACCAGCTTCCTTTCTTCTTCTTCGTCTTTTCTTTTTTTCATCAAGTTTGCCTGGATTCAGTAGCTAATGGTAGTGTACACAAATGGTGTAGAAAATAAATTTATACTCTGTATTACATAGACACGTCACAACATGAAAAGCACATACAATAGCAATATTGTCTGTCTTACCAGTGTCATGTATATGTGTACATGCATACCTGGTAAATATTCTTACTTTAATAGTGTATACATATATGTGCATATTATGTACTGTTCACAACATCTCTATAACATTACAAAGATGTGCAGCCAAGTGATATCATTTAATTCAAAATGGTGACCATGACTCCACAAAGCAGTCATCTCTCTATTATTCAAATTTCTCGTGAGTGGCTTTTCTAAACAGCTTTAGTAATACAGTACATGTACTTTTTGATTCAGAAAATACTACATGGTTGTTAAGCTCTCTTTTCTTTTTCACATATAACATGCTTACCATGCACAATAAGAAATGAATTATGCACATATAACAGAATTCAAGTAAACCATTAATGAACCGCTCACATTTAATTCCAATAGTCCGCACCGTCAAAGATCCTCTTGAGATCTTGGTGAATTTACAATAAATCTCATGCCACATTTTGAGTTTATGAAAATACATGTACAACAGGTGCTTAAAAATACTGATTTCTCCTCCTTGGATAAACCTAAATGTTAAACATACATAACATAAAATGACCAACTCTTATTCTGCAAGCCTTTTGATTCTGAAATCTGACAAAAACAAATATTTGTAGCAGTTTGTACAAAACAGAAGCAGCAGACATTTATATTGACAATTTAACGAAATAGAACTGGAGTGAGAGTTGTGCTTGTTTTATCTCATCCACCCTTCACATAATCCACTGTATATCAAACTACAGTCTGTGCATTTCCTTGTTATGAATTGCATGTAAGGAGTAGTCAGAAAAAAAAAAATCATGTTTCTGTCGTGTGTATAAGAAAGAATAACTTGACAAATAACATTATTTCCAAGGGTTATGAAGACATTTCACAAATTCTGGCCTTTGAAATACATCCGTAACAATTAACAGTACATGTACCGGTATTATAAAAAGTTGATTTTGATACAGGGACATGATAATCTTCCATAATGAATTTGCAGTGACTTTGCATCTCTTGCTGTTTTGTAATTCCGCATACAGTCAACCCTGCCTAAGTTGAATCTATTTGAACTGAAGAAATAGCTTCCACTTATGACTTCTGAGTGGTTTAAATCAATAGAATAAAGAGAAGAGGATTTGAAAAGACCTCCGACTTGGGCGGCGATTATTCAATTTATGCGAGGTTGACTTAAGCAAGGTCGGCTATATAATGGTCTGTATACTTGATATCTGCGATACTGTACATGGGCAAGAGTGTTCACAAGGTTGTGTGCATTGCAAATCTGTACTTGGCCTACACCAAAGATGGTAAGTTAGGAGGTCCAACGTTGACATTCTCTGGCTTGGTGAATTTGAAGTGCTACAGGTCTGTTTCGTCCTGAGATCTTCACTGTACTGATAATTAAGAATAGTAAACAATATAACCTCACCAGTTTATACGCGTGGAAATTTAAAAATGTCTCCGTACGCGATTTTTGAAAAATAATTCCTGCAAGCGATCGTGTAAGAGCCTGTAAAAAGATGCTACGTCATTGATGCCCTACTCTCAAGTTGACAGCCATGCCTCTAAAAACCAATTTAAGTGTTTAAATGATCAGTTGTAATTTTATCATAAAATGTAAAAATATGTGATATTATTTTAAACAAAATATTTCAAGCTTAGTTAAATATAATTCATGTAAATTAATATTGTAAACATACATTTATATATATTTTAAAATCAAATATACCATGTACTTGACATCAAATAGGCATGGTCCTTTTCTAGCTTCTGTCCGTGTTGCATACTACTTTGCGTACAAACCACTTGCGCGCGAATTCTTAACATACTTATGTACACAGTACTCCGTCTAGCTGAGTTTGGCATTCAGACCGAAGATTATCATAACAATTAGCATACGCATAACGAGCAGATCACGGCTGGAAAGAGTTGTGCCTCGGTGACGTCGGACTCTCCGCCAAGACTTGCTCATTAGCATATTCACCATGCAGATTCACACTTTTTCAACAAAAATATACGAGCTTATCTGGTGATTTGAAAGTTTGTTTTTGGTGAAAGTAGTTCATTGGAGATACCAACAACAACATATTTTTTTTTTAATTCGTGAGGACTGCCTCACTTTAATGAACAGTAATCAGTAAAAAAAAAAAAAAAAACGCTCCTCTTTACAAAAATTGCATTTTTATGAGCTCACTGTGCATCATTTTCCTTTCTCCATTTGACAATTGTACAGATTTGACAAAGCATACATTTTCTATTACAAAACAACAGTATCCATGTCATAATCTAACCTCATTCTGTTATATTCTGTAAAATAACTTAACATTGCTGAGACTACAGTTGTACCTTGCAGAGACTGTACAGTGAGATCATGAGATCATATTGTAGGCTGCATTATCTTCAACTGAATACACTTCCTGACAACACACATTTGATGATGGGATTTATATACAATCACAGAGACTCCAACCCTCAGCACCTGATCTGGAGATTCTCCCGCCTGAAACCCCAAGCAAACGGGAGACTCCAACTTGATGTGCGCTACATCACGAGTGCAACGTTCCTTGTGGTCTAGGGTTCTAGATGCTCTCTCGTGCTATCTAAGGCTTATTTTTCAACATACAATGAAATTAAGTAATCATCTCAAGCGGGAGAACGGGAGATTCTGCAAAAATGGGCTTTTGGCGGGAGATCTCCCGTCGAAAGCGGGAGAGTTGGAGTCTGCAATCAACAGTCTTCTGCTCAAACATTCATCTGTCCTTCGAAATGTTCATTTTTCCTTTTAATTTTTTTTAAAGATTTTTTAGCAGCAATCACTGGATATTGTTATTTCAGCAAATTTAGTGCAAGTTATAACACTTCTGGTCAAGTCATCCACCCTTTGATTTTACAGTCAGTCACCCTTTGATTTTAAAGTCATTATGATTAAGTACATGTAGCTGTAAAACTTCTATGCAAAGGGGCAGCAAGCCTCTTTCTTTTTTTTTTTTTCTTTTTTTGAGAAGTCATTCATAATTATCTAACTGTGCAAGAAAGCAATGTCTAGTTCAAAATGCTTTACTCTCTTTAACTAATCAGAGTACCGGTAATCCTCTTGAAGAAAGATATTGTAATGTGTTTGTGTTTATATAATACTCTATGTGTGTGTATGTGAGAGAGGGAGAGAGAAAGTGAGTGTCCTGACTGTACAAGTGTAGTGTATTACCAGGGTATGTACACATGCTACTGCCAATGGCTTCTTGTGTCAAGGACCCGCATTCAACGTACACTTGTAGCTGTTTGAGATTAATGAATAGCATGTTCCACACAAAGAGATGGTATTCATTTGCTGTTTATACAACTTCACATACTGTAGTATGGGTCTTGCAGTTCAATCAGGAAGACGAGAGACCTGACGCATTCACAATAAGGGATTTTCACCTGTTATACCAGGGAGGTAGAAACCTCCCTGGTTATATTGTACATGTAAGTTCCAGGTAGGGATACACAGATGCTTAGATGATTTCAGTCAACGTGGTTTGCACTACTTCAAATGTTGTACACTATACACTATATTACTGTTAGTGCTCAGTAAGTTGTATTGAGTAAATGCTCAATACTGTGATGCGCTCTTCATATGACAGCAGTAGGAGTACAATTCACATAGATATCACAGAGACAATTAGTTTTTGCTCATAGTGATAAAATAAGATTGCAAGCCTTTTGCTGCTAAATCATGTGGTGCACATCATAGATCAAAGTTTACTGTTCAGTGAGCCTTTTTTTTTTCTAGTTTGTAGTGACTGAAGAACAGATGATCAGCAAAGTAAGCACAACTGACAGATCAAACTTCTTTCTTTGTAGGAGATGTGAGCTCACATAAAGTGCTCGTAACTATTCATTGAGCAAGATATAAAGTACAGATTGGGTATTTTTTCCCCCAGGGGGAATTAGTGGTACACCTGCATCACACATTGGAACCTTTTCATCTTGCATTGCACCTACCTTACTCGGCAAAACCAGTGCCATACTCGTGGCAGTTCAAAGTAGGCATGATTTGTTGTTTCAGTGCTCCTTTACTCCTTTGAATATTAGAAGCTTGTTGAGTATGAATACAGACCCCAAGTTCCAGGATTTATTATTTTCCATGACGTGGATGCTGTTAGAATAAAGCATCTATATGTGTAGGATGAATAGGATTGGAAACACATTTAAATATGCTGTATTACAATGTATACACATGCACATTCTGTCCTCACCCATATCTCTAATGTGTAGTAATTCATTTGGTCTAGCCAAGGTGTAGCACTTTTCCCAAGACAGAAGAAAGGAGGCCCCTACCACAACCAGATGACTCTATCAATGGTGGACAGAGTTTCACACCACGTGGCAGCTACAAGCAGAATGGATGGATGAAAGCATTGTTGCTGAACTCGAATCTTAGAGCGTTCGGCACTCAAATGAGTTTCAGTCGGGCGTTAAAAGTCTGAGCTGAACAGCGGTACACTGCAGACTGTCAAGTTTGAGGTGAAGGACATTCAGCAGGACACAACACCATAACCAGAACCAGGCATAAAGCTAGACAAATAGCTCTTTCACAGGTATCTTGCACAATTGAAGACAAAGTTACCAACTGGAGTTGCCGCTGTCCCCACTCGAACTAGGTCACATGGGACGGAATGACCTGTGACCGTGAGTCACAGATGCCATCAGCCAAGTGGTGGGGAAGCAGTTCAAGATTATCTACAGACGAGAGTTCCTGAGCAAGATGGGCGTAAGTCTAGTCCTTGCTTGCTAGCTGTTGGACGCAGATCCCTTGCGTCTTGACAGTTCATGCATGTCAAGCTAGAAAGTTTGTTGCTGCCGGGTAAGCTTCTCTCACCTTCCCAAATTCTTCTCAGATGATTTTTTTTTTCTCTGTTCACTTGTTGTTTAGAAAACAAGTCTGTTTTTAGGGGTGCTGTTCGTTATTCCGAAGGTTCGCTATTCCGAAGGGTCGTTAATCCGAAACACGCAAATTCCCTATACCTATAGGTTCGTTAATCCAAAAATTTGTGGCGTTATTCCGAAGGTTCGTTATTCCGAAGATTGGTTAATCCGAAAATGAAATTCGGAACAATGAACCTTCTGAATAACGAATCTTGGGAATAAAGAGCCTTCGGAATAACGAACCTTCGGAATAACGAGCTGTAACCGTTTTTATACCCCTTTTACACTAAATGAAAGGCCCACTCTTTCCCATGAAAACTTTCAGCAAGTGACAGCTTGCCATTTCTAAGTGTACAATACTGTATGTAGCCAAGGCCAGCAGTTCACTTGCAGGAAGTTGGCTACAGTGAACAGCAATTAAATGGAGGCCTACTGTAGTTGGTGGTAAGATGCAAAAGGATGACCAAAAAAAAAAAAAAAAAAAAAATGTGCCGCCCCTCTAATGGTCATTTGCATGGACTGCTGCAAGAACATACCGGTATCAACAAAGCCATCTGTAGCTGGTGCTCTGATTTTCTACATCAGTGTTTTCACAGTGCAAACCAGCCAGCCAGATGATACTAGTCATTTAGTTTTTGGTTATGGTCCATTTTTTCTCTGTCCATGAGCATTTGACCAACTGTGTGATAGGGGTCACTATACATGCTTGATAACCTGTTCATGATTGAATTCTCTTCAGCATGATTGCAGGAACCCTCATTTGCTAGGCAAAGCATGCATAGTATGCGGTCAGAAGGTGTAGGTTACTGTTTGTAATGTCTACATATGAAGTGTGTGTCCACAAATTTATACAATTTTACAAAAATTTACGAAATTGATGAGACGTCTTGAATGATGGCTTGAATCCATTGTTTGGCGGAAATTCAAAGATACAGGCTGTATATCCATATTTTTCCATGCCAAAGCGCCAGGCTTTGGTCTGTCACACTGACTCTTTGTTACTTCAATAACAATCGCCTGACGAGATTATAAAATGCAGTAAGACTGGGGCCGATCATCACGATGAGGGCTTCTACCACATGCAAAGCCCACTACTGTGTGGAAATTGAACTGTAGAACGTGGTAACCCCGTTATGACAAGCCTGAATATAACGAGGCACCATTCTCAAGGAAATGTTTGTTTAGTCCGTTTTCCAGTTTGGCATTAAAAAAGAGTTCTGCTAGAGCTTGGATATATCAGCATTTTAGCTGGAAATAAAAAAAAACACTTCCAGGGCATGACGCAGAATGCAGCGCAAACTTTACTGTGACTGTGCTACAGCTTCCCATGAACTAGTGCAGTAGTGTTTGTATTTGCTGTCTTAATATGGGTTGTGTATTATGGTATGGCATAATGGATAACCCATGCAACGTCCACTTTGTCATGCAGATGTACACGCACTAGTGTTTTTTTTTTTTTCAACATTTCAATGTAGCTGGCACTACACATGTATGCAGGCATCTCAATTTGAAGACCACAAACTTGCAGGCTGGGCAAGTCCAAGATAAGGTCCCCTCAGAAGGCAAAATTTCATCTTTGCTCAATATCAACATTTGGTATCATTTTGAAGCTTATGAGTTGAAGCTTTGATTTCCATGAAGGAAAAAAATGATGTGTAAATTAATGCAAATTTCAAGGGCTTCATTTGCATAAATGTGAAAAAGAGCGTTACGTATGGGACATTTATACAAATTCATATTTATTCAAAGGAAAGCAAATGATATTTGATTAATATGTGGACATAGGAAGTTCATCAAATAGTTTAACTTGGTACAAAAATTTAGGGATTATGCAAATGATTATGCAAAGTAGCTCGTGTCCTATCATGAGATGTCCCATACGTAACAAATTGAGGTCATTTTTTAAGGTATTTTCTGAAATTTCTAGGGTTATTTGAATGCCCATTTTGAAAGTTCTAATTTATTGTTTAGAGAAATAAACTACCATAGAAAGAAGAAAAAATAGTAAAAGAAACATTTTTTTTTATTAGGGAATTAAATAATGTTACATATGGGACATCCCCATACATTGCATGTAATTAATGCATGTAGCTAGCTGGGAGGATCTCTCAGTACACAAATGGTCAGTCGTCCTGAAGAAAGCATCCCAACTTTGCAACTACTTTTGAGTTATAGACACTTGAAACAGTACATGTACTTGACTGAACAATTTTAAGATAGGGGGAGGGAGCAATGGCAAAAAAAAAGAAAAGAAAATGAAAATCAGCATTAAAGGGATGGTGTAGTTTTTGCAGGAATTGGGATTCACTTTTTAACATTTTACGAGATGATTGAAAACCAATTATATGAATTATTAAAGAGAATAATTTTCTAAGACTAGAGGAATTCAAAGTCTATTTGATGGAGATCCAATTTGAAATGGCTGAGATATAAAAAAACAAACAAATACAAAGTTAAATGAAGTGGTCCTAATAAAAAATGTGACCCACCTTTTGTTAGGACACCACGTTTCTGGATATCTCAGCCATTTCAAAACAGATTTTTGTCATGTTAACTTTGAATTCCTCTTAGAATTGTGTGCTATTTAAATATTTCATAGAAGAAGTGCTAATTGTCTTGTAAAAGTTGAAATCAGAATTCCCATCTGAACCAGAACTAGATCTCTGCAGTCCCTTTAAGTAGAGACCTCTAATTTAAAGGGTACTGAAACCGAATACACAAGCAGATTGAAAAATTGCAGTTCAACTACAAGTATATTGGGTACTGTCCACCACACAATGTAGAGCTCTAGCTACATTTAGCTGCATTGTATAACACATGTATGTGATGATAATGAAGATGTTACTTCAAATTAGTGTTTCTTGCATCATTTTTTTTTTTTAATTGCAAGTGATAAATTGTCCTTATTCAGTTTGCAGTACTATACGTAGCCATGACAAAAATCATGGGTATACATACTGAGGTGTGACTCGAACCAATGATCTGACTGCTAGACAGACATCATACATGTATATCTACTCGATTACTGGGGTTCCATGCAGCAGGTATTGCATATTTATTAAAATTAATCTTTCTTGTGTCAAGTTGTTTTTTTATTGAAACTGAATTGCAAATTGTCCATCTATGGAAGTAAACACTTTACTATTCAATTTTTAAGTACAATTTGTAACTATCCTGATAAAAATACAGGGCATCCTATACAAACTCGGGTTGGTCATAAAAATATAGAATACAATGTATGATTACAGATTATGATGGTAAATATATTTATGGGGAATATTGTTCCCTTGACAATCTGGATTAGTATTTGAGTAATTTCAACTGATTCTACCTCAATAATTATGCACAAATTTATTTATGGGTATTTTGCAAAATTATTTTGCAAAATACCCATAAACATGGTTCTCCACACACTAAACGAATGAGGGACAAAGTGTCCCATACGTAACACGTCATGTCTGTCTTTAATAAGAACCTGTAATTACAGCTTTTTACCTCATGACATGAAACTTACCTCTGATAATCTTGAGTATCGTGACTTTCATCACAGGGAGTTACAAGTTGTAGAATGAAATACTTTCAGAGAGTTTTGAGGTTGAAAAAATGTTCAAACAAATTTTTTTTCTGGTCTTACATTGTATACGTAACGGCACACATTTTCTCTTCTAGAATATAATTGTGACGGTCATTTTTCTCCATTTTTTACCTGATTATATTTCTCCTAGATATCAATCACCATGAAAGGCCATTAACACTATTTTTCATGTCATAAAAGTCTCTGAATATCCCATACGTAACGCGCGCGTTATCTTGGACTTGCCCGGCTTCGTCTTTCTGGTCAGCAGGATAACCCTCATCGTACTGCCTTGATTTCCAAATCTCGGTTGTGGTACCATCATTACATGCAAACCTTCAAAGATCACAAGAAATACAAAGTACAGATGTACATAGAAGTGAGTTTTGGAATGCAATCTATGTGCCAACCAAAGAGATTACACCACAAGAGGGCGTAGTCCAGTAGCGGAGGCGGCCGCGCAAGGGAGCTGCTGTATAGGGCTCACACCTGTAAATAAAATGGAGTGTCCCAGACCCCTTCACAAATTCGTACCAAAGATACCAAAATAAATGAAGAAAAAAAATTAATTAAAAATCAATGATGTAGTTTGGCAAAAAACTGAATAGCTGTAGATATTGAGTATGAATTCCTCTACAAACTGCATTTTGGTTGGAAGATGAAAGCTTTTCTGATGGAATTTGAGGGGACTATATTTTATTGGGTACGTGTACGGAAAATAGGTGATTTTTTGAGTGACAAGAACTCGTAGTCTGGCTTTGCGGACCCCTGGACAGAATTAGAGCAGAACAACCCACCCTGGCAATCTGATGGATGAAAGGTAATATCTCACTTATTCAGCTTAGTGAAGATAAAACACCTCATTTCTCCCAGCTATTTTACAGAATTTTTTGAAATTTGAATTTTAACACACGTCTCTATGGGGAATTATTTACCCGTGTGAGCCCTATAGAGAATGTATGCAATACATGCAAGTCTATGGGAAGTATTCATCCCATACAAGCTCTGCTGGTTTATGTGTATCTTGTATTGTGTTAGATCTCTTCCTCCCTCCCCCTTCTGCTCCCTTACCCCCCCCCCCCCTCCCTCTACCTCTCTCCTCTACCCCCCCCCCCCCCACACACACACACACACTCTTCCTTGCTACAATTTCTTTTCTTAATATTATGTTCTTCTGGTGAGATCTTAGTAAATAGCAGTCATCAGTATCACATAACTTTGAATGACTTCTTGTATTGTGTATCTTGTATTGTGTCAGATCTCTTCCTCCCTCCCCCTTCTGCTCCCTTACCCCCCCCTCCCTCTACCTCTCTCCTCTACCCCCCCCCCCCCCCCCCACACACACACACACTCTTCCTTGCTGCAATTTCTTTTCTTAATATTATGTTCTTCTGGTACTAGATCTTAGTAAATAGCAGTCATCAGTATCACACAACTTTGAATGACTGTGTTAATCTTGTATTGTGTATCTTGTATTGTGTCAGATCTCTTCCTCCCTCCCCCTTCTGCTCCCTTACCCCCCCCCCTCCCTCTACCTCTCTCCTCTACCCCCCCCCCCCCCCCCCCCCACACACACACACACACTCTTCCTTGCTACAATTTCTTTTCTTAATATTATGTTCTTCTGGTACTAGATCTTAGTAAATAGCAGTAATCAGTATCACATAACTTTGAATGACTTCTTGTATTGTGTATCTTGTATTGTGTCAGATCTCTTCCTCCCTCCCCCTTCTGCTCCCTTACCCCCCCCCCCCCTCCCTCTACCTCTCTCCTCTACCCCCCCCCCCCCCCCCCCCACACACACACACTCTTCCTTGCTACAATTTCTTTTCTTAATATTATGTTCTTCTGGTACTAGATCTTAGTAAATAGCAGTCATCAGTATCACACAACTTTGAATGACTGTGTTAATCTTGTATGGTGTATCTTGTATTGTGTCAGATCTCTTCCTCCCTCCCCCTTCTGCTCCCTTACCCCCCCCCCCTCCCTCTACCTCTCTCCTCTACCCCCCCCCCCCCCCCCACACACACACTCTCCTCCTTGCTACAATTTCTTTTCTTAATATTATGTTCTTCTGGTACTAGATCTTAGTAAATAGCAGTCATCAGTATCACACAACTTTGAATGACTGTGTTAATCTTGTATTGTGTATCTTGTATTGTGTTAGATCTCTTCCTCCCTCCCCCTTCTGCTCCCTTACCCCCCCCCCTCCCTCTACCTCTCTCCTCTACCCCCCCCCCCCCCCACACACACACACACACTCTTCCTTGCTACAATTTCTTTTCTTAATATTATGTTCTTCTGGTGAGATCTTAGTAAATAGCAGTCATCAGTATCACATAACTTTGAATGACTTCTTGTATTGTGTATCTTGTATTGTGTCAGATCTCTTCCTCCCTCCCCCTTCTGCTCCCTTACCCCCCCCCCTCCCTCTACCTCTCTCCTCTACCCCCCCCCCCCCCACACACACACACACTCTTCCTTGCTACAATTTCTTTTCTTAATATTATGTTCTTCTGGTACTAGATCTTAGTAAATAGCAGTCATCAGTATCACACAACTTTGAATGACTGTGTTAATCTTGTATTGTGTATCTTGTATTGTGTCACATCTCTTCCTCCCTCCCCTTCCCCTCCCTACCCCCCCTCTCTCTACCTCACTCCTCTACTCCCCCCCCCCCCTCTACTCTCCCTTGCTACAATTTCTTTTCTTAATATTATGTTCTTGTCACTAGATCTTAGTACATAGCAGTCAGTCATCAGTATCACACAACTTTGAATGACTGTGTTATTTTAATGTATTTCTTTGTTTTGGCTACCACTGAAACAGCTCAAAATACATAAAGTTAGTCTGTTTGACAAAACAAAGTCTTATCAAGTACTTTGTAGGCTATAAGGTGATGATGACACACCCACAATCAAGGATAACTGCTTGGATCTATGTATTCATCTTATGAAGAACTGATCAAAACTGCAAGATTTATTTTAAAAAAACCCTAAAGGGCATGATTTTCTAAAAGTGTCCCTTTGAGAAGCTTTATAATCCTTGAAAGTGTAATTTCTCATATGATGTAGGGGCAAATATCATAAAAAACACATTTATGATGTTTAAAAGTCAAATAAGAAATATGACCTCCACTATAGGGCTCACACCTGTAAATAAAATGGAGTGTCCCAGACCCCTTCACAAATTCGTACCAAAGATACCAAAATAAATGAAGAAAAAAAATTAATTAAAAATCAATGATGTAGTTTGGCAAAAAACTGAATAGCTGTAGATATTGAGTATGAATTCCTCTACAAACTGCATTTTGGTTGGAAGATGAAAGCTTTTCTGATGGAATTTGAGGGGACTATATTTTATTGGGTACGTGTACGGAAAATAGGTGATTTTTTGAGTGACAAGAACTCGTAGTCTGGCTTTGCGGACCCCTGGACAGAATTAGAGCAGAACAACCCACCCTGGCAATCTGATGGATGAAAGGTAATATCTCACTTATTCAGCTTAGTGAAGATAAAACACCTCATTTCTCCCAGCTATTTTACAGAATTTTTTGAAATTTGAATTTTAACACACGTCTCTATGGGGAATTATTTACCCGTGTGAGCCCTTTAGGGTTGTGGGAGCTGCCATTGCCTGGATCCTGTACATTTATTAAACAGTAGATGGCAGCACACTGTTAACGTCATAATGTTGCTGATGTTGTTTGATTTTAGGGCATATGGGGTTATGTACGCAAAACAGACGTCATAATGCTCCAACTACTTTCCAGTCTACACTCAGTTCCCATTGTTTATTTTGTAAATAACAAAAGGGTCTGGACATTACAAAATGGTTCAAATGATATGATATCATCCTAGAAACTTGTATCTAAACAATCAACCATATTGCGTTTCTGAAAAATAGAATGTGTTATGAAGAATTGAAAATCACTCTAGATATGATATGAGAAGAGGTGACTTCAACGTACAGTAGACCGGAATCAGATGCCTGGATCAGAGGGTGCGCTCCCTCTTCAATTTTGGACGCCTCGCTTGTATGCACACGTATGGCGACTGTTCACTCTTTAAAATCTCTTTGATACCAACACAAACAAGTCATGTTCTTTCCAATACAGTGAATCACCTGTTTAATCACTACATTTGCACTATGCAATGTGCTGATGAACGATGCTTAATAACATCCGATGAATCAATCTCCAAACAAAAAATGCTATCGGTATTTGCGCAGTCAATAAAAACTTTTTGTTTCCACTAGAGCTATTGTACATTTACTACAGCTGTAATCACTGTATCTTCTGTTCCAATTTTGAAGAGACATAACAAAACTCTAGGGGCGCAATGTGCATAGCACAGTGTGTGCATAGCTATGTTGGTGATTGAAACAAAATAACTTGCTCTGCATATGGGTACATCTCAAAATAATGCTCTCTCACTTTAATAATACAAAGTGTACATTGACTTTTGTATAGCAAACTACATGTATACATGGCGCATGAATGAAAACACACACATCAAGCTCTTTTCACATCAAGTTTCATTCTCGTTAAATACATCAGCATTTTGTACACACACTCTCAGTACTTCACATTACATGCTCGGCTGTTCTTCAACATCGAAACATGAAGCTTGCTCCATTAGGTTCATAACAATAAACAAACAATCCTCGCAGGAAGTTTGCCAAAAGTTATCAAAATTCAGAAAAAAGATATTAAAAAAATTCATTGAAATATCATTTTTCCACGGAATGTGGCTAATTGACATTGCAATCTTTAAATTAAAGGGATAGTATAGTATTGATGGAAATAAGGATTGGGCTTATAACTTTTTGCAAGATACATGTACCAAGAAACTACTTTAAAAATACAGTACAGAGCATACACCATTCTAAGAGGAATTCAAAGTTTATTTGATGAAAATCGGTTTTGGAATGGCCGAGACATCTGAAAACAAGGTAAAACAAAGTGATCCTAATAAAAAGTGGGCCCCACCTTTTATTAGGATTGCTCTGTTTTGGATATCTGAGCCATTTCAAGACAAATTTTCATCAAACAAATGTTGAATCCCTCTAGGAATTACATGCTCTTTCATTTTTCATAAGAGGTGTCTCATTATCTCAGAATCCAAAAATGTTAGAAACCTGAAGTTAGGTCTTAACCAAAACTATACGATCCCTTTAAGGTTAAGGCTGCTGGCAAATATGGCGCAAGACACAGAAGTAGTGTGAAAGGGCATTTAACATGGCGATTCATGTTTATTATGTTTGTTTTTTTTTTTTTTTTTTGCTCCAATACATGCCATCATCCTTTTATTTTCTTCTTGATGAGTGTTTGCGTTTATAACAAGGTAGTGCATCTTATAAGGACGCGATAGTAGTAGTACATTCGTTAGTGGAGATAAGGATTACAATTGTAAGCTTTTATCTTTTTTCCGAGATACTAAGAAACCACTTATGAAATGTTATAGAGCATATGGTTAGTACCATTCTAAGAGACATTCAAAGTTTATTTGATGAAAATCTGTTTTGAAATGGCTGAGATGTTGAAAAACAATGTAAAAAAGATACAGAAGGTGATCCGTGAGGATACTCGGATCACCTAACAAAGCGATCGTAAGAAAGATGGGCTCCACCTTTTATTCGGATAGCTTTGTTTTGGATATTTTGGCCACGACAAAAACAATTTTAATCAGTTGAATGTTGAATTCCTCTTGGAATGATGTACTCTTTCATATTTCATGAGAGTTTCTCATCAGCTCATCAATAAAAGTTAAAAACCTGAAGCCAGGTCTCAAACAAAACTAAACCATCCCTTTAAAGCTGCTTTCACTACCTTTACCTTATTCCAAAAATGTGTGATTTTAGAAAAGGAGTTTAATATCTATCTGTGTATTCACACAATCCCAAGATCATTTGATGGCTGCAAAGCCCTGAAACCTCAGAATAATACCATGAGAATATGTTACAGTGATGCACCACATCAAGCAACTTTTGGCCAGTGAGTTGTTTGGCTTTTTTCCCCCCAAGAGATACAAACTTTGCCTTTTTGCAAAATGTGACAATTTTAAGCAATTGTTTAATTTGAATTATGCAATATATTACTAACAGCAAATAATGTTTGTTGCATCATGTTTGTACAAATGCATTATCAGGGAACCTCGCCATAAGGACCAAGAAACTGTGATCTATTGTTTATTGGGGTTTTCACTTTATAAGGGTACAAAGACCAATATTGTACAATACCGTGTATAAAGAATTGGGAGCTGCAAAATCGCCTTGCCGTAAGAGAGCTCTTTATGACAAGTGCCCACTATGGCTTGACATCAAAACAATTTTCAGGGCTGCTTGTTATTCTCAGCTTCCACTAAGTCATTGTCTGAACTTTATAAAGTTGTCTGAATATTGAACACCAGAACTGAATCTTAATTGGTTCCCATTATCAAACTTTTTATATTTTTTTTTGCATTTGGTAAAAGATCAGTTTTCACCCTATCGTGACCAATGGCTAGTTAACTCACTTGGCTCCACGCCACATACATGTACAATGTACAGTCAACCTTGCCTAAGTTGAATCTGTTTGAACTGAAGAAATAGCTTCAACTTAGAGATAATTCGACTTATGAGGGATTAGAATCAGTAGAATATAAAGAAAAGAGGACTTGAAAAAGCCCTTCGACATAGGCGATCATTCAGCTTATGCAAGGTCGACTTATTTGAAAGCAAGGTTGACTGTTCATGTATTAGTATCGGTACTGAATACAGGTGTATGTGGAATACGTGTGTACACTGATGCAGTAACCCTAGAGCCTGGAGTTACTGTGTCACCTCATAACATTTGACTTTCGGTTGCACTTCTCACCAAATACAGTACAATGTACTTTCTTGTGTGACAGACTTCGTGGGACAGGAGAAATCACTGTGCATGCATACAGTTTGTACGCGACAACAAGTCATACAGTTAGCAGAGTTATTAAAAGCACAATTAGAAGACAAAAATTTTCTTGGAGCAAATAAAAATGTACAAGACATTGTTCTTGATAATGAGAATTCAAAGGTTCTGTACAAAATTTGTGTTGTATCAGGGTCAGAAAACAATTGAAATACAAAGACTTGTCTTGTAGAATATACTTTCGGGGGGGGCGGGGGGGGGGGGGGTGGATGTAAGAAGAATTCATTTTATCAGTGTTCTCAATGAGAATTTACAGAACTGAGTCAAGTAGGGCAACCAGTACTTAACAGCAAACTGCAGTGTGTACAATTATTATTTTAAAAGGAGAATGAAACCCAAATAATTTAATACACATACACTGTATGTGGATTAGGTGAATACTGCAATATTAATATAAACATGTCAGTGAAAGTTTGAGGAAAATCATTTAAGCGTAATATATGTGAAAAATTATGAATTGTTAAAACTTTTGGTACAGCCATCACTGGATGAGAAGACTTTGATGTTTTGTGATGTCATGCATGGAAAATGATGTGATAAAAATTCAAGATTTTGCGTTTTAGGCATAATAAAAGAGCACTTGACTTGCCTCTTTCAGAAAGCAGGGAAATGATATCACCCTTAAGACATGTCAACGGAGTCAAGGGCAGTTGTTCATCTTATTTGAGAAAAAAAAAATGTGGAATTTTCCTTAAATACATGTTGTACTTGTAACTATTGCTTCCTTCAGTACGTGTAAAGTTGTGTGGAGCAAAAATAAATAAATACATGTACAATCATACAGTGCTGTTCCATATTTATTAGACAGTGAGAACAAGATGTACTGTACTTCAATTCTGTAAGGGGTACATTATACAATTTTGCCTGGATCCTACATTCTCGGTATGAAATCAGAAAAAAAAAGTGTGTCGATTACATCACGTTACGTTGAATATTGCAAGAGCCTACAGTACCAATAGATTTGACTTACACAAACTAGAGTCAATTGCATGTGCAAATTATTCACATACACACATGTATCATATCAAAAGAAATATATAAATACCTGTATACAGATTTTTTGCATTGATAACGCCCAATATGATTAAACCATCTAAATGCGACTTCAGGGTCTTAAAATATAACATCTTATTTTGCAGAAAACCCCATTCAGTTTTGTTAAGCATTCACAGAAAAATGTGGATTGTTGTAAAGCATGTTGTGAGTCTGATTACCAAGTTTGGCACTTGGATGCTCGTGGAACTGCATAAATGTGTAAACACAATAGCCAGAACTTGGAGGGAAGGGATTCCTGACATGCTCTACAAAAATCCTCATTTCTCTTTGACCACTGAAGCAAATTGAATGGGATTTTCTGTAAGATGTGGGCAACGAGTTATAGTGTCATACCCTGAAATTGTGTTTGGATTGATTTACTATTTCTAAAGTTATTGTTTGCGGAGGGTACTGATGTAATTTTTTTTTATTGAGGGGGGGGGGGGGGGGGGAGGGGGACATACGGTACAGGGTTGAAATTTCCAGTTTTTCATTCAAATGCAATTATGCTCTCAAATCTTGATAGGATTACTGATCATTATTATGAAGTTAATGCAACCAGGAATAACATTATGATTTAAACTTTTATAAAGAAAATGGGTTGAATTTTCGTCCTGCTTTTGGCATAATAGAAAATTGTTCGGTGATGACATCGTCGGCTCAGTCACTTGCATAGTGATATAAACTGTAACTTCAGAATTTCATAACTACCCAAACTTTTCGTCCAATTTGATCAAATTTTCACCGTGAGACTTGTAAGTTTTTTACTTTTTCTAATCAGACTTACTTATAACTGGCATGCAAATCCCTTAAGAATCATTTGAGATATCCAAATAAAACTCGGCATATGTATGAATGAGTGGACGAAGCTGTGCCAATTTTTTGGGTGCACATGCTTATATTCAAAGGTCAAGGTGAGATCCGGAAAGTTTTACCAATTCCTCTATATCCCTGCAATATAGTATTTTCATGAAACTTTGTGTATAGATATACATGTATTGCCAGGTAAACATTCTCCAGAGAATTTGGGGGCATGGGGGTCAAAGGTCAACGAAAATGCTAATGTCACTTTTTTCTTTATGTATCGGAAATAGTTCAAAGTAAAATATATGCATGTAGTGAGTGCCTGACAATGATTTTCTTGGAAATTTTAGGGTCATACATGTAGGGTTTATTGTTCAAGGTCACGTCGGAATGCCCAAATTCCATTAAATGCTAATTTTTTTTTTCTCACTATTTTCTCCTTGACCACGGAGATTTTTCGTACATTGTATATAACCTGCATACACATGTACTTTACTCCACAGTGATTCTGTAGGAAAAGATTAAGGCCATGGGGTCAACGGTCAAGTAAAAACTGTTAAATGTCACAATATTTTTTTTTAATATTTTGAAAAGAAAAAGATCAAAGTACAATGGACAGTAATGTGGAAATTGGATATTACATTGTACCAGTGATTGTTTGAAGATAATTGTGGGCCATAGGGTCAAAGGGCAATGGTCAAGTGAACTTGCTAAAAGTCCTAAATACACAGTGAAAAAAAAAATGAGCTATAGATCCAAATGAATGCAAACACTGTATGGCCGCGGTTACTCTGGCAAAAGATCCGAGAAGTTTTGCCAGTGTGACCGCAAACTGCGAGAAACTTCCTACTCAAACTAGCGATACATTGAACGCTCGCGACTGAAACTTTGCGAAGTTTGTCACGTGACCAGTCCACCACCTGTTTGCGGCATTCAATGGTCTGTTCCTCAGTGGGAAGCACATGTGGTCGTTGTTACGCCACAATCGCTACCCATCTGACGGTGCACTCTTTCTTTTTTCCGCACGCCCACTAGTGATCCAAACTTCTCGAGATTTTCGGCTGCCAATCTGAACGGACAACCAAAGATCGCGAACACTTTCTTCTTCTTCTTCTTCTTCCTCTTCTTCTTCTTTTTCTTCTTCTTCTTCTTTTCTTCTTCTTCTTCTTCTTCTTCTTCTTCCAGTTTGGTACAGTCCGCCGTTAGCGTGTCATGTACCTTGTGTTTGTCAAGTGCCGGGTGTACAGTGTGCAGGTAAATTTATATCCTGTCGAACTTTTGCGAGTTTGCTGCTGCATATGATCCCTTGTAGTTGTGACAAACTTTCAAACATGTCATTTCGTTTTTACTTTTGCTTGTTTTTTTTTTTTTTTTTGGTCTTTGTTTTGTTTTCTTGCCCGCCAATCGTGTGAAACTCCTCTCCCATTGTGAAGATGCGGTGGCATTCCAGTCGCCAAAGCTATATTTCCAGATTTATGTAGAATTTATAGGTCATAATCAACAAATCAAGTTTTTGAGGACATTGATTTTGACATTTTGGGGACATGATTTAAAGCAGAATACAGACCTTTGACACTAAATAAAGTTCACGCATCAGACTCGAGAGTGCATAGTTCTATAGATGTTTTTATTCCATTTTTGTTGCCGTTTATTTTTATTATTTTTTGTTTATTTCTAACTATTCTATCCACTCTGTCATAGTACTTTGTGTACCGTAAGCAGGGGCTTCAAAACCGGGGGGGGGGGGGGGGGGGGGGGGCGGGTGGAGGCTGCAAGGCACCCCTCCTCCTCCCCCCCCCCCCCCTCACACACACACACACACTCACGCACACCCAAACAAACACATGCCCTTCGAGAAAACAGCCATAAAAGCTCAGGGAGATTAAGTTAATGATAGAATAAATGATATCAAACACATGAAGACAAAAATGTACATGTATTTTCAAACCCAGAAATAAGTCGGATTTTTTTTTTCTCCAGTTTTGTGTATCATCTGTGTAGCGGAAGCGAGACATGCGTCACTTGAACATCTGTGGCGGCGTCGGCGTCGTCAAAAATTTGGTGTACGAGTCGCAAACCTTCCACCGATTTCAGCTACGACCACCAAACTCACACCACGGTTACATATTACACGTAGCAATCTAGAAATATTGGTCAAGTTCGAATATACTGTGTAGGTGAAGTCCGACAAGGTAATTTAAAAGGTCAAAACGAACTTTCCGTAAGCACGATGTAATATACTCTCAATAACTTTCCACAGCTTTGAGCTATGACCACGTACCAATCTCGCATCACAGATAACTCTATCACTCAAAGAATGTATGGGATGTCAGTCAATTTCTGTAATTCTATTCCCCATCCCGATTTTTTTTTTTTTTTTGCTCATTTTTCCACTAATAAATTTCTATAATTGAATTCCGACAAGGTCGAAAAGTCACTAAGCTTTACCTGACAAGCACTGCACTCACAGGATACATATTGTGGGAAAAAAACAAAAACAAAACTTTCCAGGGCTTTCCAGAAATTCACTCCACAGGTACAGCACCTGAAAATAGGCCTGTAGGTTCGAATATTGGTGAAGTGTGACAAGGTCAAAAAGTTAATGAACTTTACCTTGTAAGCACTGTACTCAGAGTACATGTATTGTGTACTTTTGATAACATTCCACAGCTTTGAGCAATGAATGCCAAATTCGTACAACAGGTACATCACCTAAAGATGCAGGTCAAGTTCGAATATTGGTAAATTCGATAATGTCAAAGGTCAGAAGGTCAAAAAGCTAAAAAAAAAAAATACAAATTACAATATGCAGGTGTGACGTCGCTTGACGTTCGCATTGTTCTTAAAATGCCTGCTGCAATTGAGATTTTGTGATATTGTGATTTGATTCTGTTTTTTCGGCCAGAGGCATTGTTTTTTACTTTGTCACGATCGCGCGCATAAGATAAAATAGCATTGCACAAGTCTTCATCGACATGTGAATCACGAAATATGGTTGTACTTGTAGGTTTTATTCATCCCATAAAGTTGCGACAGGTTATTTTAACGTAAAAAGGTGCAAAACAAAAAGGAAAGTGATAGGCTTTTTTGTATGAGCGGGAGTTTTTATGAATAGAAATGACTCACAATATTATTGTACCTACAACCATGTACATCAAATTTACTAAAGGATCGCTTTGCTCAGCTATAGGAAGCATGAAAAACCTCTGAGATCGTTGAAAGTTCACGGAAAGATACAGGGGTAGATCCAGGAATTCCGTAAAGGGGGGGGGGTGGGGGCAAAACGATTTCTGGCGCTACTTTCGGGTTTCATCTCATTTCTTTTCTTTCTATTTCTTTTGTTTTAACAATAAAGAGGGGGCGCGCGCCCGGTGCGCCCCCTCTGGATCCGCCACTGAGATATTTAAGAAATCTGTAAATTTGTATAGTCTTATTTATACGCAGACTTCGACCCAACTTCAAAAGCGTCACTTTGGCATGTTTGCCTATGCAGACGCATGATGCATTTTTCAGCATGTTGAATTACACTACCCGTGCAGCAGGACGTGAACAAGAGTGGGTTAAGTGGTCTAAAGACGAAGTAAAAAAAAACAACTACAACAACAAAAAACAAACAAATATCTGTTCGACTCATGATTAAGTTCAAGTGCAAACTGCACCACGTTCACTTTCGGCTGATGAAATTGAAATCACACGAAGAGAGGGGTAGCACTTACATCAAAATAGGACGCAATGATAGTGATAAAGCACATTCTCTTCACTCGTATTACAATGGCCGGGGGTCGCATCCCCCCCCCCCCCCCCCGGTGGAACAGGCATAAAAAAGAGAGAGAGAAAAAAAAGAAGCAACTACAACAACAAAAAACAAACATCTATTCGACTCATTAAGTTCAAGTGCAAACTGCACCACGTTCACTCTGCTGATGAAATTGAAATCACACGAAGAGAGGGGTAGCACTTACTTCAAAATAGGACGCAATGATAGTGATGAAGCTCGTTATTTTCACTCGTATTACAATGGCCGGGGGTCGCCCCCCCCCCCCCCCCCCCGGCGGAACAGGAGGGGGGGGGGGGGGGGGGGGAGGAGTTGCGTGTATGCATGAGATGCCGCCGCCATTCTTTCCAAAATTGGATTTTATAAATATTTGTGATATACGAGGAAATCACGAAGGGCTTGGAAGGACTAGTGGATAAGTAGGCCTACCTGACATCCTTTCCTCTTTTTCCTTTTTTTTTCCAGCCACTCCCCCCCCCCTTTTTTTTTTCACTCCGTCACGGAGTGTTGCCGGATGCACTATTTTTTCGTCTTGTCCATCCATCCGTCGGACAGCGGTAAAGATGAGGTGTCCTTTTAGAACTTGGCAAATGTGTTGATCGACGTAGGTCAAGGCCAGGGTTAAATTCTTAGAATATCTTCTCCCCCCCCCCCCCCCCCCCATGCCTAATGGTATCTTTTTTTTTTTTTTTGCAACATAGTGAAGACGTGTATATTGGATATTGGTATAGTAGATATTGCCAGATAAAGATTCTACTGGGAAAGTTAAAAAAGTAAGGTCAAAGGTCAGGTGAAAATGATGAAATTTCACTTTCCATATCTCGGGAATGACGGTATTTGTGAAACTTAGTAAGTACATAATGCATGTACTGCCTGACAATGATTCTCTTGGGAATTTTGGGGTCGTGGGGGTCAAGGGTCAAAGGTCAGGTTAAAATGCTAACATTCTACTACGTATAGTTAATGCTGAAATTAAACAATTTTATCCATATCTTAGAGGTAAAATACTGCATACATTAAAAATTGTCTAAATGGGTATAGATCATGCATTACTGCACAATGCCGTATGTCCCCCCCCCCCCCATAGAAAAAAAAATACAACGGTACCCTCCGCAACGATAACTTTAAAGATAATTAATCGATCAAAACTCAATTTCAGGATATGACTCTATAACTCATAGCCCACATCTTACAGAAAACCCAATTCAATTTACTTCAGTGGTCAAAGAGAAAAGAGGATTTTTGTAGAGCATGTCAGGAATCCCTTCCCTCCTATTTCTGTCTATTGTTTTTTTAATATGCAGTTCCAAGAGCATCCAAGTGCTCAACTTGTAAGAATTAGACTCATAACATGCTTTACAACAATCCACATTTCTCTGTGACCGCTTAACCAAACTGAATGGGATTTTCTGCAAAATATAGCTAAGGTGTTATATTCTAAGACCCGGAAGTTGCATTTAGTCGGTTTAATTAGGTGATCCGAGTATCCTCTCGGATCACCTTCTGTATCTGTACAGATTCTTTCTTCTTTATATATTTCTTTATTTCTCCTCAAAAGTTGTGTAGAGGTTAGCTCAGAAAGTCCTCTGCCCATCAATTTCAAACTTATACCATATATGTCCCATATACTTATACCATAAAATCCGATTGTATTTTTTTTTTTTTAGGAGGGGGGGGGGGGGCATACTGTACAATGGTTCTGTAGGGGAAGCTGGAGACCATAATAGGGTCAAAGGTCAACAATTTTGCAGTATTCTAGAACGTACATTGTAGCTTTTGTGAAAATTGGGTGTTATCAGATTAACGATTATTTGAAAAAAGTTGTGGGCCATGGGGCCAGAGGTCAAGTGAAAATGCTAAAATTCCAAAATACATGTACTTGCTTTCTGAAACAATTTAATCAAGTGAAATGTGGTTCAAGGAATGTGAACACTCGAGACATTTGTGGTTGTGTCTACAACTTTCAAACGTGTCATTTCAATTTTTCAAAAATCATGTGAAACTGTTCTCTCACATTGTCAAGACATACAGACCTGTAACGAGTACCATGTGATAAGGCGAAGGCTTGTCAGTTGAAAATCTTGTGGAGTTCACTACTTCAACAATTTTGAAGCAATTGAAATCGAGTGTTAATTTTGTGGTCATTATGGTATTGAGGTATAGGTGTGGAAGACAAGCATTGCTATGGAAAACCACAATTTGCCCAAAAACTTACGGAGCAAACTACTGTACTTCCACAGTATTCAAGCAATTTATTTCAAATTTGGTACAATGTACATTATAATGATCGAAGGTGTAGTTATGCAAGACATTCTCTGTGTTCGTACCCGACAAGGCGTTGCCATGGTAGCTGCATTTTTTTAAACTCTTGTGGAGTGAACTACTTTCACAATTTTAAAGCAATCAAACTCACAAGGTACTCACAAGGTACTACACACAATCACACGCACACACAAACACAAACAGAACATTTTATCAAACTCTGGTTCAATTCTTTTTCATAGGAGTCTGAGCTGCTGGAGCGGGGTATTAATCACCTTCAGTGATAGTTCAATTTTTTGTTTTTGTTTTTGTTTTTTCTTTTCCCCTTTCCGGACGGCCACCCCCATAAACTTCTACACTTAGCAAACGCAGACACGGATCAAAGAGGACACGGATACCATGAACTATAATTCACATTGTCCCTAAATAATCATTTTTCTTTCTCTTCTCGATTCTTCCACCAAAGTGTGCACAGATCGTTGAATTTTAATTCTAACAATGCAAAAGCGCCCTTGATCTGTGCCAAGAGTGAACCTCGACCCCCCCCCCCCCCCCAGAAAGATATGTGTACACTGTGATAGGCTACTATGTTTAACCAAGGAGGTACTACTGTACCTCCTTGGTTTAACTTAATTTTTGAACAAGGTTGTCGAGTCCTGTGAAGCGATGAGTCATCACGTCGAGTCATCGAGACCAACATGCGACATTTTGGCCACGTAATATCACGACCACTAAAAATGGTAGGCCTAAGGCATTGTGTTCAATATAATCTAAGGCTATTATTATCCTCTGTAATCAACATCAAGGCCATTTTGCTGAACAACAGACTTTTAATGAAGACTTATTAATTGTCCTTGATATGTCAATACATGTTACTGATGTCAGTCCAACATTACATAGTATACGTTCGCCCATGAATTCTGCTTAAGACTACTTGTTTGAAGCAGTTTTTGGACAAAGTTACCTCTCGAAATGTGTTTATAATCTTATTGCTTTAGAAGTAATGGACATTGGGAATGTCAAATAACACAATATCCCTGGAATGTACCCTTTTACAGTGGTAATATCCAGATGTAAAAAGAAAAACAAAGATGACTAAGTTGATAAAAGATTCCTAGATGATAAACGTGTTAATTATATGGCGTGTGTCAAAGTTCACGTTAGTCAAATAATAAATGTTGGGTGTTTTATGCCTCCGCCACGAAGTGGTGCCGGAGGCATTATGTTTTCGGGTTGTCCGTCCTTCCGTCTGTCCGTCCGTAATGAATTTTGTGGACAGTGTAACTAAAAAGCCTTTTGAGGTATCCTAATGAAACTTGGCATGTATGTGTATTAGGGGTGAAGTTGTGCCTATCAACTTTTAGGTGCACGTGCTCAAGGTCACAGGTCAAAAGGTCATGGTCAAATGGTCAAGGTCAAATGCTCAAAATTTCACTATTCCCCCCACATCTACGCAATGCCTGAAGATATTTTCTTGAAACTTAGTGTATATATGTATTAATTCTCTGGTGAAAGTTTGGGGCCATGAGGTCAAAGGTCAAAAGGTCAAGTAAAAATGTTAAAATTTCACTTTTTTCTCCATTATATATCTTGGAAATCGTTCAAGTTATCTTTGTGGAACATATATATATATATGCATGTACTGACTGTCAGTGATTATCTAGGGAATTTTGGTTCATTGGATCAAAGGTCAGGGGTCAGTGGTCAAGGGCAATGCTTTAAAATTTTACTATTTCCCTCATATTTATGCAATGCCTGCAGGATTTTTTTTTTAAACTTGGTGTATGCATGTATATCCCAATAGAGATTCTCTGGAAAGTTTGGGGGGTTTTTAGCCAAAAAGGCCAAAGGTCAAAAGGTCAAAGATCAAGAACTTTACTTCTTCCTCCATATCTCGAAGTGGCTCAAGTTATCTTGAAACTTAGTACATATTTATGCATGTTCTGCCTGACAATGATTCTCTTCTGAATTTTTGGGTCAAGGGTGAAGAGTCAAAGGCCAGATAAAAATGGTAACAATTTACTATTCAATACAGAAATTGCACTTTTTCTCCATACCTTGAAAATTACTCGATGCATAAACTTATGAAAGAGTCAAAGTCAAGTTAAAGTCCTAAAATCCCCTAATACATGCGCTCCCATTCATCCAATTAAATCTAGGTCAAGGGAGGTGAACATTCAACACATTTGTGACAAATATGTCATTTTTAATTCTACGTTTGCCAATTTGGTGGAAATGTAATCACACATTGTCCATAATAATTATGTACTTTGGACCTTTTAGGATAATCACGCATTATAGCGGAGGCATACCAAGGAGGTACATTGTACTAACATAGGCGAGCTCGCCTAGTACCTCCTTGGGCATACCAGTCGCCATAGCCACATTTCTAGTTTTGTTTTGTTTTTTCTGCAGTCTGTTTGGATTGGCATAGGCCTGCCGAAAAATGTGTTCCACCAAAAGTTGTGCCGTAATGAAGACGATACAGTGATCTTCTTCGGGATAAAAACTGAATTAGGACAAAGCATGGGGGTGAAAGACAAACACTCAATACTCGGGTAAAGAACGTACATGATGAATCATGAATGAGTTTATTATGTAAAATTGTTCAATTCAGCGACGCTTGCATCTCAACGAATACAGTTTCAGGTGTAAGGGCAAATGAACTCTTTCGGCTGCCGCCCCCCTCCCCTAGTTCCATATCGCATTCCTGTTGATATTGCCAATTAGATTTTCCGTAAGAAAATCCAGTCAAAATTTGATAGAAACCCGTTTCAACACTAAGGCGTTTAAATCACAGCCCCCCCCCCCCCCACACACACACACACACAAAGTTTTGTTATCACACTTCATTCATACCACTTAATAAAATCCCATTTCCAATATGTACAAAGTACAATGTAGTTTCATGCATTGACGGCCGAGGTCGGCGACAGGAGTAGCGCCCCTCCCCCCTTTCTCCTTCAACTTACTATCCATGCCTTTGCAGTTGTAGGTTAAAACATTTAGGTATGTATGAATATGGTATCATCTCCACTGCGTCGAAGATGTAATATCATTTGAAAAATACAGACGAAGAACTTAACAAGAGGAATGAACAGAAAGGCAAGTTCAGCCACTACAGTCCAGTATAGGCAAATGACTGGCCAAAACGCATGATCAGCCAATAGACATCCTTTCATAATAGGCCGTTAGACCTATACTACCCTCTGAGGGTCATGCCAATGTGTGTTTCCGTTTCTATTAGGGGAAAAAAATAAAGAGAGAAACAAGAAAACATCGATCGAATCTATCGACTCGGAAGGCAGTGTTATGTATTTGCTGTCCAAGAGACGGTGGAAATGCGCATGCTTTTATAATCACGTAAAGAAACAACAATTGTTTTGTAGGGTAGAAACGCCTAAAGAAAAAAGAAACACACAAAAACTCGAGAATTGAAGAGACATCGAAACAATGAAGGCGCGACGCAATAATCTCAACATCCCGTCATCTAAAAGCATCAAGTTCAACCTTGAGCTTCATTATGAAACTGATACATTATTGTACTGCCGACAATACAATATGCTTACATAGATTGCTTCCCTGAAGAGTATCGGAATTGTGAAATTGAAAGGTTAGCAGTCAAATCCCTGAATTTCCGTCTCCTAACTTAAAAGGGGTGGCTAGTAACTGATCAGTGGGAATGCTGGGGGATGATTGTTCCAATCCTTGTGGGATTCATTTAAGAGTTATTGTTGTATGAAAATTATTTGCTTCAGAACGATCTCATATTCAAGTAATGTGCAGTTTAAGGCCCCGTCACTGTACAGGCATGCTAACCTGGAAACATTAAACTGCACATTACTTGAATATGAGACCATTCTGAAGCAAATTATTTTCACACAACAATAGATATACAATGTATAATGTACTCTTAAATGAATCCCACAAGGATTGGAACAATCATCCCCCAGCATTCCCACTGATTCCCGCTGATCAGTTGCTAGCGAGCATAGGGAAAATTTTTATTGCATTCTTCAAGTGCTATATTTCGCACGAAAATCGAAATTTTGGGATGATGTGGTATTATACGTGCTGCCGAATGAACCGCGTGACTTCTAGATGTGAAGATTGATTCCAAGACCAGTTTGTTCTTTATTTCTGTCGTTTTACCTCCGCCTACACGTATAGGAACAATATTGTACATACACTGTATATACGCATCTGTTGAAAGCGGCAGGAATAATTATTGACTACCGGATAGTGATGACCGAGCCGTATATAGAGTTGAGGATCCATGACCAAGATGAAATCCAAGGATTATACCGTTTCACTGCATAATCAAAAAAAATCTGTAAAAGTTCAGCGCTCTGGGACATCAAGTTCGCTCACACAACACTTTGACGGAAAGGCAATTTACCGTAATCACGTCCGAGGCTTACTCCTTGAAACATGAAAACACATAATTAGGGGGTAAAGATGAAATCTTGTGATTTAGAAAAAGAGCGTGGCTTCATTGGCGGCGACTGAACACAGGCAGGATTGAAACAGACTGAAATGAAGAGGGACTGCAAAGGTATAGCCCTGTCAACAATTAGGCCTACACCAGTGAGGTGAGACGAAACTGGTCTCGCCTCCTTGATAACACACAATCATGCTTGTGATATTATAATGTATACTGTGAGAAGAGTTGCAAATGCAGTATTATGCCTTCTGTTTTTGGTTACACATTGAATGGACGCACACGAAACACACACCACACACGTGGGGTGGGGATGTTTAGCATATGGGTTTCTATAGATTCTGCATATATTCTCCGAAGTTTCTTTGATTGTCTAGAAGCGTGACAAGACCATAAACGTGAACAAACGATTTCATAAATCGCTGTCGTGCACACTGGCAAAGGACCGCGAAGTTTAGCGGGGGTGGGGGAAATAAGCATGGCGGTCACCGTGGCAGAACTTCGCGATCTTTTACCAGTGTGACTGCGGCCAGTGCAAACGGGGCTTTTATACTGGTACATGCATGTAATGTTAAACCAGTATCGTGGATAATACCCCCAAAGACACTCTTTACTTCATGGTTTGTTGTTGTTTTTTAATGGGGAGATGGTTCTGTATTTGATTTGTGATTTTCCTTTATTGTCTGATGGACCTCGTAGCGGAAGCGAGACATAGGCGTCACGATTCCATCGTTGTCGGCGCCGGCGTCAACAATTTGGTGCACTGTCGGAAGCATTCAGCAGCTTTGTACTATGACGACCAAACTCGATCACACGCAAGTACATGAAAATGCTGATCAAGTTCGAATATGGGTGAAATATGGGTGAAAATGTATAATTCCAAAGGTCAATGGACTTTCCCATGATAAGCACCATGCAAGTGGCTGTATAGACTTACACAGACAACAGTGGAAGTTTCATTGAAATTGAACTTAGGCACGTTTCTTGTAAATTGTGGTGATTGCACTGTTCTCATGTTTTCATCATTTTGATACCGTGCCGTTAATCACGCTCCCATGAAGATGAGAATATACATGTAATGGTAACGTTTCATCACAGCTCCTCTCTTATAGTTTCGTGTAAAATGTTATAGGGCTTGACGCTGACATTTTCCCCTGGTTGCGCTTTCTGGCCATTACTGTAGAAATCGTTAATTCTAAAATTATGGTTGCCCAAAATAAAAGAGAACATAGAATTTCATTTCTAAGTTAATAAAGTTGCCCAGTCGGGCCACCAAAAGGATAACCTCTTTGGAAATTTAATGGCCCAACATTATTTTATCTTAGTGACTCCGGGCCACCACTTTAATGTTCGAACCCTGTATATTCTTGAAAATCATGATAATGCATCATTGCAGCTATTCTGTCGTTATAGGGTTGTTCATTGCAACTCGAACATGCGTGTACGTTTTTGTTTTCCTTGTCATGTAGAATCTTTTTAGACAATGACTATATATGGGAATCCTGTTGCAGTCCAAGGTAGTGTGTAAGACAGACGCTCAGGCTTTACGCGGCTGGGAATGTTACGATCAAATGATTTTAATTTCTTCGAAGAAGAGTGGGCCGTCGTGGGACGACAAAACTACACTTGTATCTGTGCTCAATTTCCCTCCGGAACAGAATACAAAAGGGACTGTATGATGATGAAGATGATGTATAGACGACAATCTGGCGAACAACTGGAAAATCTTAGCGCTGGAAAATATCAGCATACTAGGAATCATTATGCTGTTACGAGATTTCCCGGGAACTCCTGGGTGACGTTGCAGTGTGAAAGGCATCGCGGGTAAAATCCCAAGTAAAATGCCGGGTGACTTTGCAGAAATCCCGAACTGTCCCTGGTAAACTCCCAAGTGTCCCTAGGAATTCCCGGTTGACGCTGGAGTGTGAAAGGCATCATGGGTAAAATCCCGAGTAAAATGCCGGTTGACTATATATCCAAAATCGTCCGTTGTAAATTCCCGAATGTCCCCAGGAATTCCCGGATGACGCTGTGGTGTGAATGCATCACTGATAAACTCCCGGGTGAAAAACGAATGTCGGTATACCAACAATGCGTCATGCGCACCGTTCCACGCGTGCATCGTGTAAGGGTGGGATTTCACGGAGCACGCGAACGATTTGCGAAGGACGCGAATGACAAAATCCAACATTCGGAAAAGTTTTTCTCCGAATGTTTTCCGACAATGAAGCCGAAAACTATTCTTGCGCAATTTGTGCGAAGTTTCCACGACGTATGTGCGAATGTCGTGTGTATCATTGCTAAAGTACAGCATGTTACGTACACGAAGAACACGCGACGGAAATGCGAACAACGAAAAATTTTCAATAATCATGGGAGAAAATGTACCCAAGGAGAGGTGGAAGCTGTCTTGAGTTGAATTTTTTTCTTTCCTCTATTTCTCCTTTCTTTTTCTCTCATTTCTCTATCGTGTGCTTGCCTACATTCTTTTTCTTAATACCTATCTCCACTATAGTAAGGAGCATTTGATTTTTTTTCAGTTCCTCCGACACATAATCTCCATAGTTCAAATGAAATTTTACATAGTTAAGATATATTCTAAGTGTATTCTGCGATTTTTTTGTATATCAAACATCTCTTTATCTTTGCTAGTCTTTAATTTCTTTTGTTACTATACTTGTTAATAATTCTTTGATGTTTAGATGTATTCTACAATTTTTATCTGCAGAAAACGTATAAGTCATGCATCACCCAAACGTGCGCTAAACGTTCGCGAGAATGTCTCAAAAGGTACGCGAACCGTTTGCGATTACGTCGTAAAATGATCGGAAAAACTTCGCAGATTTCGCGTAACATACGCGAGACATTCTCCAAAGTTTCGGAGTCTGTTTGGGGTTTCACGAACATTTTGCGAACATCGCGCGTGTCTTGCGAAGGTCTTGCGCATATGACGAAGCTTTCAAGACAATTTCGAGAACAATTCACGAGCAAATCACGACCAAGTGTGCGGAAAAGGTTCGCAAAAAATTTCAAACTTTTTTGAAATTCTCGCCGAAGTAAAAACGACATTCGCGAACAACTGACGACGCTTCCGAACGCTCACGACCGTTTGGCGAACTTTTGCAGACTAAAATACGAATGCTGGATTTTGCCATTCGCGTCCTTCGCAAATCGTTCGCGTGCTCCGTGAAATCCCACCCTTACGGATACTTCGACAGCAGAATATCAAACGAGAGAAAACCGTGAAGTCATCGTCACTAATTTGAAAGTTGTTGTTGTTTTCGCGTGTGTTCTACGTTTGATTTCCCGTTGGATCTCCCGGGTGATCCCAAAGTGACAGTGTAAAAGGGGTACTGGAGTTCCAAACCCCCGATATGGTTCTCGTGTTTTATCGTAATGATGCATTTGACATCAGTATCCCTCGACGTTATTTACCCTATTTCAAGCAATGTCAAAATAGGATCATGTTTATTACAACGCATCACATCAGTGGGGATGTTACATTAATATATGAATTAGATTTTACGGCACAAATATGTGCTGACTGCTGAAAATGAATACAAACGGTGTTACCTTGTATTGCCCCGTGCTCTTCAATTCAATGCGGAGTGTAAGGACCTATCGTGCGTATCATAAATAGCTTATCAATTTTGTTGTAAATTCCCATCATTTCTTTGATTGTTTTTAAAGTTATCTACCACTCGTGTTCGGAATTCCGAATTACAGATTATATCGAGTGCCAACCCATCACCTTCTGCCCAATTCTTTTCACAGAGAGAGAGAGAGAGAGATATTTGAAGGAAGGACGATGACAATGTAACTAAATCACATTGAAATAAAGAATAAAAAAAAAAATCATCAGAATGTGATGTCATATGCTCATCTCTTGATACAACGTACAGAAGTTAGAAAAATCAGCGGCTTTTCTTTACTGGTTTTGTATCTCAAATGATTCAGCTACCTTCCCACAAAGCAAACGGCAACTGCAAAGCTTGATCATAATTGTACATACAGCAGAGTCAAGTTTATGGATTCGCGGGAGGATGACGTGCAAACTTTGTGCAGTTGTGGAGTGGAGTAACATGTACCTCATACCTTTATCCAATTTATATTCAGACCCCAATGCATAGTGTTCTCGCCGTGTACTAGGACACGATAGTTTGAATGCAACCGAAAAACCTAAACAAACAGTTCAATTCACATTGCCATCACTTTTAATAAATAAAAATGTATGCCATCATCAATCCATATTTCAGTGTCCTGTGTCTTATGTGTTTGCAGTTATTGATTGGATCGTCGTCTTTTCAAGTTCAAAAGATTGGATAAGTCTTACCGGCATTGTTACACCTACTGGTTATTTAGAGCAGTTGGTGTGATAGTAGCAGGTTGCGATGATCTGGAAGACAGATACCCGCCCTTTTCATTCACTGCTGTCATCGATTGACATTTCAAAATTACTCGCACATCTGACTATTGTAAACTTGCGTGTCATTTGTGCAATATATCAAGTATACAATATGTCAAATTTTCTGTTTATCACGAAAGCTTCTTTTGCCCCCTATAACTTTACGAATATTGATATTCTTACTTAAAACGTTTTCTGACGTGACTGTTATGCACATCGTGGTATATCTTTTTGTGCCTCCGCCACGAAGTGGTGCCGGAGGCATTATGTTTTCGGCTTGTCCGTCCTTCCGACCTTCCGTCCGTCCGTAATCAATTTTGTGGACAGCGTAACTAAAAAACCCTATCCTAATGGAACTTGGCATGTATGTGTATGAGGGGGTGAAGTTGTGCCTATCGGCTTTTGGGTGCGCATGCTCAAGGTCAAAAGGTCAAGGTCAAATGCTCAAAATTTCACTATTTCCCCAATATCTTTGCAATGCCTGAAAATATTTTCTTGAAACTTTGCGTATACATGAACTACCCAATGAAGATTCATTGGTGAGAGATTTGGGTCATGAGATCAAAGGTCAAAAGGTCAAGCAAAAAATGTTGAAATTTTATTTTTTACTCCATATCTTAAGAATGGTTCAAGCTATCTGCATGGAACATAGTATAAATGCATATACTGACTGGCAGTGATTATCTGGGGAATTTTGGGTTCATGGGTTGAAGGTCAGGGTCAAAGGTCAAGGTCAACCCTTCAAATGTTATTATTTCCCTCATACATGCCTGCAGGAGTTTTTTTTTTTTTTTTTTTTTTTTTTTTAACCTGGTGTATACATGTATTACCCAATAGAGATTCTCTGGGAAGTTTTTCTTTTCCAAAAAAAAAAAAAGGTCAAAAGTCAAAGATCAAGTGAAAGTGCAGAACTTTTCTTCTGCTTCCATATCTCGGAAGTTGCTCAAGTTGTCTTGAAATTATGCATGTTCTGCCTCATAGGTCATAGGGTCAAAGGTCAAAGGTCAAGGGTCAAAGGTCAGGTGAAAATGGAACAATTTAGTATTCAATACAGAAATTGCACTTTTTTCCATACCTTGAAAATTACTCTATGCATAAACTTATAAAAGGGTCAAAGTCAAGTAAAAGTCCTCAAATCCCCAAATACATGCTCATCCATTCATCCAATTAAACCCAAGTCAAGGAAGGTAAACATTCAACACATTTGTGACAAACATATCATTTCAATATTTTGTCAATTATGTGAAACTGTCATCACACATTGTCCACATGTACTATAGATGTATTAGGAGAATCATGCATTACAGTGGATCCATACCAGTCGCCATAGTGACAATTCTAGTTCTCGTTATGATTTCAAGTAAGTGTGACTCGTATTTTCCCCACTGGAAGGGTAGTAAACCCCGGATATTTTCCCAGCTCTTGCTTTCATTGTTACAGAAAATGAATGAATTTACCGTTCAGTAGATTCATCGTTAATACTGCAGTTAACATATGTTGCAGTGGCAGATCCAGAGGGGGTGCACCGGGGTCCCTTCCCTTTAATTTTGTTTTCTTCTTTTTAAAAAAAAATAGAAGATGAAAAAAAAAAAGAAAAATGAAAGGGGACGCTGGTCCACCTTTAATGGTTTTGTTGTTGCGTGTCAGCCGATAGACCCCAGAAGTGGTACGAGAAAATACCTGTTAAGGCTTTTTGTTTTGTTTTGTTTTGTTTTTTTGCTTGTCAGCTGATAAAACCGGGAAGTGGCACCAGAAATATAAAACAGAATTGCCCCCCCCCCCTTTGCCTGATTCTTGGATCCACCCCAGCGTTGCAAAATGAAAACAAAAAACGAAATCCAGCTAATCTTCCCCTTTCTCGTCTCTGTATTTTCTGTACTTTCAGGTATAGGACGGAAGTAAGTCAACCATGATTATACTCCGGTTGCAAGGGTTGCCGTGGTCGGCGACCGCTAAAGATATTCGACAACACTTTGAGGGCCTTTCCATCCCCGATGGTGGCGTTCATATCATTGGTGGTGAAGAAGGTGATGTCTTCATTGCGTTTACTACTGATGATGATGCTCGAAAGGCAATGCAGAGACAGAAGCAGCCATTGTGCGGCAGTCGCATCATGCTACTTCTCAGCAGCAAGGCCGAGATGCAGGAAGTCATCGCAGAGAGTCGCGCCACGGCACAGTCTCGAAAGCCTGACCCATTCGCTCCAAACACTTCAACTGAGATGACCCTACCCACTTCTCAACCAGATGTTCATTCCAGAGAGGGGAATGTTCTGAGTTCTCAAAGTCAAAACTATCAGAATTATCACCCAATGTACGATCAACGCAGGGGACCAAGTGACTATCCACCAGACGGGCACCGTAGTGGGAGTGATGCTTTTCGAGATCCCTCTCCTGCTGGGCAAGGATATGACTCAGCCTATCCACCTAATCTCACAGACCGAATGACAGGCTCTGGCCAGTCCTCTTCCAGCATGTATAAAGGTGACGTTTACCCAAGTGATGCAGAAAGATACCGTGAAGGAGCTGATAGAGATTCTTTTGGACGGGCTCACACCGCAGGTCAGTTCATGGAATCTAGTGGAAAGATGAGCATGCCAGAAAGGTCAGATGGTGGACAAGCAAGGCAAGTCCCCAGCAGGGATTTCGGATTTGAAAGAGATGTTCCTCGTTTTGAAAATAGACAACACCGTATCAATCCTGATGAGCAAAAGTCGGCCGAGTATCGAAGTGAACGGAGATATCAATCCGAGCCATTTGCCAATTCACGTGACCCATGGCCTTCTGATCATGGTGCACCTTACCAAAGAGATCAGCCAAGAAGTCTTCTTGGAACGCCAGGAATGTCAAAGCCTACCGGCAGAGATTCAGCAGGCATGCTTGATGATCCAATGGAAGGTATTTCAACATCATATCCACCAGGCGGGCCTTCAGGTTTACTTGATTATTCCCGCATGCAGGCAACTGCTGATGAAGATGATCGTACTCCTAAACAAGGTAATTATCCACGACAACCATTTGATGAACGTCAGCCTCCAGTAGATACCTATCGACAACAAACCTCTGATGAATCATCACCCGGTTTCCACATGCGATATGACAAGGCTTCACGAGGGACAAGATTTTCAGAGCCACATGGCCGTGGAGATCAGTATTGGGTAGCTGATGACTCTTCCAAGACCACCCTTTCACGGCAGGCTCAAGGTGACGTCAGTTATGGAAGCAAGTCAACTGAGCCAGAGCCTTTTGGCCGTGAAGACTTTGTGCATGCCTCTCGCAGAGGAGAAGATGAGTACCTCAACCAGAGATCACATGCAGAAAGACGGATGAACGTACCTCCAGATGGCTATCCGAACATGCCCAGGACAGGTGTCGATGGCTCACATTATGGAAGGTATGACTCAAGAATGCCCTATGATGCGGGAGGTGATGCGAGATCAAATGAATATTCTATGCCTCCATTTAGCAGTTCCCAGGAAGTTTCTTTAGATTTTGACAGTCGAAGGCTGAAACCATCTGTTGCAGAGGCCCTCGAGAAAGTGTCTAAACTTCCTCCCTCTTCTATTGAAGCACTTCTCCCAACTCTGACAGATCCGCAGAAATCAACAGCTTTGAATTATGCCATAGGTACTGTACAAGAACCCAAACCTCCCAGCAATCTTCAGTCTTCCAGTCCTTTTCTGGCTATTAACCTAAGTGGTCTGCCATTCCATTGCACAGAAAATGACATCAAAGAGTTTTTACGTGGTATCAACATCTTGCCTGGGGGAATACAGTTTGTTCCAGACTCGCGAGGTAACCCCAATTGTGCAGCAAATGTGAAAGTACAAAGTTCTCAAGATCTTGAGGAAGCCTTCAGGAGGGATAAACAGCTAATAGGCAAGCGATATATTGATGTGAGAGCATGCAGTGAAGGAAGGTGGGAGAGAGATGACAAGCAAACAAAAAGCAAAGAGACAGAACGAAGAAATCGTAGTAGGTCACCATTACGATCAGAAAACACAGCTGTTGAAGTGAAAGGTGTGCCGTCCCTTATGCAGTCACTAGATATTGAGAGTTTCTTCGGTGGGCTAGAAATTAAGCCCAATGGCATTGCCATTGAACAGGCTAAGGATACATCTGGAAGTGTCACAGCTTATGTCGACTTCATTGATTCTGACAACGCACAGAAAGCTTGTCAAAAGAGTGGCCGGTATCTTGGAAGGAGATCTGTAAGTATAAGGATCATATCTAGAGAAAGCTTTGAAGCCAAGAGAAATGATATCAAAAAGAAAGGGGAGAGACGCTCTCCTGGGCGAAGGAGTCCAGACAGACGCAAAGGGAGTAGTCCTCATAGCAGAAGAGGGCGTAGCCCTGGCAGAAGAGGTAGAAGCCCATCTAGCAGAAGTAGTCGCAGTTCACCAGGAAGGAATGGCTCAAGTAGGAGAGGATCCAGCCCTTCAAGAAAGGATTCAAGAGATAGGGATTCTTCCACACGGTCAGGAAGGAGAGGCCAGAGCCCTTCAAGAAACAATTCTGCCAAGAAGGATAACAACATTGAGAAAAGAGATTCAAGGGATGCATCTCTTTCAAAACCTTCATCTCTTTCAAAGCCTTCATCTAGATCAGAAAGTTATAAAGATCGTGGCGACTCCCACTCACAAGAACGAGGTTCATGGCCTGAAGATTCCAGAAAAGATAACTCAAAATCACTGCTTCCACGGCCAGTGCAAGATCCTATTGTACCAGAGGAAGGTGAAAAAGGACATGGTCTTCTCAAAACACCAGACCATCCAATTGAAAGAAGTGCCATGGAGTTTGGTCATGAAAGGAGAGATATTGGTCATGGTCAATCATTTGCAGAGAAAAGCTCAGATCATGCAAGGGGAAGAGATGATAGAGACTTTATCAGTGAAGGCAGAAGACATGCTGACGATACTAGCCATAGATTTACTCCAGGACGAGAGCCAGATCCAGCCAATAGGGGCAATCGTGATAGCCAGGCAATGTTTGACAGAAACCAGCAAGAATGGCTGCGAAAAGAAATGGAGAGCAGACGTGAATTTATGAGTGATCGACACAGAGGGCTCTTAGGAGATGCACAAGACAGACCACCTGAAGACATGCCTATTGAACCTGCTGAAAACAGACGTGGCTTAATGGATGACAGACGTGGAGAACCGTGGAGACCTAGGGAAGACAGAAGGGATGATATGCCTAGAGATTCAAGGGACAATAGGGCAAGTGTGTATGATGCTAAGAGAGATCGCATGATAGTGATTGGTGACCCCCATGATGAACACAGAGGAAGACCTGGCCTGCTTGGTGATCGTGGTCCAATGCCAATGGAAAACAGATTTGGTGGCCCTATGGATAACAGGCACACTAGCCCACTGGAAGGCAGACCTGACATGGACATGGAGAAACGAGGAAACTTCATGGACAAGAGACGTAGAGAGGATGAAGATAATTCAGGTCGCCAAAGAAAGGCACTCTTGGAACACCCTGAAGCTGCGAGGGACAGACAGAATAGAGGCCCTAGGGATGATCATCATCGTACTTTGTTTAATGCTCCTGAAAGAGGAGCACCAGATGGACGAATGGGTTCTGGTCCAGTGGACAGGAGAGACGGTAGCCCTTTTGACAGACATGGTTTTCCAAGCAATGACAGACGCATGGCTCCTGAACAAGAAATGATGGAGGCTGAGCCTTTTAGAGAACGTGCTTCATTTGGGGATGGTCGCAGGAATGAATCTGGGAGGATGCAGTTTCCTCCACAGGAAGGGCGTGACAGCTTTCCTTTTCATGGTCGCCATCCTGAACCGCCTGGAAGGGGCAGAGAGAGACAATCACCAAACCGAATGCGACATGGCCCTGGTGATGCAGATCTCAGACCAGATGACAGGAGAGATACTGAAAGAATGGATTCTGAGCCAGAAGGACATCGCAGAGGTGCAACTGATATGCAGTTTTCATCTCAGGAGGGCCAAGGTGGCAGACCAGGGGAGCAGCATGGTCCCAGGTCCAGAGAGAGGGAGGAGCACAGAGTGCAGACCCCTGAAAAACTTGATATTAATGCTCCTGATGAGTCATATGTTTGCACCCATCTGCGCAATGTTGCATACAGTGCTCGCTGGCCTGACATTGCCCACTTCCTCTCAGGGCTTCGAATTGTGCCAGGGGGAATTCATATAATGGTGAATGCAGGTGGCAAGCCAAATGGGCACTGCTTTGTTGAATTTACTGACAGACATCAGGCAATGATGGCAGAAGAAAGAAGACTTCAACCTCTGAATAATCGAAGTGTTCAAGTCAATGTGTGTTCAAAGATGATGATGATCAGGGCCCTAGAAGAAGCAGGAGAGTTGCAACAGAACACTAGGATGGGGAGACCTAGAGACCAACAATTGCCACCACGTGGCCCTAATCCGCTCTTTGGACCCCGAGGACCTCCAGGGCCCCGTGGGCATTTTGGACCTCGAGGTTTCCATGGAAATCGTCCTTTTCCAGGTCCTAGAGGTCCACCTTTCGACCTGCGAGGACCCCACTCTGGTCCCCAATTTCGGCCACCTATGGAAGGTCCACCTGACAGAAGTGATCGTCCACAAGTTGAGCGTCCAGGACCTTCTGTTGGCTCAGATCACCATGGCCAAGATCGGCATGGCCAAGAACATAGCAGAAAGCATGATGATCCCCAAAAGTCAACAGCCAGGTCTGATTCTTCACGGAAAGATGATGCCTCTGATAAGGGAGGAGATTCTAAACCTTCAGCTAAAGAACCAAAGTCGAGAGAGGAAAAGGCTGAAAATAAGCAGAAATCTCCTCCAGCCACCACTCCAAAGGAATCACCTGCAAGACCCATCAGCTTTGAAAAACAGAAGGGTTGTGTAATCAGTGCTACAAATCTGCCTTTGACCATCACTGTTGATTCAATATTGGAATTTTTCAAGGGGTTCAGCATAGTGCCAGGAGCAGTTAAGGTGAACACCAATGAGGCAACAGGCAAGGCTACTGGAGAGGCAAAAATCGTCTTCACTACCTCTGCAGAAGCCAATCGTGCTGTCAAAGAAAGAAACAACAGACCCCTCAATGGCCGCATTGTGAGACTTCACGTCCTTTGACTGCATTCTTGCCAAAACAGGAGAGACACTTAATACTTACATCAACTGGTTTTCAAGAATTGAATTGATCTCTACATACAGTGCAAGCAAGAGTTGATAAGATCCATCAAGGAAATGTTGGAAACTCTCTACAACAATTTGGTGTTGTGCTATGGGCCAAAACAGTCTGCTTTCTTGTCCAGTAATGTATATAGATGCAGCATTGTTCATGCCTTGTGATAGAGACTGCTTTGTTATTCTTTTAATGTTTGAGTGCACTCAGTCATCCTCAGTATAATAGCACCTCTTGCAGAATACTGGCATTATTATTAGTCGCCTGAAAACAATGTCATTTTGTCAATGTGTGTTCACATCCAGTCCATATGTTTAAGCAAGGGGGTGTACTGTAAATATGTTCATAAGTAGACTTCTTCAAATCAGAGGGTAGTATTAACCTTGCAGATGATGTTATGAAAATCTGTATTTGATGAATCTGTCACAGGTGCGATTTGAAAAGTTTGCTCCCAATCAACAGGCATGAGGAATGTAATGGCAGTTTCATGGGGGGGGGGGGGGGGTGATGGTAAGATTATGTTGTTATTTCTGTTTTGAGGTTGACTATCATTTCTGTTTAAAATTGCCCCTGTCGAGTCACATTCATGACTGAAGCATGTATGTAGATAGGCATCTGTGTCTTGATTTTAATACAAGAAAAAGATATGGAAATCTATTTCATTTTTAGCTCACCTGAGCCAAAGGCTCAAGTGAGCTATTGCGATCACCCTTCGTCCGGCGTCCGTCGTGCGTCGTGCGTCGTGCGTCGTGCGTCGTGCGTCGTCCGTCGTCCGTCGTCCGTCGTGCGTCGTGCGTAAACTTTTTACATTTTCATCTTCTTCTTGAAAACCCCAAGACCGATTTTCATCAAACTTGGCAGGTAGCATCCCTAGGGGGTTAGGAACTCAACTTGTTAAAATGGGCACCATGCCCCACCCAGGGGGCCCCCAGGGGGGCCCAAACCCCCCAAAATTAAGGAATCTGTAAAAATCTTCTTCTCTAGAACCAGAAGTGATAGAGCTAAGTTAATACTATGAGTTAGTACATTGATGACTGTAGTTTCAAGTTTGTTCATGGCAGAATCAGGGGTGCCCCCCTTGGGACCCAGGGGAGGGGGGTGGGGAAGGGTTCTAATGGGGCCTAAATTGTACATTTTCATCTTCTTCTTGAGAACCCCATGACCCATTTTCACCAAACTTGGCAGGTAGCATCCCTAGGGGGTTAGGAACTCAATTTGTTAAAATGGGCACCATGCCCCACCTAGGGGGCCCCCAGGGGGCCCAAACCCCCCAAAATTAAGGAATCCGCAAAAATCTTCTTCTCTAGAACCAGAAGTGATAGAGCTAAGTTAATACTATGAGTAAGTACATTGATGACTGTAGTTTCAAGTTTGTTCATGGCAGAATCAGGGGTGCCCCCCTTGGGACCCAGGGGAGGGGGTGAGGAGGGGTCCTAATGGGGCCTAAATTGTACATTTTTATCTTATTCTTGAAAACCCCATGACCCATTTTCACCAAACTTGGCAGGTAGCATCCCTAGGGGGTTAGGATCTCAATTTGTTAAAATGGGCACCATGCCCAACCCAGGGGGCCCCCAGGGGTCCCAAACCCCCCAAATGAAGGAATCTTTATAAATCTTCTCTAGAATCAGAAGTTATAGAGCTGAGATAATATTATGAGTGATTACATTAATGACTGTAGTTTGAAGTTTGTTCATAGGAGATCCAGGGGTGCCCCTCTTGGGTAGGGGGGGGGGGTGGTTGGAAGGGTCCAAATGGGGGCCTGAATTGTATATTTTCATCTTCTTCCTGAAAACCTCATGATGGATTTTTGTCAAACTTGGCAGGTAGCATCCCTAGGGGGTCAGGATCTCAATTTATCAAAATGGGCACCATGCCCCACCCAGAGGGCCCCAGGGGGCCCCAATCCCCCCAAATTAAGGAATCTTTAAAAAATTGGGCCCTTATTGTACATTTTCATCTTCTACTTGAGAATGCCTGGTCAAATTTTAATTTAGATTAGTGACTGAGTGAAAGGTGAACTTGCGATACTCAGGTGAGCGCTAGACCCGCGGGTCTCTTGTTTGTCGGAAATGTTTCATTAGGCACCTCACAAATTCTTATATGGTTCATTTATACTACAAAACTTGAGCCTTCAGAGGCTGGTTTGCTGATTCCATGCAATGTATTTCACGTTCAAAGTGTAGAATTTTACATCATGTGATTGTGGGCATTTTTTAACTTGTTGAAGCTTGAAAAAAAAAAAACGTACACATGTACATCAAGTAATCTTGTAAATAGGCGTACATATGTACAATAACAGTAGAAGATGTAGGTGATATGGGGAAAAATGTGTTACTGGGTGTTTGATTAGTGAAACATTGAACTACTAGTAACACCACTCTTCAGTGGTGACAGTGAGGTGAGATTGTGAGGAAACGAAAAAAAAAAATACTGTGATCTGTTGATATTTGCATACTTCCTGCACATATAAAAGCTGTGTATGTAGAGGTAATTATACAGAGGGTCCAATGAATCTATGGTCAAACTTTTGGGGAAAAGCCATAGACAAAGTGTCTTCATATCCCCCCAATGTTGTAAGGGGATATAAGATCATGCATGTTTTGTGTTTTTGATACAACCATAGATCTTGAGGCAAAACAGGCATTAAGTTGTTTTTGTCGTCAGATACTGAATACAGAGCAAGAATGAGAGTCTATAGGCCTACATGTTAGACAATCTCAACAGGGAACATTGATGCAAGGATAAGACCGAAGCATTATCACCTTGCAGTGATTATGTAATTGCTATAAAAGCTACTTTATCTCATGCTCATTGTAAATTTTGTCAACAGTCTTTTGAGAGATAATTCACAGGAAATGTTGCGTGATTGTGTGTATTTCCGTTACTTTGACATCTCTTTGAATGTCTGAAGTTTTTGGTTGTCAAAAGTGAGCAAATAGTGGTTGTGGTATAGTGTACTGCAAGCCACGACATGTAGCCTATTGTAACATGACAGTGATTTTTTTTTTTTTTTTTAATGTCATGTAGTATTACACGATAGTGCTAGACTTGTGTTCTTGTTATTTTGTATCTCCTCTGTATCATATAATGTGTTTTGTATTGTAAAATAGAAGCATTTAGTCCCTTCATATGTTATTTTGTATTATGAAGGCCCATTTGATGTTTAAAGTGGCTGCCCAGTGGGAGATACCTTGTGGAGCTGATATGTTGTTTAGTATTGACTCACTTGTTTTCAGAGTATTACCTGCGAAATGTGCCAGAATGTTCCTACCATTCCTTCTTTATCTCGTTGAAATTTAACTAATTCTCAAAAACAAGATACAAAAGCAATGTTAGTTTCCCATTGTATACTATGGCCAAGATGAAAAGCAGTGGTGATCATAGTATTAGTATGATTCATGTTTGACCCCCTTGTCATGATAATGACAATCATTACTTCAACTTGTGTTAATAATGATGCCACCAAGCTTGAGGTTGAGTTTGGATGCCAATCCTTACAAGAGCAGAGGAAGATGAAGAATGATATGAAGAGAAAGCAGCCAAAGAATACATCTTTTGATGACATATTTGTCTTCTTTGGGTTTTTTGTTTGTTTGTTTTTTACTTAAAAGAGAAGGTAGATGTGAAAAGAAACAAGGATAGAAAATGTTTTATGTTGTACTACTTTTCAAAGTTAATTATTCATGTTTGTGAGAATACCTGCATTTCGCAGTGAGACATATTGTTAATTAAAAAACAGTTACAGCATGTCCAACTTACATTTCTAGAGTACTGTTTAACATGCTTGAAGAGTATTGAGATATTGCAAAAGCAGTACAATAAGTCTCTAAACTTGTTTGGAAAGCAAAAGGTGGTAATCTTTATAGACTCGTTAGCTAGTGCAAAAAAAAGAAAGAAAAAAAAAACACCTCCACAAAAGCATTTGATGGAAGGTACATGTATCATTTTACTGTGAAATAGGCACCACCAATGAAAGCATATATATTAAAATGAGGGTTTTTTTTCCATTTTGTTTTTGACATTTTAATTTCATTATCTTTCAGAGCTGTTTGGTAATTTAATGTTAAGGATGTACATCAAGCATACATATTATTGAATGTCTTTGCGTAGCAGCGATGAAGTGGTTTTGATGGAAATTCCAAAGAGTGTGCGTTCACACGTACCGTATCTGCAAGTTTGTAGCTTATGCAACAGATTTGCTGACTGAGGTTGCTCCAAAATGGACAAGTATTGCAAGTGAAATATTTGTATGCAAAGTTTTGAATCTTAAATGTGGATACAGGCATTTTTCAGTTATTCGATACTATTGGTTTTTCAACATTGTTGGGGTTTTTCCCTTGTACATAGTTAACATTTTTAGTACTGTGTGTCCTTAAGTTGTTTTGTATCTTAAGAATAGCACTCGTACAAAGCATCAACAGATGCCTATTACTCATTTAGTATTTGTTTTTCATTTATTTTATAGTGTACTTGTTAAGCATACTGAGTAATTTTGTATTCACAATCATCTTGTAAACAAGCAAAGCATGTGCTGAGTAATTTGATTTCAATGTTTCAGATTGTGAGAGACACACATGTAATTCTATTGGACAAAATATGTGAAATTTCCACAGATATTTGAGTTCTTTTTATCTGTTCTCATATTTGCTCGACTAAGGAGCAGGATGTGTACATTTTTCTGGGCAGTAGAACCCTATGGTTACGTCATCGCTTTCCCCAAAAGTTTACAATCGGTTAAAATCCAACATGCAAGAAAGCATGCTTACTCAGCTAGAGAAAGTCAATTCATGTTTTATCTTATCATGCTTGCATATGTGTTTGTTCCTTGTTTTTTTTCAATAAAAATGTCAAGTTAGACATACATCTTAGAGACACTCTTTATTTGTGTGTGCGATAAAGGAATCAAGATTGTTGAATCTTCTTTAATCTACTCAGGGATGCAACACTTTTAATTGGTTTACACACCATTTCCCATTTCATAAATGTGAGATATTTCATGCTTCCAAGTTTTTGTACACATGTCATGCAACGTCATGTGTACAAGAAAAAGATATGTTAATTTCTTGTTACAGTGTACCAGACTTTGTCACTTGTGTAAATTTATGCTGTCTTTCAGCAGCTGGCAAATTTTAAAAAGGCAAAATTCATCTTCACCTGACTGACTGTAAGAAAATAGATCTGTAACTTGACCAAGTGCAAGAAAATACACTAGTCACTAGAAAATTTCCACTGTAGAGTATTATAGTAGCACCAGTGTTTAATCCAAGGGAGTATCAAATCAATGCTGTGCAATAGGCAGCTGCTGCTCATGTTCCTTACATTATCACTGGCACTAGGAACCATTCTTGCCTGGGCTTCAGTATATCATCGCTGGGACGACAAGACCTTGTATCTACAAAATGTGAAATGTTCAGGAGAGCAAAAAAACATGGCAGCCAAAGCACTATATCAAATTTTATTTGACATGATGTGATGGCTTCATTTTGGGGGCAAGACAGCTAGGATTTGAACAGGACATTACTGAACTGATTATCTGGCCATTAATCAAAGAAAGTCATTTTCACCAAAAGTTGAGATACAAGGTCTTGTCACCCCGGCAACGATATGTTTGTGTAGATATGAATATATTGTACTAGTACTCATACTTACATTTGTACTTGGAGTCAACCTTGCTTAAGTCAAAGGCCTTTTCAAGTCCTCTTCTCTTTATATTCTATTGATTTTAATCCGTCATAAGTTCAATTTTCTTCAAGTTGAAGCTATTTCTTCTGTCCAAATATGTAGATTCAACTTGGGCAAGGTTGACTCTCTCTCTCTCTCTCTCTCTCTCTCTCTCTCTCTCTATATATATATATATATATATATATATATATATAATATATATATATATATATAATCCTAAAATATATTGCATAGATACCCAAAATGGCGTTAAAAAGCTTCATACATGCATTTCCCCTCCAGGATGAAGCATTTTAATGCCATTTTCGGTTTTTATCACACACACACACACACACACACACACACACATATATATATATGTATACATACAAGTATGTATATGTTATATATGTTAAGTAATTTGGAGTCTATGTGTTGGTCAGTTCAAATACATATATCATCAATAGTAGAACAGAAATCCAGAATTTTATTATGCTGTCAATAAATAAACTTGGTATTGACAGCATGATAAATTGCTGGAATTCTGTTCTACTATTGATGACACATGTACGGTGTATATACAATTATGTGAGTCTGTGTGTGTGTATATACTAATGTGCATGTAATATAAACGGATTGGCTAAACTGTTACCAAGTGATATAGACATGTTTTATACGATGGAGCACACTCTTTGCACACAAACTGCAACGAACATCTTGCAAAGAGGGAAAACCCATGTCACAGGGAAAGTAAAACATACACTTTGTGAAAACTTTCAACAACAAAAAAAGTGCATGTAATCACATACATGTACTATTTTACAAGACAGTACAACAAATGCATAATCACCCCATCACATGCATTTCTGGGGCGATTGCACTTCGGATAATAATGCGTTTGCTGCACATAAAATCATTAAATGAAGTCTGCTTGCCAATTTCAACTGGGATCAGAAACCAAATACCTATTTGGTACATATGTAGTGAGTATACATAACACCATGACACTTTTGCAGTCCAGAATGAAAACCCACAAAATAGTCAGAAATGCATTTGTTGACATAAGCATAAATATTTATTTGTTCACATACGTACAGCATGTATATGATACAAACTGCATCCTCTCCTGTTCCAGAAAGGATAGTGCCAAATCAATTCTGGCTGCTGTGGGCACAACCATTAAGAAAATACGAGCACACATATTTGACCACAAATATGAAACCCTAAAACATCAAATGTACCGGTCGGAATATACTGGACGGCTGCAAAGAAGGGTTGGCGACAACCGGGTTTTTGCTGTATGTAATTTTTCACATCTCTGTGGCTGGTTGTATATTTAACATGTATGTACCCACGAAAATACTGTAAAACGAGGAATTTTCACGTGCATTTTAATTTCGCGAATTTTGCGAGTGCCAAGATTCGCGAAATTAAAATGCACGCGAAAGTTCTTGTCTACACTACAATGTATATGCATTGAATACCAGTGGCAGAAAATTTCATGCAGCAAAAAAGGCCGTCGGCTCCAATTCGCGATAAATTCATGCCGCGAATATATCATGTTTTACAGTAGTCATTTCACTTCAGAGGCATTTGTATTTAATTCACACACTCAAACCTATCTCAAATAAGCTTTTTGAGCTGTAACACTAGGGCATGGGTGCAGTAGGTGTCAATCATTGAGTTCACAACAGATAATTAGGAGTGGTGGCGGAGAAGTGAGGATTCAAAACAGTTTATCCCCACATCAAAACCGCAGATCCTAAATGTTCTGCTAGTATTGACAATTGACTCCATTAATCTGAATACTGAACAAGGACCTGGGGTCTACAGACAGAGAACAGTCATGATCAAATTTCTACTTTACATGATGTATTCCATTACAAACTTGATATGCAACTGGCAATACTGATTTAGGGCAGATTGTTACAATCAAATAATCAAAACAACCAAAAGGATTGTCAACTCAAAAGATTCAAATAAAAGCTGGCTGTATATCCAGGTCAGGTTGCACCAATTGATACATGCCTAGTGACCATCAGTTCTAGCTAATCCAACAAGATGGAACTCTGTCATACAGTCACACGTTGAAAATCAAGGTGAGTAAACATCAATGAGGTACTTGGTAAACTGCAAACAATAACCCTGTTTCTACATCACAATCTACAGACACAAAACTGGAAACTGTGCGACATAAGATTTGACATTTCAATTAAAAACCTGTTTTCACAATGCCAAAAACAGCACAGTCACATTAAAGTACATACCATGAAATCAGTTTCAATGTAGTTAATCATGTTGTCCTTGAAGAACATTCCAAAAAGACAAAAAACAACAGACAGCTAACTGGCATAAACAGTACACACATCTGTCCAGTCTGCAGGCCCTAGAATAAATTAATATATCAACTACCTATCAAAATGACTTCTGTAGATATGAAACAAATGGAAAAAAGCTTGTGATAAGTCCTACTTAAGTATCACTACATGAATTTCCCCAAACTGCTTAACCCATATCTGCCGATCTACGGGATATCCCGAAGTTCGTGCAAATGCAGCAATCACCAATCTATGGAATAATCCATAGAAAAAATGACTTGGACAATGACATCAGTTTTTTATAGCCTAGCTGTATGTGAACTCTGACCTAACATCCCACAGTCCCTTGCCTTACTTCCTGTCACTGTTGTTTGGATTGGCATTCACTTTTGAAGTTTACAGCAAATCAAATACATTTTCATCTATGTGAGCTCAAACAATGCTGTACGCATACATACTTAACTGTAGTACCATCCATAGGTTTATGAGTGGGAATAGACTGTGCTAATCTGCAGCTATATACAACTGTGTATCAGTTTCCATTCAAACATTCCTTCACATTTGTAAGCATTATAACCTATGAGTTATATATATCATTGGAAAACTTACATTATGAAGATTTTAAAAATGTTGATTGCCTTCCCATTCAAAGACTATATTCTTCATAAGTGGTGTCTTCTAAACAAGCAATATGAATACACGCATTCATAAATGTTAATGCATACCGGTATTTAATATGCAAATATTTATATTATGTGATGCCACATAATTAATCAGGAATGATCTATATCTCATATCAAAAACCATTTCTCTCTCTTTCAACTGATACAAAGTTTTCCATACTATTCTTCTCATAAGTTTCAGTGACATCAATTTGAAATTGAGAGAGCACAGTTGAGTCAATGCGTGAAACAGCCCCTGGCACACAACAGCTTGAAAACTGCATTATGTGACCGTCGCATATGGGTTAGAATGGAACAAATCCTACACTAGTAATTGAAAACAAAAAACAGTAAGCCTTGTGAAATAATAGGGGGAAAAAAAAGGCTTAATCAGACCAGGACTATCATATCATGGAACCAGCCACAGAGTGCTACTTGGTACCAAGAGCATTGGGCAAATTTTTTGAGTGCAGATCAATAAATTAGCAATCATCTGACTATAAAATGGCAAGCTTTAGCACATCTTACAGTATCATCTGAAGCTTAACATGTATGCCTTCTTCCATTGACCTTGCCTAAATCAGGTAGCAAATAGCACATACCTGGTACTACTAGTATAATATACACAAGAGAATACAATTGCTTATAATTACAGTAATAGAAATACTATAAGTACTGATGCATTCATTGTAATATATATAGTTTTAGCATATTCCCGTTCTCTTCCATTAAGACTAAGGCAAACCATATTCCAAGGTGAAAAGCTGAATGAGGATGCATTAACAATGAAAAGATTTTACGAACAATCCACAATTTGGCAGAATATAGAAAGTTGCAAACACAGCAGGATTTGAGCACTTTTCTTGGTAGATGAAGTACGCAAAATCATACCTCACCGCAGGCTCAAAGACAGGAGCATGGGATAAGGAGGCAAAAAGCGCCCATTCACACAAGCCCCTCAAAATAAGGGTTTTTAAGAATGTATCGGTACGCATTTGAAATGTGAAATTGCAAAGCAAAACTTATAATATTTGTGTGCGGACACATATAAAAATTACTTATCATTGTGCTCCACCTCATAATGTAAACAATCTGTTCATCTTGTGCAGTGTATGTGAACAGCACACAAATAAAGATTAAGTTGGGGGGGGGGGGTTGTTTTATTTCAATCCCATGATCTGACTCACTGCACTTTTCAGAGATTAAAAGTGCTTCGCTTGATGCCAAGTGAATTTTCATTTGCTATTGCGAAAATGGCAGTGAATATATCACTTATCAATTTGCATTGCGATCCAAAAACGGGTATAGTTTCATGTGTGTGAATGAGCCTATATCATTTCTCTACTGTCATTTACAATGACAAGCACAAAATGGTCTATAGTCTACATTTCTTTCATAGCTTTTAAAGCCATTCTGTTTTCCATTCAGCCATCTGGGAAAATTGAACATCACTATCCTTCTCCATCTGCAATTTTGAAACATTTCATAGATGTTGTACTTACATTCTACTGCAAACGACCCAACCTGCAATTTGGTGTACATTAACCCATGCTACATCTGCAGCCTGCTTGAAAAGTAAATATCGGTCTGATTTGACTCTAAATGTACAGATCAAGCATGAATGTGTATGCTGGTTGCACAGTATCCTTTGATCATGTGTACATACTTATCTCCACAGTTCCTAAATTCACTGGGTGAGGAAACCAAGACTAGCTGAACAACAGATGACTTTAGAATACACTGGTAAACACTGACTATGCATCCATGCTACAATTTCCCTGATATCAAACATTTCCACTTTCCCATGGCATTCATTACTTACACGTCAACAAATCAAGGTCATACAGCAGATCTCACACAAAAGTATGCAGTTGACACTGGGGAACAACAGCTGTTGCACAGCAAGCTGTGTTTTGTTTTTCCGTCCTATCTCCTGCAAAGAAAAAAAAAGACACTCACGATAACATCTTTCATGATCAATCAGTCCAGATTTATCTGGAACCAACAATACAAACTGTCCCCTCTTGAGTGAAGAAGTTGTCTTTGTTTCTGAGTTTGGTCACAGTCTTGAGTCTTTCAACATCTTAAACAAATCTTTGCATGGCTTCTGAAAAACGTCCTGACCACCTTGCACACGGTTATCTCTGTCAGAAGATGTTCCTCAAGACTTTGTTATTACATCACAACAGCCTTCATGTGGATCTATAAAGAGGTAATCTTCCAGCGCATGAAGTGCAGCAAAAAGGACCTCAGAGATGCAGGTCCCAACTCAATAATCTTCCACAACATAGTCTTCGCTTTCGTCGTCATCCTCATCGTCATCCTCGTCCTCGTCCTCCTCATCATCCTCATCTTCCTCCGAGTACTGGAGCTGCTGCTTGCCCTGCTTCCGCCGATTGTTGGTGGAGGGGTAAGAGCTGGCACCAGTTGAGTTGAGGGATGCCTTGGAGTCATGTCGGAGGAGGCTCTGCCGAGATGTGCTGTCAGCAGCACTAAATGGGCGTAGGGAATTCCTGAATTCCTGTTGGACATGAGTAGATAAAAGAACACATTGACTAAAGAGTATTCTTTCACATATCTAATGGGCAGAGCTTGGCCATAGTCATCTATGACATCTTCCTTTGCAGTTGTTTCACTAACATGAAAATTTATTTTCTTCACTTCACTTACATATTAGACAAAACAAACTTATAAAAACACACAATGAAGGACTCTTGCCAACTGTTCGTTGAAAGTATCAGTATGAAGAGAGATAGCTATACAATATGAAAGAAACACCCTAAGATAATCAGAGCAGGCAAAAGACATGCTGGAATATTCACAGCAGGTGACATGATAGATGGCACATCACCTGAAGAGGGAATAAGAGGCAGCTTAGCTCGAAAGATTTCATATACCATCATGCTTCAAGAGATTCATAATCCCTCATGTAGCTGTGTGAAACGGGTGCGGACATCATTTACAACTGAGGTCATCGCAACAAGCCTCCTTTCAACAACAACAACAAAAGCTCCAGAATAACAACAACAAAAAGAGATATAGGGAAAACAGGCTCTCCTGTGAAGGTAGCAGCATCAACACATCATACATGAAGAGTGGTAGTGATATTGACTTGAAAAGTATATATAAACAGATGGAACATAAGCTAGAAAACAATGAGAAAAAAACTGTGGTAAGGAGGGGACAGAAATATGAAAATAGTTTAGGAAAATCACACCAACGAACACAAACCTCACTTTGATGCGAATAAATAAAAGAGATAAAAGGTTGTTTAAACTCCAATATCAATCAGACTACATATTTTACAAAGTTTGCATTCTTCCAGAGTGTTCTGTGTAGTGTGCACAGATCAAAGAGGTGATGTCACTACCCACAATTCTGTCTGTTTCCTACCTCCAAATCATCCTCATCACTGATGGACTGCAGTGACTGGTAGGCCTCTGTGTACGTTTCCAGACACTTGGCATGGAACAGCATCTCAATCTTGACAAACTCCGACAGTATGCTCTGAAAATTAGGGCAAAGACAGATACTGTATACGCTATAATTTTCGCGTACATAAATTTTCGCGAATTGCCGCTGTCACACATTTTCGCGAGTGGTTAAATTCGCGATTGGGGGACCAGAGAAAATATGAAGTGAAAAAGAAAGTGTGAATTTTCCACTTACTAGCAAATAAGAATGATACTATTGTAGTTATACACTGCATGAAAAAAACTTACCAAACTCTGCGAACTAGTAAGTTAGAATTCAACATTTTTGAAGTGGTTAAGTCCATCACGCTAGATTTTTGACGAATGGTCCCCTTGCGATAATGGATTGGCTCTCTACAGTATTCATAAGTAGACGTGGACGTGCGTAAACAAGCTTAGCCAGTATGGTCTGTACGGTAAGCCGTGACATGGTATACTAGTACTGAAATGTTCGTATCATCAAGGCAAGGGATTCATTTTGGAAGGTAATATTTTCGCGTGTTGTTAATTTCGTGAATAGCTCCCGACTCGCGAAATTCGCGAAAATGAAACCCCCGCGAAATATATAGCGTATACAGTAATCATAATCACAGAGCTACAAATGGTGTACTCTGTTTTTTGCCATAAGCAAAATACAACATAAATGTTGATTCTTTATCAATGCTGCAAGTTTACATTTTCATGAGCAAAAGAACATGAAATAGAAAAAAAAATCACCTAGCACCCCCTACTTTGCATATTGCATGTAATTTCTTCTTTCTTAGTGCATCATTAACAATGTTCTATTGTTTTCATAGTAATTACTTTGTGCCTGAATGAAATATCACATGCAGAACTTCCACAGCCATGAACATGTATGTGTCCTGAATTAGGCAAGACGTGTAAATTATATCGCAAAATAAAGAAAAGAAACAAACAAAACACTTTACCTGCAAGCTTTCATAGAATATGAGTTTTTCACCATGATTTGGTGGTTTTGTCAGCATACGGCTGACTTACTAGAATCTACGTTTATATGGATCAATATAGACTGCACAAGCAGCTTTTTAGAACAAGTCTCTAATGATTTCTCGATACACATGCAACTCAGCTAAACCTCTAAAATGGGACACTCAGAACTCCTTCTGGCACCATTGTGATGGTAATCTTCATAACCATAGTAACCATGACAACCAACAAAGACCTGCTTGAAACCCACAGACCTTGATATCCTGGAGTCTCTTCCTCTCAAAGGCATCCATCTGATCCTCCAGGGCCTTGTTGCTCCTTGATGCATCTACCGTGGCCTTCTGAAGTTTGGACTCCGCTTGGGACTGAAGGCCATGACAAAAATTTTTGCAAATAATGTCAAACAGGAGTCATTGTTTGCATGGATAGCAGTAGTACTCTCAAAGTAGCAGACAAACTTACAATACCCAGATGGCAGAGTGAGTTAGGAATGAGTTTTAAAGACATTAATAAATAGTATATGCAGTGCATCTGGGTTTAGTGATGAAATCTTAAAGGTTTATTACATTTCCTTACATGCCCTTTCCGGAAAATGAAGTGTCTTCTGGTAGCATTACAATATATTGCTCATTGCATTTCCCCTCAGAAGTCATCATTAAATCACAATCTAGCTTCTCTTTGTTTTGTTTTGTTTTGTCCCCCCCCCCCCCCCCCACCCTAGTTTGAGATCCAGAAATAGTCTTCATAAATAATGGTTCTTACCTTTGCATGTACACCGGTTGAATTCATAAATGAGATAAGTTACATTTTCCATTTTACAGAGAAAAGGTAGTGATTTCCCACTTTGGTGTTGATATAATGAGGTAATACCTTTGCAAGTTATTCATTTCATGTACCCAGTATGTATATTATTTGACTTGCAAAATAAAAAAACATATACATTAGCTGATTTAAGCAAAGCACACAATATGTCAGTAAAGCATGTTGTGTGAAATGACAGAGATGTAAGATGGGATTTACAAGTTGTAACTTTTCATACCCAGCAAAGTGCTTGTAGCTGGCAAAATGATCTTGATTTTCAACTTCTCTTGCATTTGTATCTAGTACCCCTAGTATAAACATTCGTCTCAATTCATCACATCTCCCTAGAACATATATTCCACAATTATTCTGCAGGAGTCAAGCCTTTCAGTTGATATTGCATTTCCAATGTCAGTGTCTTTCTATTATGAGTTGGCTTGCCATTATCATTAGGTAATGTATTACTTTATATACAGACTGGTCTGAAAGGCAATCTGTGTGGACAGTATTCACAAAACATTTCCATATTAATGCACGGATCAGCACTGATAACTAGACATGGTAGAAACAGGGCTGCCAACCTTGAGTGAGAGTTTGGCGTGAGACACTGCGAGGGAGTGGAGCGACCTCCTGGCCAGCACCTGGCGGCCTGCTGTGCGGCCGTACGTATGTACGTACATACGTAGGCCTACTACGTACACAGTCAGTGTATGTAAAGCGATGTAAAGCACACGTCATAGCCATACATGTACTGTAATTTGCCAAAAGTACAAGCTACGCTCACGTGGTATAGGTAGAAACCAATCGTAATCCAATAGCTCGTCTTTGCGCGTGAACCGAAAACGATTATTATTGGTTAAGCCCAGTACACCCGCGCGGGAAAATCTCGAAATTTTGGGCTTTGGCATATCGATATTCGGAATATCAGAGAATTTAGAGATATATTTATTTTTGTAGTCATGTGCATTCCATTTTGGGGGCTTAGCGTGAGATTTCGTTTATCAGAGTGAGACAGCCAAAATTGGTTGAATTGCGTGAGTCTCACGCTCAATGCGTGAGAGTTGGCAGCCCTGTAGAAATGAATCACAGCAGCATATGATCTCACACAAACAGCTGCATGCCAGTGATATTTCCATGCATCTCACATTTCATTTCCCTCAAAGTCACTTCTCCTATGTGACGCTTGGCATCAGGATATAATTATGTGATTAGACAGTTCATTTTACGCCAATCTGTCTCTCTAATTGTGAATGGAAGTTTGAAAAAAAAATCGAAAAAAAAATCAGATTTTCTTTCCTTTTAACTTGCATGCTTAAAATATCCTCCACTTCCCTACATCACAAGTCCATCTCAGATTCTTAAGTTTTCCACACTCTCAGCTCGTGTCCATGTACTGAACATTCTGATGAACCTAAGTAATGATGTCTTCATATAAATCACTATGTGGCCACTTTTGTTTGAGACAGCCCGAAGGCATTGCAAATAGCAGCTCATCTCATTAGCATGCACTTGCTTGTAATCAGTGAATATATGAGACAATATGAGACAGTAAGTATTGTTTATAGTACGGTATGTTTGTATTATCAGCATCATATATCAATGAGCAAATGTACAACAATGAATTTAATATGAATATATGTTATTGGTATAACATATTGGTGCTGTCATTTTCATTCCAGTGTTCCAAGTATTACAAGCTTCTTCTTTTCTTATTCTTGTGTTGGGAGCTTTTTTTAAAATTGTGACCCGCGACAACGGTTTCAGGCAAAAGTCGCAAGAGCAAATTCCCTCCTAGGCGGGGCACAAAGATTTTTACCATAATTTTTGTCGATTTGGGTTTTTTGCAGAAATCGAATCTTTGATATGTTTTCTACATCTACACTAAATTTCATAGCATAAGACTACGTCTTTCCTATCGAAAATGGAATTTTAAGCACCCTATGTTGAATCGCACTCGTCAGTTTCGAGCTTCTTTCGAACGCCGCGCCAATATCCCCAGCGTTGCTACGGCGCAGGGTCTCGCATGCGATTGGCTGGTGCGTCGCACACATTTACATAATTCGGCTTTCGGAGACACCAGTTGCAGCGTTTTGGGAATGCTTTGTCCACGCGTGCATGATTACAATGTACATGCTCCATTGTTCTTGTTATAGTGGTTTATACGCTCGCTCTGTAGTGCGTGCTCTTCGTTTGGCTTTCTTTCCAAACTATTCTACCGCAATGTTCGACAACGGAAGTGAAACAAAAAATCATGTAGCACGACATAATCGTGTAAAAAGAAAAAAAAAAGTCTACTTGTACATGTAGTAAAAATTGTGACAGCAGACTGACTCAAGGGAAGGATGATGAGAGGAAAGGAGAGGTCACATGTAACCTCTTATATTGAAATACTACACATCAAGATCGCACCAAACTAACGAGTCGTACGTGTTTGTTTGTTTGTTTTGATATAATCAACACCACCGATCAAGGCAACATATGCACGGCTTGTAAAAACAAATCAAAAAGGAAGCGTGACCCTTGCCAGCTCTGACATTTTTCTGCCTTCAAAAGGGTCGTCAATGATAAAGTCAAATCAACAACAATGAAAACGCGATTTGTAAATGTGTGGATTCGCCACCCCCTCCTGTTACATGGACCAGATCATGGCGTGTGGATGTCGCCATTGCGTAATGCGTGCACCATACACATGTACACCATACGTGCAATTATCGTATCCGCCATCTTGAAAGACGTACTGGTAAAACGAACCCGAGCGAACCGCATTGTGTTTCGGCTCCATACGCTGAGCTCCGAGGAAGGGTGCCCGGGAAGCGTTTTTTTTTTTAGACGGCACAGATTGGGGAAACTAAAAATTTATCGGGGACCCTATCCCTAAACCTAACCCTAATCCTAATCCTAACCCTAACCATCAAACCCTAACCCTAACCCTAACCCTAACCGTAACCCTAACCCCAACCCTAACCCTAACCCTAACCACTTAAAAAGTGCATTTTATTTCGCTTTCTATGCCCACTTATGGTGCCGAAGAATACAAGTGTTTTATATCAATGCAAAGCTTAGGAAATGGGCAATGTGATTCAGTGAGAAAATGAATTTTCAAAATGCCCGACTTTTGCCTGAAACCGTTGTCGCGGGTCACAATTGTTTGTTTGTTTGTTTGTTGTTGTTGTTTGTTGATGTTGTTGTTGCTGCTGTTGTTGTTATTGTTGTTCTTGTTGTTCTTGTTGTTGTTGTTGCTGCTGCTGCTGTTGTTTGAAGGGAGCGGCTTGTAGTAGAGGACTAAAACCTCCAAGGGGAATGATTCCATCAGAAACAAAACACCATGTTTGTTGAAATGGGAACTTGAGTCTCTGCTTTTTCATCATCATACACCTAATGTATTTAATGACACACGCATCCAGCATGCGACTCATGCAGATGATATTTCAGGGGTGAAACACTCCCAAGTATTGCAAATACACTAACACATTTCATTCTGTTGTTTACATTCCTTCATGGACGATTATTTGTGCTTCACTTGCTGACATACGACAGATAAATGAGTGGGGCAAAGAAATCATCTTCATACCTGACCGTTACCTCTGCACTGTAGAAACACACACAATAAAAAGAAAATGCAGCATCAACAAAATCTCAAAAGGGTGTGCTACGTGCATTCTATGTGCACTCAGTCTCTGCCTTTCCACAGTTTCCAATAAGTGGTGCTACATCATCAAACACATCATACTCGATAGAACCAAAAGAAGACAGTCAGTGTTTGCAGTGTCGTTACAGCACAGAGCTCAGGACAAATTGGTACATCTATCGAGAGTATTTTTCTAACGTACACTACATGTAAATAAGTACTTGCAAAATTATAGAAAACAGAAATCAAATGAAAGAAGAAACATCTAAAAAATCTACTCAGACAAGTAAGGTGACATACATACATAATCATACATCAAAAGAAAATTGGCTGTTGCAAAACTTAGCAATAATCTATGCACCTGTACCTAAAATAGCTTTAACAACAAGAAATATCTTATCTAAACACAAACTTGACAAAAAGGAGTACCAGGTAACCATTTCTTAATGCAGTTCTAAGGACTTACTATTTGCTGTCGGTCTGCTGGAGCCTTCTGTTTCACCTTGTCCAGCTTTTTCTGCTGATTAATTTCCTTTTCTCGAGCTGCAAAGCTGCTCTTTAAATCATCCTGGGGTAGAATAGAAATAATCCCATTTCAAGCCAACAGGAAAAAATTGTTCAATGCGTTTGGTACTGTTGTACACTTGACTTAACGAATCAATCAGACATTGTTGATCACAGCACACTCATAAAATCACATAAATCTACAGGTGTCAAGACATTACACACCACAATGCTAGCTGACATGGCTCTAATATTCTAAACTTTATATTTCTCATTAAATTCTGGAGCAAATCAAGGACAACACTATAACATTTTGCTAAAAATGTGATTCATCAATTCCACTCTAACACTACTTTCTTTTACTGTGAAGAATGAAATCAAATTGAACATTATCAATGATCACTAAGATTTCAGAATTTGAACTTGCCTTTTGACATGTGCTTTTCAATTCACAAGTAATATCATGTCAATATTAGTTTGAGAGTGAAAGGCTTGATCTTTAAGAATATCTTAGCAATACCCAATTTGGACAGATCTATGTGGCACTTTTTTACCACTGATTTCAGAATAAGTGCACACATTTTCAAAACTATTTTGAGTCCATAACTGGTAGAAGAGGAGCAAATTATAATACAATGTTCAATGGCATATGACTCATTTTGGTACTAAGATGGTCAGGGCCTTGTATCATATAACCCAACAACCAATGGCTCATGATTGATATATGATTACCATCTGGTAACAGTGAACTCTAGCTAGACAGTACTGAGAAGTTACAAGCAAAGGTATTCAAAACTTTAGATTGTGTTATTGATACATGATATGCTTCTGCTGGTGTAAAATATGTAAAGAAAAATTAAATCAGAGAAATTAAAAGACTGGGGGGAAAAATCAGACACACAAAAAAAGCTTTGAACTGAAAAGTTTAGAAAATAAGAGAAATTGTCAACTCTGTGTGATGTATGTGTTGAGCAGATCTCCATTTAGTTTGTGTACAAATAATCACCAATATCCATTTTTTTTTAAGTCATGACTTTGGAGTGTCTTCATGATGTATAGTATGGCTTTCATTGTAGGCCTGTTTGTAATGGCATCTATGATAGGTTCTCTGTATTGATGGCAGGCATTGATCATCCCAACTCAAACCAAGCGTCAGACATGGCCCAGTTTATCTTACCTTGGCATGTTTGCATGCTGTGCCATACAGCGTTAGGGGCTGGACCACCTTGAACTCCAGTCGGCTGACCTGCATTGGAATGAGCAAAGGGACCATGTTTGGAACACGAACACCCACATCCAATTATTGAGTAAGATTGGCAGAGAATGTCTTCCATTTGTAGGAGTCTGGTTAAATGTTATGGTTTTGTAAATACCAACACAATATGTCTGTTTAACCAGTAAAATCCTTGGGGGATTTAAAATTATACAGTCAACTTCGTTATGTAGACTCTTCTGGGAAAGACACAAAAAAAAATGCATGAACACACAAAGCATCAAAACTTATGTGTGCATATAAATATTTGCTTAGATTGCGGCAAGAACTTGTAGAAAAGTCAGATTTGATGAAAATTTGGGTTATGTGAGGCTGACTGTACTTTATGCAAGATCTTTGACTGTTTTTTGAAAGATACTGAATATCATTCATAAACACTTAGTGTTCAAAATACTATTCAATAACCAGAGGAATGAAAATTAATCCAGATTTGGTAAGCTGACAAATCAGATGATTGGCTGGTGCATGTAAACAATACTATATTTAATGTTTGATTAGTTGCTCATAACTACTCGCTTTGGTACCGAGAGAGGAGCTAATAAACCAATGGATCAGTGACATTGTTGCTCCGTTTGATAAACTCTAAAACATGCATGATGCATTATGATCACTCTAGGCTCTTCATACAAACATGCTTACAGCTTTTGCTTGGCAGTGCTGTTGGCAATCTTGAACCAAATCTTTTAAAGGACAAGTTCACCTTCATAAACATAAGGATTGAGAGAATGTAGCAATATTAGTAGAACACATCATTGAAAGTTTGAGGAAAATCAGACAATCCGTTCAAAAGTTATGAATGTTTGAAGTTTTTTTGCAGTAACCGCTGGATGAGAAGACTACTGCAGTGTATGAATAACTGAGATGTCACATGCGTACAACAATATAAGGAAAATATAAAGAGAATTTCACAAAATTCCATCTTTTGAAAAAAGTACACATTCCCCTGACTCGTTACCGACAAATGTTATGGGTAATATTATTCCCCCTGCCTTTAGAAAGAGGCAAGTCAAGTGCTCTTTTATTATGCGAGAAAAGTGAAAATATGTTGAATTTTCTTTTACATTTTCTTTATACTGTTGTACGCATATGACTCACAAGCTTTAGTAGTCTCCTCATCCAGCGGTTCCAACACAAAAATTTTAAAAATTCATAATTTTTGCATCGATTGTCCAATTTTCCTCAAACTTTCACTGATGTGTTCTACTAATATTGTTGCATTCTCTCAATCCTTATGTGTATGAAGGTGAACTTGTCCTTTAATGTCACTGCACACGTACCTGTGCTTGTCTGTAGTCCTGAATGGATGAGATGTGCTCTGCAAAGGCTGTAAGTCCCGTCTTGGTAGAGGGCGCTTCTGCCTCAGCATATGTAAGAATAGACTTGGACAGCAGGTCTCCCCTGTCGCGGACCCGGGCAATTTTCCTGGTGTAGGCCGAGAAATCCTGGCAGAGCTCGGCAAAGTGTTTCTCCACATTGTTTATTCGCTGCTGTACAAATTTGGACTGGCCCTCCCTGTGGTTTGATGAGACAACACAGGATTTTGAAAGGCATTGCAGCCCTGTTTGGATGTTTCCCACAGACATCCAAACATTGCTGCTTCTTCGTCCATCAGCACAACTCATGAACTACAAATACAAGTGATCTGAACATATCAGTAATTATTTATGTTAGAGTCTGTTCCTACTCGTCATCATGTCATCTGATTATGCCTGACTGAAGTCACTCACAAAATGTTCACAAGTTTCACCCTGACTGCGGCTAGCTTTGTGCTAACCCTATCTCACATTTACATTTCATTTTGCATTTCCAGGCAACAATAGTGCCCAAATCCAATATCAAAACATTCACATTTTCTTGTTGAACAAGGGTTATGCTAATTTATCAACTAATTTTAAAGTGACACTCAGCTTTTTGTCGCTCATCTGGAAACATCATCACGAGAGGGCCAGATGGTTAGGGTATGAAACAGGAACAAGCTGGCCACCTGGGCCACTTTTGAGGTGCAAACATTTTGCCAGAGGCATCTGTGTGATATGCAGTGACCTACCTGGCCCTGAGGTCAGCTGATCGTTGTGCCATGGTGACTGAATGGAGCAGCTACCAGAATCAGACTTGCACAATGGCTGTTGGCTAAAATGAGAAATAGAACATTCCGATGCAAAGATCTATATAAAGATTTTGAACTATAGTTACGTAGGCAACACTTTCAAAGCAGAGCGAATTCATTATTTGTGTTTTCTCTTGGTGGTTGCTGGAATACTTGTATCCACTTCAAATGGAGAAACGTACAGAACAATATCATATAAAAGTTTTTAAATACTCTTTAACAAGCCATTCTAAACTATTAATACTCATTTCACATTACACATGAACAGGAATTTTCTTCCTTTAAGAAATCAAAGTACAGACATGGCAACATATCACAGTCATCTTCCAAAAGACAGATTATATGCCTAGCAAGAAGAATTAAGATATTCATAACATTTAGAAAACCCTATATTATTTCCTTCCACTATAACACAGAATATCCTGAAAAATTTTGTGCACCATAGACCCACAGCAGAAATAGAAACCTACGTAAATGCAAGACACAGCAGTTGTCTGTACCCTTTACCTCTATACCAAAGGTGGGAGCTTATTTTGTATCCATCCCATGGTTGAAACTGAGAGTGATGGGAACAGTAACATTAAAAACAAAGGAGTGAGGCTCGAGTATTGATTACTTATTCTACATCTTGTACCCACAAGGGAAGCCGAATCCCAAGGGAAGCTGACCTCCTCATAATCTAGGTTTACAAGAAGGCATCAAGAAGGGGATGACGTTGATAAGGTCACAGAAATTCAGAAGTCAATGCAGTGCAGTCAGTAGGGCACAGTAGAACAATTGATTCCTCTGTTTCTATTGAAACTTGGCACACCTTCCCCACCCCAGCCCTACCTCCAGCTAAATGAATCAAAGCAATTAAGCTCCAAAGCCATCTTACAATAGACCTTATCAGCAAATCCACTTTCAGTCAAACCACGTTCTGCAATCCATTCAGTGAAGCAGGGGTTTTGATTGGTTGGTGCAAGTTGCCCATTCAACTTATCCCTCTTCCCAAGTGCAACTCAATTAACATTGGTATTCTCTTCTTCTGTATTTATCTTGCTTCACTAAGTCTTGGCCCTATTCATCCCCATTATCACAGCAACCCCTTACATTATATTAATTATACTAGTACAATTTGTACATCAGCCCTTGCCATTAGTAGTATACATCAGGCACACAATACACATACATCATCCTCAACACATTGTGCTAACCCTCCACATTAGAAAAGACAGTTAAAAAAAAACACCCCCCCCCCAAAAAAAAAAAAAAAAACAAACAAACAAAACAAACAAACAAAAAAAAAACAGCACCAGCCATCCAAGGGCATTGGAAATACAGTGTTAATCTTGAACTTTACAGTACGTGTCAATAGATAAATTTTGAATCAAGAAAACAGACAAGTCATCTGCAGAAAACCCACTAATAAGCAGCACTATTATGTAATGGTTCTCAAGTCATTGGTCATTCTGAACTGGTGTCAATTCTAGATACAATCATGGTAGTTTGTACATTTTACTTGGAAGTGGAACAGGTGATAAACATGGATGTACATTACAATAAACAAAATCACCAAACACTGAACAGTAATTCTCAAGTTTGATGGGGATATTATATATATACAATGCAAAGCTCCACAGTGATGAGGTATTACAGTCATCAAGAAGAAATCATTGCAATCATTTTGCCCCTCATCTAAATAGCTACGTCCTCTATTCTGACTCTGCCTGATTATTATTATTTCTAGAATTTTTGTCACCTGGTTGTGACAAACAGCGCTTTTAACACTACATAATCGGGCAAAACAAGTGATCTAGTTCCCTAGCTATATTAGATCTAGAATCTAACGTTAGGCCCAACTAGGCCCTACTAATAAAACTTTCTACAGGCCACCAGCTAGGGTCTAGACTAGATGTAATTTAGATATCTAACGTTAGTCGTGTCCAGTCGTACCGTCATGCAAAGTTTTGGTCTTTCTGTTTACATGTATGGAAGCAGTGCAGTGGGATTGGGTTTTTTGGGCAGTCACCCTTGACTTCCCCTCCTCTCTACTGTACTTTACGACCTTAACCAGACCCAGACTGTGACTTTAACCTGACTGCGTGGTCACATGACTGACACATTCAAACCTGTCTGGTGACTATTGACCCCCATGACCTTGACTTAATGCTTGATGACTAGACTGAGATTTCCCACAGATGTGTAACGTTTGTAATACACCTGTACCTGAACTCCTGGAAAATCCGCGGGCATCAGGCGCATCAGGCCGTTGGCGTAGTCGGTCAGTATCTATTCCCGTTAAAGTAGGACTAAATCCCACTTTAGCATGTTTCAAACGAAAAGTAGCATGACATAGTCATAGACATGAGCTACCTAGTGATTACAGTCTCTAGAACGAAGTAGTCACTGGTAATGATACATGGGGTGGTAGAACATCATCTAACTGCGACCAGCCCAAACGCGAAACAGTATCACTGTCTGTGTCCAACGAGCGCCCCATCATCACGATTATACTAGTAATAGTGGTACATGACACGATTTACATCCCGGTATAGCTTCCTTGGAGCTGCGAATGGGATTACTGCAACAAGTAATTTAACAAGTAACAAGTAAAAAAAATTCCTCTGGTCTACTAACACAAATTTCCACGTATGGGTATGCCCTTGTCATTTACGCCAGAGGACCAACAGTATCGGCTATTACAATGCAGTCTATGCCACAGGGCAGTATTTTCAAGACACACAATGAATAAGACAATATTACAATAAATTCGACTTCAGCAAATTTACATTCACAAGGAAGAAACGTGAAAAATAGCATGAACGCACCGATTCTGGAAAATAGTGTTTACCAGGCAACCGTCAACAAAGTCGCAAGCGGTTCGCCAATGGAATGTCAAATCTAGGTAGCACGAGAGAGGGCGCAACACAACACACCAGTTTCATTGTAAGCGGTTCCAAAGCCAGCCTTGATTTGTCAAAAAAAAAAGAAAAAAAAAAGAATGATAATAATAATAATAAAAATAAAAATAAAATAAAAAGTGATTCCAAGACTTCCGATATTTTATAGTACTATTTCCCCCCGTTTCTGTCTATTCGAATCACTTTTTTTTTTTTTAATTCCAAGATACGCTGTCTAACGTTACATGTATTGGATGAAATTCCTGTATTACTAATATCCCAGGTAGAGTTTTATAATAAGAGACACCCCCAATAGCCATACTATCATATATTTTGTTGAGATAATGTTGTTTTGCTCATTGATTGATTCATTAATTGATTAATTGATTCATTCATTGATTCATTCATTCATCCATACATCCATTAAATATTTTTACCATCAGATTCTCCAGCAAAAACGAAAATTTAAAACAGCCCTTTTACAGAAAATGAATGAATATTATATACATTACAACATACAAGTTTACAATCATACATATTATGAACGAAATTTTTAAGCTCAGCAAAACATTTTCAGTACTGGACGAAGTTGAATGCAAAATAGAATTTCATAATAAAAAGAGGAAAAATATTTTGTGAATGATACTGTACTCGTTGCATAACAAGAAGTATTTGAAAATCATCACTTTGATTAATCATTTTCTTTGGGGATATTTTTTGTAGCAACTTTTATCTCAGATATCTCTGGTACTGATTGAAAAAAAAATGTATACATATATATGTTGTTGCAGTTAAACTCTTCGTACCAAAATAATATTAGAAACCAGGAAGAATGTTAAAGAAGCAGTGTTTGAAGAGTGTATCCCCGTAAACATGACGATACAGATTCATATTGTAAATTTTGTGAATGCACTACAATGTCGGTCTTGATAGTTTGTACTTCGTAGTAAGACATTATTCATTCCTTTTTGTGCTAAGGGATTTTATCAAGTGTGTAGGACCTATACATGCCACGAAATGGGGTTTTCTATCTTAATCAACACTCAGAGCACACAAAAGGCTCATTTTTCTGAAAAGATTATTACTCTGCATCGTTTGTTTGTTTATTTATTTGTTTTTGTTTGTTTGCTTCAGAACGAGGCTCTGCTTGAACGACTGCAGCAGAAATATCTTGGGAAGACGTCAACTTTTACCCTCATAGACATGTGGATTTTGCCAAAAAACAAAACAAAACAAAACAAAACAAAACAAAACAAAACAAAACAAACTCTCACCCTTTCGCTTAACAATAATTGTCACCAAACCGCTTACGTCACCCTCCCAAAGGGTCTTTATTTGTGTCGTCCGTATATCTATTCTAATCTCTGTCTCTATAAAGGTCCTCCAGTTTCGATCGAGGTATTGATTTGCTATCTGAGGAACAATTAACTCCATGAAAGAAAGGAAAGACGTCTAATTAATGTTAGGTGTGAGGCTCTCGGTAATATTCTTTCAATCTTAGCTAAATCAACAATTATAAACACTTAGTCTACAGGGCCGGCGCACTGTTTTCAAAAGTGTGGGGGCCCACTTCCGGGTTTCATGAGCTAACAAGCAAAAAAAAAAAAAAAAAAAAAGGTCCTCAGCTCATCTCTCCCCGTCCACTTCCGGGTTTCTTCAGCTGACAAGCAAAAAAAAAAAAAAAGAAAAGAAAAAGTGTGGGGGCCCAAAGTGATGACACCTTACTCTCTTAATTTCTAGGACTTAAATTTTAAGTCTTTCTTACGACTTAAAATATTTTAAGTCTTTAAGACTTATTTTAGGTGGCTTCGATTAAAAGTTGAGTGTCGAAGCTGTTCGCAATCTAAATCTAACAAAGACTTAAACTTTCAGCCAATCAGATGACGCTATCTTGAACCGCCTAAAACCGGAATTGGCGCTGGCCGTCACTTTGCTTCATGCGATGCTCTCATAGCGTAGTCATACACGGTACACACACACACATTCAGTGCACAATACTAATAATTATGTTATGTACTATAGTACAGTACATGTACTTGAACCAGTCCTACCATCGACCATTTGCAAACGCAAACTCGAACAGTTGGTCTTGAAGGCAGAAGTCATGCGGGCCGGAGTTTTTCGAGGGCATGATCTGACGGAAGCTTGACCAAGTTGCTTAAAGGTGAGCATATTATTGTATGAATGCTTAAGAATGTGGTTGATAACTCTGGGACTCAGTAACCAAAGATAAAAGATGTCAAGATGTGCACTACATTTTTGGCGAGTGTGAGCCTTGCCGCTGTATACAGCGCTGTCCATCCCTGAAGCGCCAGTGCTAACGTTAGCTAGCTGTTCATGGCTTTATGTGTCTAGACCGGTCTAGATTCTATATCCAAACATTGTAACAAGTTACATGTAGGCTAACATTATACTAGTATTGTTGGGGGGGGGGGGGGGGGCTCTATCTCGGTGAAACTGCAAGTAATAATACAGGGACTCTTATAAAGCGCTCATTCTACCTAATGATTTACGATGTTGGTGTCTTGACTGAAAGGTAAAGCTATGGGCATAAACAGGCCACGCTGTACTGTAGCGTAGGCCTAACTGTCGTCTAGTGTCAGTTCACCCCTTCCTACACTCTTGTAGCATAAATTAAGGTTTAATTTATCAATTTCTACGTAGAAAGGCACAGTTCTAACTTAGGCCTTATCATGCCCTACGCTGTGATAAAATGTAGGGCATATGCTGTTAGATGGGTTTTATTTTTAACGTTGTGTTTATAGGCCACCAATAGTACGTAGACCCTACGGGCGCTAAAATAGAACTGCGACCAGCCCGAACACGAAGCCCCTTGTGTGTTGAGCGCCCCAGGGTTTAGGGCGCCAATGTTGCAATGCCAGTGCAGTGGCGTCAAGCTCTGAACTTTAAAAACTTCTATCGCATGGGCCATGGCTGACATCACCAATTTCCATTGACTCCCATATTAAAATAGTTAGTACATGTTAAACAGTTTCTGTTCCATTGCATGACTAGGTCTACTGAGTCTGATGTCACAATAAACAATTAACTTTGGCGTGTGCACTCAACACTCTTACTACTAGTATAAGCGCGCATCCTGTCACTCATTTTACTGGAGTAAACAACTTCAATGCTACTTGCACTCGGCTGCGTACATGTGTACGTAATGTGAATGTGCTACTGATTTGCATTCCATGAAAATACTACCACTCAGTAGTAGGCCTGGACACCTAGGCCTTATGGTTGCCATTTCTGCACTGAATTCAAGACTCTTTCTTAAACTAGTTCGTCTGTTAGTGTTATTGTTGAAGGCGTTGTATGAAACAAATAATGTATGGGATTAACTCGTGCAGTGGAACAAGATTTCACACCTGGATAAAGATATTCTACTCCAGTCTTTCTCTTTGTAGCATAATCAATGTGGTGATCTTCGTTTGAGTAGAAGGATCTAGACTTAAAAATTCTACAGATCTACACTTCTGGCTGAGATGTATGCATTAAGCATCACATACACCAGTGAGAGAATTTAGTAAAGTTTTACAATCTATGAGGCCTTTCTTTTCTTTTTTTAATTTTAATATTTTTTTAAGATAAAGGGAATGCAAATTACCTGTTATTTGTATAAATTTGTACTCCAAGGAGTACTCTGTCAGGACTATCCCTTCTTGGTGTTTAGATATGCAAGTCATCCCTGGTATTTCTAAAAATTGATTTTAACGATAACATCTGAAACAAAAATCAGAGATATCGGTCTCATTTTTTTCCTCTAGCATGAAATACAACCCTCGAGACCAATAAGAAATAATGAATTACATAAAAATCTAGAAATGTGGCTATGGCGACCGTTTATACCCCCGAAGCATGTTTGTTTTCTTCCTTTTTTTTGTCAAGCGTTTCTGTTTTCATTTTCCACTTCCTTATCACTGATATTTCACAGTTTTTGAGTTTATTTTCAGATCAATGCGGACTTTGCCCAGTTGTACCGAGAAAAGTGCAGGAGATGGTGAACAGATGGGGGCCATTTTACGTCAATAGAATCTTGCACTTGCCAAGCGAAACTACCCTTAGTTGCAAGACGTCGTAAGAAGATATGAAGACATGGATGGAGACAGTAAGTCCTTCCGGCAATCCTCATAGATCTTGTGGCATTGATTATAATTACTAGAACAATTTCTGTCCAAAGTGTAAGAGTAAAACTTACTCATTTGTTTATGCTTCATTGCTATTACACCTTTCAGGAAAGTGAATGTGTACGAGTTTGCTCTCCATAGACTAATATTGATAATAAGTCGAAAACTGAATGTTAGGGATTTTCATAGCTGATACAATACGTCATATCTAATATGTTAAAGAGAATGTGTGAAATACTTAAAGTTGAAAAAAAAATTGTATTGTGTTCCATTCTATAGGAATTGTGTGGAATGTCACTACTTGCAGCGATGCTTCACAGACCCAACATCCCCATGTAGAAGAAAGGGAGAGGACCTCTCATGCTCCCGAGGGATGCCCAGCAGTACCTGGTGCAGAATGACTATGTGCCTGTAAGTACAGTATATGCTTAATGTTTATAGACTTGAAATCAGTTTATGATCAAATCATTGAGCTTCCAATTTTGAGAATTATCAATATACATGTTTCATTGGGCTTTTAGGTACCAGCTCATGTTTAGAGAAGAATATTTGAGCTTCGTATCGTACAAAGCAAGACTCGTGTAGAATCTGCATGTACTCATCAAGTAACAGGTGGATTTTAAAATCTGAATTTCTCATGCTGTCGTGAGAAATGCAAAGTTTTCTTCTCTGATATATCAGTGTTTTTGAAGCGATTCTTCTCAAACAAACTTTAGAACATTCAGCAATGAGTATTGTGTAGGGGTATCTACATTGTTTTGACAGTTTTCTTTTAAATTCATTAAATTAAGGATTAAAAATGCATGCTGACTTTTATTGATTTGTAGGGTACATCAAATATCAAATATCTTATGAGTCTGGAACATGTAAATATCAAGTAGGCCCCACCCCGATGATGGCAAAAAGTAATCTGATTTCTGGGAATTTTTTTCAAGGCTTGAGGCTTACCAGATAAGACAAAATGTTTTAAAATAATATATTCCAAAATATATCAGAAATATTTACTTGTACATCATAAACTAAAATGTATGTGATAAATATGTTATTAGTACATTGTATTTAAGATCAATATGTAAAATTATATTTTAATATTTTTTCCCTCCAGAGTGCCCTCTCACTGAGAACTTAACTTCCCTCTATGTGATGCAAAGTTTATTTGATAATAATTGTAGCCTTTGTCATTTGCTCAAACGATTCAAGTGAAATTTAGTTCAAAATATCAGTAGTGCTTATACATGTTTAATCTCTTTTCAGGTAGGAACCAATGCTCATGGCATTGCTGATGCAGAGACTCCAACCCCAGCCCCAAGCATCTTCTGATCTGGAGATTCTCCCGCCTGAAAGCCCTAGCAAACAGGAAACGCCAAGTTGATCCGCCTGAAACGTATACATCATGAGCGAGAAGCGCGAAGTTCAGTGATGCTGGAGATGCCACCTTCAGCCAGCCCTGCTTAGTCAGATAAGGGAGTGACTAGACGTACATCCAGTATTTTCTCATCCTGGACAAGACCATACTAAGTCCAGGCTGGAGATGACCGGAAGCAAGAATTTGACAGACTCTTTAAAGCCCACTGTGTCTCCATCATCAAATATGCTTGGGTGCTTGAAGCATTCTTTGATTTTGTGGCGGCATATTCATGTACTGCTACAATCCCAAGTGAGGGCTTCGGTCTGGGCATTAGCCACGAACTTCAAGAACACGTCAGTGTATGATGATAGTAAGATTTTTCGACATTGTGCCACAAACCCATGCACACAAGAAGCATATCTGACTTGCCCTGATGTGCAGCAAAGTTTTCTTAATTTTCGGTGAATTCTTAAATCAAAGTAACACAGGTAAAATGCTGCAATGTTTCCTTTGAAGATACTATCATGCATAATGTTCGACTCATGGATATTGAGTTATGTTATGTGTGCCTCACTTTTCCATTTATATTGAGCTACAGATCCATGCACACAAGAAGCATATCTGTCATGCCCTGGTTGTAGTTAAGTTTCCTTTTGATTTTTTTTGTGTGCATTTTTAAATAAAAATAACACAATAAGGAAAGTTAATGCCGCAATGTTTCCTTTAGAGGTACTATCATGTATGTGTGTGCCTCACTTTTGCATTTGCATTGCTACGTGAACATTTAAACAATATTTCAAGTTTTTATACATGTCCAGTTTCAATTTGTTTATTGTTCATCTTTGGCTTGTTTTCTGTATATTATGTCTGGTTGATAATGAAAAAAAAAAAGTAATGCCAGATAGTTGGCATATAGATATGATTTAAATTGAAAGAAGAAAGTTTAAGTTCCCCTGAACACTTTTGTAATTATTCAACGATTACCTAATTTTCATCACTCCCACAGTATTGTTGAGCCATTGTCCATCACATTTTATTGAGCGCTGATTTGTTGCTATTTTCATTATGACGTTGTGGCTAAACACTTTATGAAACTCTCTATTCATAAGGAAATAAACTTTGGTCTTCCAGCCAAAGTATGTGCTTGAACCCACTAGGAAGGATAGATTCAGCGCAGATGGGCACCTTAAACAAATTTAGAGCGTTTGACTTGAAATTTGGCACACATGACCACTATGGTATATAGATATGGAAACTTAATCTTTTGTCAGTGGTGAGCAATGCGTTGCCATGGTAACGGCATATTTTGAATGAAAATCATACAAAAATATTGTGGATTCAGTTAACTCCCTCACTCTTTGAGTAATTGGCTTGACATTTGGCACATGCAACCACTTTAGCATATAGATGTGCAAACTTAATCTTTCATCAATGGTGAACAATGCGTTGCCATGGTAACAGCATCTTTTCACTAAAATGCATACAAAAATATTGTGGATTCAGCTAACTTCCTTTAGTCTTCGAGCATTTAGCTAGAAATTTGGCACAAAAGACCACTGTGGTATGTAGATGTGTAAACGTAATCTTTCGTAAGTGTCGATCAATGCGTTGCCATGGTAACAGCATCTTTTCACTAAAATACATACAAAAATATTGTGGATTCATGTAACAACCTCAGTCTTTGAGCATTTAGCTTGAAATTCGGCACACCTGACCACTATGGTACGTAGATGTGCAAACTTAACCTTTCGTCATTGGTGATCATTGTGTTGCCATGGTAACAATATAGTTTGAATGAAAATCATACAAAAATATTTTGGATTCAGGTAACTCCCTCAGTCTTTGAGCATTAGGCTTGAAATTTGGCATATGCAACCATTGTAGTTCAGAAATATGCAAACTTCATATTTCATCATTGTCAAACAATGTGTTGCCATGGTAACGGTGCATTTTCAATGAAAATCATACAAACATTTCGATTCTCCTAACTGTCTCTGTTTAGAGCATTTTGGCTTCAAATTTGGCACATGTTACCTCTACATTACCTAGATGTGCAAAAAATCTTTTGTCAGTGTGGAAAATGCGTTGCCATGGTAACAGTATTTTTGCATGAAAATGATACACTGATGTGGATTCAGCTAAACCCCTCACCCTTTTAGCATTTGGCTTGAAGTTTGGCACATATGACGGCTATGATATAGGGCCTATAGTTGTGCAAACTTCATTTTTTTCTTAATGTCCAACATTGTGTTGCCATGGTTACACAATTTTTAATAAAAACCATAGAAATCGTCAGTTTATTTATCTTGCTCAGTTTTTTGAGCACTTGATTTGAGAGGTGGAACAGTGCATTGCCATGGTAGTTTTTTTCTTTATTAAAAAGTAAGAAAAATAATCCTGGTTGAGCTAATTCCCTCAGTGGGTGGGGGTATATTAATCACAATGAGTGATAGTTCTAGTTAAAAATTCAGATTGCTTCACTTCGACATAGTGCTTTGTTACGAAATATGACATCAAAGTAATTAAGAAACTAGTGGTCCATCTCACTTGAACAGTCTCTTGAGATGGTTCCCTGTCATCAGTTGAGATGGATTCTTAAATATCAGTAGATTAAGCAGGAATTTGTATATTCTTTTGTCAAAACATTTTGTCTACCAAAATGCAGTATGGAAATGTACTTATGTAAATCCATTTCAGACAATCGATATTCAAGGAATTTTAGAAGTAAGTTTAGAATGTTAATTGTTATTTGAGCTTCTTAATGTTTTAAGGTGAATTTACTTCAGAGTTTACATAGATCTTGATCCCTACTGTTGTATGTAATACAGTTTGGATTCAATTGTAAATTTTCGATCCCTACGGAATGGTGGAAAAATTAGGAAAGTCTGGTAAGAAATAAGGAAATGTAACACGTTTTCAGAAAACATTTCTTGACTAGTCCATATGAATATGCAAATACATGCAAATGAAAAGTGTTAAAATATTTCGAAGGAATGACATAATCAATTCCCTCATTTGGACGTTCATAAAGACTGGACAAGATCTGTTTTCTGGAAATGTGTGAAATTGAAAAGAAGCATATCTTCCTTATTTCGTAGCTGATTTTCATAGTCTTTGCACCATTCTGTGTAGGGAAATTTCTTCTCTTTTCTAATTTGATTACACTAATTTTGGCCTTTACTTCCCTCTTGATTAAATTTATACTATGCATCATTCCAAAAAATCAAATAATTCTCTAAATTGCATGCATGGGACAAAGCGTGTAAATCTAAACGTCAAGTTAATGGAGGCTGTATTGTTTATTACACAGCATCATTTCTAACATTTAAGTTATTAGAATTCATATATAATCTTATATTTGTTCATAGTTTCCATATTACGACTTAACGATGCTCATCATGGAAAGAAATACATAAAATGAAAGTCTGAATCGAGTCGTATGGAGTCATCTTGCAAGATTTAAAAAAAAGTGAAAAAAAAGTAATCTATTTGGCAATGAAGGTTCCAGTCGTCTAGTAACTTGTTTACAGAACACAGTGAAAGAAGCATTCAGTAACATGAATGTGAAGATGTGACCATCTGAGACTATTGCAAAATATGCTCTGTTTTCATCATGTCGTATTTCATTTTTTCTGGAGCCTACATGTGTATGACAATCATCTCTATATTTTGTAACTTATCCATGTTTGTGAAAAATGCATCAGTTTGATTTTGATGAAATAAATAGACCTTTACATGTGAAGAAAGTGCATCAATTGACTGTCATTTTCAGTAGTCTGAGTTTAAATCCATGATGGATTTATTTGAAATAAATCCAAGGAAGGCTTAATATAAGTCTTTCGTCGTTTAAATCCAAGCTGGATTTATTCTAAAAACAAGTCTAAGAAAGATTTAAATGTAATCTAATAAGACTTAAAAAATAAATCCTATAGACTTGAAATTTAAGTCGAACATAGACTTAAATTTTTAAATCCTAGCTAAGACTTACTTTTAAGTCCTAAGGTTTTGTCTGTATTTACAGTCCGCTAGGACTTAAATGAATAAATCCTTAGGACTTAAAAATAAATCCTAGAAATTAAGAGAGTATGTATTCCTTTGTATGGTGCACAAAAAGTGAGGGGGCCCGAGTCCCCACGGCCCCCACGGCTGCGCCGCCCCTGGTCTAGACTAAAACAGAGAAGCTAATCCTTTCAGCGATCGTCCAACAAGAATCTGAAAGTGGCCTCCTGGTCCAACCTCGGACATGTCTGATTAACGAGGCGGAGAATTCCATGTATTCACCGCGGCGTGAATTGCTGCCATCCAGTGGCTGTTCCTGAATGATCTAATGGGGTTCGGAACAAAGGATCCAACTCCTTTGGTTCAACAATTCGCTTGAGACAGAAACTAAGGAAGTATGGAGATGTTTGCAGACATACACGATGAAACTTAGATGCGTATGTATATAGGGCGGCCTCCATATCAAAGCGTTCTCCATACATACTACGTCATTATTGACAAAGGCAAAAGGTTTGAAATAAGTTGAATGACCAGGAATGGGAGAGGAGTGACACGACAATATATTGCGATGCACAGTTGCTCCGGTCTCATTTTGTCCAAACGGCATCAGGTTTAAATTTTCAGGTTTAATTAAGAGGATTAGGATTAGGGTTAGGGTTACGTTTGTGGGCAGAATTTATGTTTGGATTACAGAGTGCAGATATTCTACGGGAGAAATTGTCGCAGGAGCGAATGTCATAAAACCGGGAAAGGGGGGGGGGGGGAGGGTTGGAAACAAAGTCATGCACTTGTCATTTCAAAGGGGTAATCCAGTTCATGATCAAATTGACTTGGGTGTGCTGCTCATAGCCGCTAAAAAGAATTCAGTTCCGCGTAGAAAACACTCTGTGCTATATTAAACTTCTAATGCGAAAAGTCAAACGGCGAGAAAAGTAAATGTGACTAAAAATAAATGCATTTTAAAGTTTAACACTGTTTCGAGCTACTAGCCCTAATCATTATGCCGATAGTATATGCATGTCAGTTAAGGTGATACCTGAGACATAATAATCAATAGATGAAACAGCATAGCCCTAATTAGGGCCTACAATGTTGTATATCCATTAACAGTCTTTCCTTTTCTTGAGTGCATGTATAGGGCGTTCGTGTTATGCGCTATATAATCATTGTTAATCATTATCATTATCATCAATATCATTATTTCTATTATGTCCAATTATTCCTTATAGGGAGCGCTGTGACATAATGGATAACCTTCCGACTCCCAATTGGAGGACCCGAGCTCGAGTCCAGCCCATCAGCTTAACGTCCATGGACAAGATGTTTTACCCACGATGTCCCTCTCGACCAAGGAGTATTATGGGTGCCACGCACGGAAATGTTAGGGCAATAATAATAATGGCTCACTGGTAGCAAAGTGTCAACACTGAAGAGCCTATTACCCTTCCAGAAGACTGCAGCTATTATTATTCATGTATAAATGCGACATCAACTGCGTATCTATAGTGACACTTGCCACCATTATCGATATGGAGTCTTCATCGCACAAAATGTGATATGAAGCAATTTACCTTACTGTATTATATATAAACGTAATTTCTCCTTTTTTAATTGATATTCTTTTGATGTATTGAAGATTTGCAGATCCATAGTAGAATGGCATCACCAGTCGTCAGCTAAATTAACGATCATACGTTTCGTGAACACACGTGGCACCTTCAGGGTTGGAGTAGCCCTATACTAAATGAAAAAACAATTAATTAATATAGTTAATCTCAATGTAATCTGTGTGAAACTGAACATCCTACCCGTGTTTACAGCTTGTTCACGGGTACGGACCGTTGCCGAGAAACCCACTCGTCGAATTGCTATTTTACTGTTAACAGCCGGGGTCCCGTTTGCCGACTTGGTACTTATTTATTGCTTATGAGGCAGCTTCATCACGAGTTACGAAGTAAAATTAAATACAACTGCCCAGTATGTTTTATATAGACGACACAGAGCCAACATGAAACAGACTATCAGCATTGAAATGGGATTTACGGTATAGGGCCTATATAAAGTCTTCAGTGAATTCTTTGATTTCTCTTCTGGAGGACGGTCACGTGGACACAAATTCAAGGCACATAATTATATATATGCCTATATACGTACTGAAGAAACATAATGAATACTTATACTATAACTATAGTGAGACAGCGCCCCATCTCTCCGAGTTCTAGTAATCAACGAGTGCATGGAATAACTTGAGCTATGACCATTATTACGTGGTTGACATTCCATCAGCGAACTACTCTCATAGGGATCCTGGTGCAAAAGAGCAAAAACACATTTATTATAAATAAATAGAAATTATGAATAAATATATAGATATAATAATCAAATAATAACCCTGATGAGATATTTTCCTGCCCGTGCTACTCACTGCTATGTACAAATCTTCTGCACAGTGCCTACCAATAAGTAGACTATTTGATTTCAAGTTGGTGTTTAAGTTTGGTTGAATTTTTATTTGTACGCCCACTTCCAAGTTCAAGGTAATGATGGGACTCTCGAACATCTTGAGACTTTTCCCCATAATCGTGTATTGATTCCATATTCAATTCAAATACATGAGAAATCGAATACAGTATCACAATCAACACAAATCAGCATTATATTATAATCATAATCAATAGAATCAAATCCAGCTGTACATTCAGCGAACCAAAATATTCCTAAAATACCTTGACATACCATAAATAAAAAGGAAACTATTTCAATTTTGCCTCCCCACCCATAATTTGGGCACTCTGCTCCCTATTACCGCTCCCCCCTCCCATCCTCACCCTTCCCATCAATTTCTCTACCCCTCCCATCCCACCCTCCCTCCCCCTTTCCGTGGACATAATTATGGCTCCGGGCACTTCCAACTGATTTTTATATTTCCCATTTACAAACATGAATAGCTGAAGTTTCCCTCATTGATGCTGATTTCCTTTCCTCTAATCCGTCTTAAAACCAATAGTCCATCATATGAAGGTTGCTTTTTCTTATTTCACAAATTTTACAAAAATTCAATTTCACAATCGATGTTTTCCCTTATTGCATGCCTTCATCCTGAACATTTCTTCCGAAGTAGGCCTACACATCACCTTATAACATTCTTCCACACATTAGTCTATAGATTCCCAGATTATTTTCACGTGCTTGCAAATATAAAATGATTGTTCGTATGCGTCTTCTTCTTTTTCACAACAAAGAACATACATTACTTGAAAAGAGTACCGAACCGAAAGAGATGTTAATTTGTATATACAATGCTGTGTACCAGATTAAATTGAAACTCTCGTAATCGTCTATTTAATCAATGTACATCTTGGTCAATGTTCTCTATCTCCTTGAGAGAAAACCCAAAAATTCGATCGTTTAATTCTATCAACCGATACAAATGACACTGACTACACTCGCTTTTTCTTTCAGAAATTTCAAATATATTGGTGTTGATCTTACATCGCTTTCCCCCTCTGTAATGAAATCAGTTTCGAAAATGTTCCCTTCCTCTTCTCTCATAATATTTCTACTCCAAACCATCGGTATATATTACTAAGTACGCGTATGTACATTTTCATCTCTCATTCTGTCACATTTCAACACAATGAGTGGTCCCCGTGCTATCGATACAGTTGGTTCTTCACAGCACGTGTTTCGGCGATTTGTCGTCGCACGTGAGCACCAGACATTGATCGGGCATACATAATGAGGAATCGTGCGCAGCGCGAGTGCACCACGCACGCAAGCAATACTTTCTCGTCTCCATACAAGGAGTATACATGCTATGATCGTTCATGTACCGCCGCCGCTCGCTAGCGCTGTGATCTCTTGAATCCTCAGATGGGGGTACACGGGTGTGGATGTGAATGTCTGCAGAGTTATTGAATTGTCTGAACCGAAAAACACTGTCATTGTCACTGGAACAGAATGTGAGTATAAATCAATATTTTAAACGACATGAGATTCTTTATCTAGCGATATGTGTTGCAAACGTCGTCTTGGCTGAATAATACACGCCGCGTTGTACGTACCAAGGTACTAGATCTAGGTATAGAAAGAGATTTGACCGAAAGATCGGTCTGTACGTATCTGTCCGTCGGGGAATGTTCCGCGGAGACTGCGTCTGGCTTCACGGATCCCCTCCCGGAGATCAGTTGTTAATGGCAAAATATACAAGAGTCCTCCGGACAGACGGATCTTTCTGTCTAGAAATAGATCTGCTTATTCTGGGACTGGTGTTTTACTCTCATTTGACGTTCAACTTCATGGACCACCACAATTCACAAGCTGTTGCAAAAAAAAAAAAAAAAAAAAAAAAAAAAAAAAAAAAAAAACTAGGTCTATTCAGTGTTACTAGGTGATGAGGATATTAAACGTAAAACCTTTACCATGGTACTTCAAAAGGCAATGTAAGACCTAAGCTATCCAGGGCTGCCAACATTGGAAACTAGTTGAGAGTTAACCGCAGCAGCGACCCCAATACGATGTTACAGCGCCCCGCGCCGGGGTCTATAGTTGAGAGTGAGACTCCCATAGCCATAGGCCAATGCTACAAGTATAATTTAGGAGTCAAAATGAGTGAGATCAATAGAAATGCATGCAAATGAAATAAAGTTTTAGAGTGAGAAAGGACCAAAATGAGTGAGTCTCACTCTCAATGAGTGAGAGTTGGCAGCCCTGCTATCAAGGAATATTGATATGGCCAGGCTGTAAATTATCTCTAGTCAATAGACGTTTAATAGACACCATTCAAACGAGGGCAGGGAGAGCTAAGTAAAGGAGTCTGAAAAAGTGTTCAAAGCAAAGAAGGGCCACTAGAGAATGATTCAATTAGACATTTGTCATAGGCTACTTGGAGTTCAAGGTTTCTAGTAGTTTGTCTGTGTTACCTATCCTTGCCTTCTCTCACATGCTCGGTTACAGATGAAAAAGAGGGGACACAATTAATGTAATGATCATGATGATATATCGATGTGTACAATTATTTGTATGGTCATAATTATCACACTAAGTTTGACACTAAGTTGTAAATGAACAGTGGTGGAGAACTCATGGTCACTCGAAGAGTCGAAGCTTGGTAAGTTGGAAAACGGTATGGCCTTTTTTACGATCAGTGGTGTAACTTTTGTACTCGGAGGGTCAAAATTTCAAACAAAATATTTTTTCATTATTCTGTTTGATTCCTGTTTGAAAGTATTCAAATTTTTGAAAAAATAACATTTCAGACCTTAAAGCTGAAGGGTTATTGGTGTAATTTAAGGAAAACCCTGGCACCTGAAGTAAATTTAAGCAAAATTTTGCTTTCAGGAATTGCACCATATTGACAAAACTCTGTAGTCAAACTTCACCATGCAAAGTTTATATGGTTAACAACAATATATAGTTTGTGAATCAGAACTATTTGGGGGTTGAATATAAAGTGAATTTTTAAAAAAATACATGAGATTTATAAATTTTTGCTAAAAATGCCAATTGACATGTAATTTTTAAGATTTTAACTATTTATTGGAGGGCAGGCCATGTCAAACTCTTACTATTACAAGTCTTTAAGAAGGGCTACCTTCCTATGTAGGTTAAATGAAATTCCAATCATTTCTTTAAAATTTGGATTTTTCACACATGGATGTTTCGGAGGTGACAGTTAACATATTAGAATGTTTCGGAGGTGACACTAATATTAACACTCACTTTTTTTTAGAATAAGTGACAACACAAAAACTTCTTCTTTTTATCAATGTTTCTAATAATTATAACTCGAGAACAAGAAATTAACTCCTGTTTGAAGCGTTAAACCAAACAGAACAAGTGTTTTTTTACACTTCATTAACTAGCATGGGTACCGGTAGTTTGCCTTCCATTTGGACAAAGGATGTAAGCTAAATATTGTAATCTGAAGAAACATGGCATTCCATTTTCTACCTTGAATTGAGATGAGGGTGTGAGATCATTTAAGTAATGTTTCTTTGCTCTCAGAACATTTTATTCCACAACACCAGGGAAGAATCACTTCGTTTCGGAGGTGACATTCAATGTTAACATTGTGTTGAAATATTCATTTACAGTAAGAATATGATGGACATACATTGTAAGCTAGATATTGTAACCTGAAGGAACACGGCATTCCATTTTCTACCTTAAATTGAAATGAGGGTGTAAGATAATTTTAGTAATGTTTCTTTGCTCTCAGAACATTTTATTCCACAACACCAGGGAAAAATAACTTTGTTTTGGAGGTGACATTCAATGTTAACATTGTGTTCAAGTATTCATATAGTATGTCCCCCCCCCCCCCCAACAAATTTACAATTAGACTTCTGCATTGATAACACCCAATATGATCAAATCAGCTAAATTGTACTTTGGGGTCTTAAATCATAACATCTTAGCTCTATTTTGCAGGAAGCCCCAGTCAATTTGGTTAAGTGATCTCAAAGAAATGTGGATTGTTGTAAAGGATGTCAGGAGTCTAATTCTTCCAAGTTCAGCACTTGGATGCTCTTAGAACTGCATATTAATGTGTAAACACAATATACAGAAATTGGAGGGAAGGGATTCCTCACATGCTCTACAAAAATCCTCAATTCTCTTTGACCTCTGAAGCAAATTTAATGGGGGTTTCTGTAAGGTGTGGGCAATGAGTTATAGTTTCAATCCCTCAAATTTTATTTTAGATTGATTCACTATCTTTAAAGCTATCGTTGCGGAGGGTACCACTGTACATAGTTTTTTGGTGGGGACATACGGTATGAATACCAAAAGCAAAAATTATTTGACTTGTGTACGTTTTTGTTCGCACATAGTTTTATAAATAGATTAATTCAAGGATGTTCATGAATTCTTCATCATCCTTGATAGCCACCATACAAATGTTATAATACAGGTGAAAGGTGTTTGGTTCATCTGGGATAAATTTTCTATACACCAGATTCATTTAAACTGTTGACATTACTAAAATATATTTTACGTATCTTTCTGAATTGCTTGAAAATTACCTGCAAATCATATTAGTCACTTTTGAGAGTAAAAAGTATAAGATAAGAAAAACCATTTTATTATTTTTGAGGTGACACAACACAGAGACAACCCAACTTCTCAGGTGTTAACTATTTAGTGAACATTCATATCTTTCCTCATGGCTGTAATTTTCAAATATAAGCTCTTTCTTTCAGTTCTTACTTGTTATCTTGTTTAGTTATTCTCTTTCATGATAATGGATACCAGCTCATATTTTGTTTGAGATTGTAATTCATACTAATCTTTAACAAGCTTTTACAATTTGGTTAAGACAACAGTTTGTGTTTCTCAGCTGAAGAGAGCAGCATAATGCTTTTCTGTGAACTTGAGGGGAAAATTTGTTTTTGTTCAGTAATTTTCCCCATCAACTTCACAGAAGGTCTCGGACACAAACTGGTCTCAAATAAACCTATAAGGGACCAAAACTGGAAAAGGACAAGTTCACCTCAATAGACATGAGGGTTGAGTAAATACAGCAATAATAGTAAAACACATCAGTGAGAGTTTGAGGAAAGTAAGGCAATCCGTTCCAGAGTTATGAATTTTTGAAGTTTCTGCTCAGTCAAAGCTGAATGAGAAGACTTCTATAGCTTGTGATGTCACATGTGTGCAAGGATATAGAGAAAGTATCAAGAATATTCAACATACTGTATTTTCACTTTTCTTGCATAACAAAAGAACACATGACTTCTCTCTTTTGGAAGGCAGGGTGAATAATATTGCCCTAAAATACATCAGTAGCAAGTTGAAGAAATGTGCACTGTTTTCAAAAAGTAAAGTTTTGTGAAATTCATTATATTTTCCTTACATGTATATCGTTGTACGCATGTGATATCATACACTGTCGTAGTCATCTCATCCAGCAGTGATTGCGCAGATACTTTAAAAAAACCCCATAACTTTTGAATGGATTGTCCAATTTCCCCCAAACTTTCAATGATGTGTTCTACTATTGTTGTTGCATTCACTCAATCCACATGTATATGAAGGTGGACTTGTCCTTTAAGAAACCATTTTCTTTTCCTTGAAATTCCAGTACTTAAAGCCAAATTCTAAGATAAAACATAATAACAAAACAAGGTAAACACCTCATCAAAATTATATTGAGATAGAACTACTAATCTTGTTTTTGGATCTTTCCCTTTCCAGTCCTGGGGACTTGTTCCTCTGTTCACTTTAGTTGTCACAGAACTTCAATAATCTTAAAAAATACAATGTCATAAACAGTTGGTTCAACTTGGAAAATGTAATTATTATTGTCATATTTTAAAAAAAATCACATAATTTTGTTTATGATTACCACATTGTACATGGAAAAACAACAACTAAGAATTCAAGAACAAGTTGTGCACCAGCTATAGGCATGTGGCCTTTTTGTGGAGTTTGATTATTTGATGATTTTTTTTTTTACATTCTTTTTTTTTTTTAAGATTGTGGACTAGGGCATGCATGAACTGCCACATGTACATGTATCACTTTGGTATCAAGGGAATTCTGGTGAGCTATGTATACAAAAGTCACTTCTGTTGTGATGATTTTGTAGTCTATATTAAATGTATTAGAAAATGTTAATAGATAGTGACAAGGAACTGAAGTCTTGCCTTTCACTATCACATAACAATATGGTGTTAACAAACAGTGTCACCTCCGAAACACAAGGAAAGGCAACCTACAAGGAAAGCTGTGATTGGTAAATCTTTACAACTAAATTGCTTGTGGAAATCAAGCTTCTAAAGATGAAAGCATCTATATGTTTACTTAACTAAAGCAGGAGAATTGATCTTGATTACAATATTTTATATACAACAGATGGGTGTATTTTGTGCATTCTCATTGTTAAAAAAAGTGAAAAAATGTAAATTTGCCCTAAAACATACAGTCTAGTAATAAAATAAAGAGTGAGAGTGTGTTAGTTGATTTCTCTACATTGAAACTTATTTTACTAAAATAAATGAAACCATTGGTGTACATGATATGGTTTCTCTTCAACAGAAATGAACAAAAAAATCTTGTTAACAGTGTTTTGTCACCTCCAAAACAGTAATTCTTAGTTTTTATTAGATCTTTTATTAATCTCTAGAAAATTCTCACTTCCTGTTGCCATATTACTATTTTCATCCAAAAGAGATTCCTGTCACTTGGACAGAATCAAACAAAATTGCTTTGTCTTCGAGAAATTATCAAATATAATATGCTTGTTGTTTCGGAGGTGACAATTGTTTCGGAGGTGACAAGTGTTAACGGAAAATTGTAAATTGCCCCAAAATGAAAACAACAGGCTATATTTCTACTTCATTCCTTCAGAGATAATGTGAGGGGATATGTTACATTTTTGCAAATGTAATGTATAACTGATGTCAAGAATAAAAAAATCAAATACATACATTGTCTCGGAGGTGACAGAAATGTTAACGGAAAAGTTACATAAATTTATAAACGCTCACCAAAAAATGATAAGCTATTTGAATTAAATAATCTTTGGATCAAAGTTAAGTCAGATTGATTACTATTCTGTTTTGATGGAAATTAGCAAAGTTGAATTTTATAATTGTGAACAACAGCTAACTCAAAAGAGGGGTTAATTGTTAACGGAAAATGTCACCTCCGAAACATAAAGTTTGGACAATTTCAGTCTTTAAAGAAGACAAAGCAGAACCTGGTAAACATAATAGTTCTTAATGTTGGATACCTGTCTATCACAACAACAACAAAAATAACGAAAAGGAATACACAATTTAATATGCTAGCTCTGACAAAAATACTATGTCAGAATGAGTACACCAAAAGTGTTGGATTTCAAGCATGTAAGTGCCTGCCACATCTGAAAGAAAAAGAGAGGAAAGTTCATTAAGGTACCCAAGGTAGACACTGTGGGTGGTAAGTTTGTGAGAAAAAATAATGCATATCTGTCAGTGTATAAGAAAGTTATACACCAATTAGTGCCAACACTGTGTTTTACACCACTGATTGTAAAAATGGCCGTATGCTAATTGCTAGATCATGTAAATTTCATGTAAGGAAGTACTGTGGTCAGAATGTACAATTCTCTTCCAGAACTTCATGAAGCATGTGGTCTCGGCATGCTCTGTTAATTCTTATAAGATTATTAGAATAGACTGGACGAGCATAATTGGAAGAACTGTGTATTTGACTACGACTAAATGACTATGTGTAAGAAGTACTACATACTATACCAATAGGTCCTTGGTCTCAAGCAGTTTTTGCCCCCTCCCTGCCATGTGTATACTCTATGTCCCATAGAATTTAGGATTTTAAGATACATGTTTGAATGAGAGTAGCCCAGGCTATATTAATGAAAGGATCAAGAGCAGCCAAGGATACAATCCTGATGGACGAACAGGCTCTGACCTACTACAGGCTAGTACAGCATTGTTCCAGAATTTAGTATTTAAAGTAAAAGTAAAGTGAACAAGAAACTAAAATGAAGAAGTGTTACTGTTTTGCAGATTTGATTTTTAGTCAAAATATGACAAATGACAGAGATATAATGAAGTATAGAATAAGAAATTGCAATGTAACCATTGCGGAATGTACCTAACTCTACCTGAATTCTCACAAATATGAGTGATATGTATGAATAGATTTTTATTATTTATTTTTTTAGTCTATAAAACCTGAGATGGTATTATTATCAACTATAGTGCTAGGGTGTTCTCCACCGCCACCATCGGCAAATCGCGACCAAATTATAACCACTCAAGGATACTTGCCCTTGAAGCCCTCGCGGCATGGGTGGTGGTCCTTTGCTATAAAACGATACCGGTATCTCTTTTTTTTTGGGGGGGGGGGGGGGGAGGGGGTTGCTCTCCTACAAACTATGTCACAGCTTGACTTTGTTGATGTTAAAATCCTCTTGCAAAGTATACAGTTTGTAACAGTGACACTAACTATACACAACCCTGTCGCTGTATAAAGCATCGCACAGCATCTGGTCGGGCTACATTGACACAGGCCTGCAACTTCAGTCTGTTTTGTAGCTTGGGAAGTACACGTATACATGGCTCCAAATGCCATAAAATGTTGCAGGCACAAAGAAAGGGACCAGCTTATCATATCATACAGGCCCTGTAACTAGAAAAGCACTCAGAGAGCGCAGACCTCCACCAGGTAGCTCATTTCCACCCATACACGCATGTTGAAAATCGCCCAGTTTCCCAATATACAGATGTAGATGCCTTTTGGGTCATCAGCTTCCAGCTGCGCAGTGCCTCTCCTAAACGGAGCACGCGCTGTAGTGCGCGTATGCAAACCTGAAATACGTGCAGCTTGAACCCACAAGTTCATTGACCCTCTCTGCAAAAAAGAAAACAAATCCTTCAAAAAACCCACAAAAAATTAATGGATCACTGCCAAAAGTTAATCATCTATTCCTTGTGTCATTATCAACTTTTATTCAAATGCGTTCACAACCTTTTTTATTTTGCGGACAGACAAACAAACTAATGCCGATAAAAACATAACCTCCTGCCTTGGCAGAGGTAATAATGGCTAGCTGATGAAATAATGATGGCTACATTGATTATGCAAATTAGGGTCAAGTTTATTTCTGAAGCTACATTGGAAGGTGAAGATGGGCCTAAAAAGTGTTGTATAGTCATGTTTAGTTCTGTTCATGTCGTAATCCTCTGCAAAATATACAGTTACTGAGCTTGAATATATAACACTGACACACTTCCAAATGCACACACATGTAATTTCCCCCCTTTTTTTGTATTTGTGCCATTAAATTTTTTAGGCACGTACAGGACTTACACTGTATGCCCTATGATATGACCAGCTGATCATATATTCAAGCAACACCAAGTAGGTACCAGGTACATGGCCATCTTGGTTGCAAATTTAGATTGAAGCCTATATTTAATAGATTACATTGGAAGATGAAGGTCTTTTCTGACGCTCACATGCCTGACAAACTTTTTCTCAATCCTTACTAAATAAAATGGAAAAACAAAAACAAAACACAAAACACAAAACACACACATACACTCATGCTGCAAAATGTCATGCCTCAATACTGCTTTTTGACCTCAGCAACCCTGCCAAATTTTGTTCGCGTATAAAGAACTAGAACATACAAACATATCTCAAGAAAACTTCAAGTCTATTGTTCCCTTTGTCATTCTAATGAGAGTCATTCAAGTTGATGATTCTATTTATTCTGATAATTGTTTTTCTATTGTTTTGACTAGAGATTTCTCAGTTTTAAAGATGGGGATCATCAGCCACCAATATCAGATGCTGCTTATTGCTTATCACATACTTGATAAGATCACGTGTTGTCTTTTTTTTTAACACATGCAGAAACATGTGCCATCGAAGCTGCTGTAGACAATGGCTTGCCTCTAGTCAAAAGAAAGCCTTCACCCTTTAACTACTGTAAAACATGTTATATTCGCGGCATGAAATTTTCGCGAATTGGAGCCGACAGCCTTTTTCGTGGCATGAAATTTTCGCGAATTGCTACTGACATTCAATGCATGTAGTGTAGACAAAAGCTTTCGCATGCATTTTAATTTCGCGAATTTTGGCGCTCGCGAAATTCGCGAAATTAAAATGCACGCGAAAATTCCTCGTTTTACAGTATAAAATCATTCAACTATAGCATATTCCATCCTTTTCAATTTTACATTGTGTTTTAGAGTGGGATAGAATGCGTAATGATTATGCAACTGGAGCAGGACAGTGAATCAGTTTTGGGCTGGAAAATGTGACAGAAATTATTTCATCATGTTTAGAGTACAAAAAGGACTGAGTCAAATTTAAGTTGATTGCTCTCTTTTTGACACAGACTTTTATATAAGAAAATTGAGAGAATATTTGTATAATGTTTTGTAACTTAATGATTGATGTTTGATACTAGCATCAGCCAGCTTATTTCATGGTCTTACTTATACAACATCAACTGTCTCGAATGTATAAAATGCATAATCCTCCTGTGAATTAACATTTTATGATTTTCATTGACTTTTAACATTCAGATAATAATGTGTCATCCATGTAGGATGAACATGTTTCCACAACCCGTTGAGGATGGGCTGATTTTGCTGCAACATGCATTTCTCATAGACACCTGCCCCAGTATACTCGGGACTGGTCCTGAATGGGTTAAACAAAGAAACTCTCTTTGCAAATTGAGTAATACACTTGGAATAGTTTCATAGAACAGACATGATACAGGTATCCAGATGTTTTCAAAACATGGTATAAAAACATCACAACATTTAAACGGAATGCAAACCCAAAGAGCAATGTGGATTGAGTGAAAGCAGTAACATTTGTTGAACACATCAGTGAAAGTTTGAGGAAAATCGGGCAATTGATGCAAAAGTTATGAATTTTTAAAGTTTTGGTGTTGGAACTGTTGGGTATGGAGACTACTAGAGGTTATGATGTATGAGTGGACTACAATATAAAGAAAATATAAAGGGAATTCAATAAAAATTCATTGTTCATGAAAATTACACATTCCATCAACTTGATACTGACATATAAGTTAGGGGTAACACTTATTACCCCTGCTTTCTGAAAGCGGTTAGCCAAGTACTCTTTCATTTTGCTGGAAAAGTGAATTTTTGTGGAATTCCTTCTATATTTTCTTTATACTGTTGTCCACTCATACGTCATTAACCTCTAGTAATCTCCTCATCCAGCGGCTCCAACACCAAAATTTTAAACATTCGTAACTTTTGCATCGATTGTCCGATTTTCCTCAAACTTTCACTGATGTGTTCTACTAATTAAAAATGTTAATGCTTTTACCCAATCCACATTGCTCTTTGGGTTTGTGTTCCCTTTAAATGTTTATTAATGACTGTGCTGTAACAACTGAACTGTGAGCTCAATCAATTTAGGCCAAGTAAAAAAAGAAACCAGTTTCTCGTCCTCGCGCGCATCGATTTTGGCCGCCGCATCGATTTTTTTACTATTTACTATTTTCAAAATGGCGCTGAAAATACCAAGAAATTCATAATTCTCGTCCCAGCCCGCTCCCCGCCCGCCTCGAATTTCAGTTACGGCATCAACTTTTTTTGATATTTACTATTTTTTCGGCCGCCGAAAAAAAGATCGACAATTCACCTACCAATCGTGATGTCATTTCTAATTACGCCTTGCGTCCTCTACTTAGCTGTAGTACAGCTGTAGCTTCTGTAGTGTGTATGTAATAACGCACGCATTTCACACTGCGAGCTCGGCAAGAAGGAATGACCCACAAAGCAGTCGAACTGTAGTTGGATGGGCGCGGGCGCGGGCGGCGCCGGCCTGGGCTAGCTGTGATGAACAGCGCACTCGGTACGTCGTGAACGCGATAGCGGCAACATTTTTTTTGCGATCAATCGCTGATATTCCACGCATATTTCGCGCATTGTTCGTATTTTTCCCCGTTTCTCATATTTTAAGCGGATGAATTGTACTGTACAAATGCTTGTGAGGACTGTATCGAGTTTGTATACATTTTCATGTCATTGTGACTACAATTGTATGTGCATGTGTGTGCAGTGTCGGAAGGTACGGTGCCGGTGCAGTGGCCGTGCCGCACCGTATTGGCAAAGTGTGCGTGTCTGTTATGCATGTAGCTGTCCAGGGTCGGTCACCGGTACCATCCCCTGGGGCCTGTTGCATAAAACTCCAACCGGATTTTTTTCCGGTTGAAATCACAAAATTCCGGTTGGAAGCTCCCAACCGGATTTTACATTCTTAGGTTAGCAACCTTAAAAAATTCAGGTTGGGCAAATCCCAACCTGAATTTTCTAAGGTTGCTAAAAAAGTTTTATGCAACGGGACTTGTCTGTCAGCTGTCTGCACGCACGCATGAACACATTCGAATGTGTAGAAGCTCGTACACTCTGCTCTGTAACGTTGCATCGCTGACGGCGATTTATTGTTCTATTTTGAAGAGAAAGTGAATGCGCTTTTCCAGCAAATGTAGAATTATCAAATGGGTGTATCTGCAAAATAAATAACTTTTCCACGGATTCTGGTTTGTCTCGTATTTCTGCGGGATACTTTTCTTTACGATGTAAATTCACGGACACGGCCGTGAGTCGTATCATCTGTAGTGTGGGTATACAATCATTCATCATCCAAATGATGAGTGATTTTCAAATAATAATAATAATAATAATACATACAATTTCTATAGCGCCGTTCTCCACTTTGATTAAATGCTCAAGGCGCTTTACAATTGTACATCAAAGCAAACAGATTGAAAATACAAGTACATCACAGTAATAGAAGAAGGATGAAGAAGCAGAAAAAAAAGACATGAAAGTCTGTCTTCAAAAGACACTGGTCTTCAAAATGCACTGCTAAACAGATAGGATTTTAAATTACTCCTGAAAGATGTTATAGAGCTCGAGTCTTTCAGCTCACGAGGAAGTGAATTCCACAGTGTTGGTCCAGCGTGAGCGAAAGCTCGTTCCCCCCAAGATTTCCTAGAAAACGGAATATGTAAGAGACCTGAAGTTGAGGATCGAAGAGTTCGTGAAGGTTGGTATTGACGAAACAAACAAACATTGTAATCAGGAGCTGTTCCCTCAATAACATGATAAACCAAAAGAAGTATCTTAAACCGAATACGCTCCTGTACAGGCAACCAATGAAGACTCTTCAGGATAGGTGTGATATGACTGCGTTTACTTGACAAAGAAACAATACGTGCAGCGGCATTTTGTAGCTTTTGTAATTGGGCAATTTGCGAGTTTGGTAGATTGAAAAACAAACCATTACCGAAATCAAGGCGTGAAGAAATAAGTGCATGAACAAGTTTTTCCGTGGCAGAGCGAGTCAAATACTTGCGAATAAAACCAATATTGCGCAATTGATAACGGACTGATTTAGAAATGTTGGTGATTTGATCGGACATAGCCATGTGAGAGTCAAACATAACACCCAGATTGCGACATGACTTTGACAGAGGAATATCATTACCTACAATCGAAATACAATTAATATCCAACTTATTCAAGTGAGATTTAGAACCAAAAAGGATAAATTCACACTTGCTGTGGTTTAGAAACAATGAGTTAGACCTCATCCAAGCATCAATATCAATAATGCAATTTTCTAGACAGCGCAGTGCATGAGATGCTTGGATTTGATGTGGTGGAAAAGATACAAAAACTTGTATGTCGTCTGCATATAGATGATACCGAACAGAATGCCTTTGAAATATTTTCCGCAGACCGATCAAATAGATAGAAAAAAGGGTGGGCCCGCCAACAGAGCCTTGAGGTACACCACAGCCTAATGGCTTTGAAGACGATGTGACATCATTCAAAAGAACAGACTGTGAATGGTGTGATAGATATGATTTAAACCATTCGAGAGCTTGTCCCTGGATACCCAAACTTCTAAGTGTATTGACAAGAATTCTGTGATCTACAGTGTCGAAGGCCGAAGACAGATCCAACAAAACCATTGCTGTGACGGATCCGGAATCCATTTCCCTTAAAATATAACTAGAAACATTTATCAAAAGGGTCTCCACACTATGGTGAGGGCGATAAGCCGACTGTAAAGGATCGAATAGACCATGTTCCAGCATATAGTCTGAGAGTCTCGAGAACACAACTCTCTCTAAAATCTTGAACAAAAATGAAAGATTGCATACAGGACGATAACTTGTCAATGATTCCTTATCCAATGAAGGTTTTTTCAGCAAAGGACGGATCAGAGCTTTCTTTAAAGATAAGGGTACGGTAGCTTGCTCAATACTGAGGTTAACAATTTGAGAAATAATCGGGGCAAACGTGGGTGCGCAGTCCTTTAAGAGAATGGTTGGAACCGGATCCAATGGACAGAATTTAGGAGGCAATTTACGAAGAAGGAGAAGTATTTCATCAGTAGTTGTATATTGGAAGGTTTCCAGTGTGGAAGAGGTAACAGGTTCAGATTCAGATAGTACAACATTACAATTGAAATTATCTCGGATTTTTTCAACTTTCGAATGAAAAAACTGACTAAAAGTTTCAGCCATGGCACAGCCATCGACATGTTTAGGCAATGGAGATGACTGTTTGCGGTTCAAAAGTCGATTGGCGACGTTGAAAAGCTTCTTATGATCATCTCCGCAGTTTTCGATGAGTCTGGTGTGATAGATGCGTTTGGCTCTGGACACAAGGTAGTTTACTCGGTCTCTCTGATCACAGAACAACTTTCTGTCTGTCTGCAGCTTTCCATTGTTGCGCCATCTCCTCTCAAGTCGCCGCCGCTCTTTCTTTGCTTCAATGTCTTTTTTAGAACATGAAGAAACATCTTTAAACGTTTAATGCTATAATGCCATATCAGTATCATTTTGACATCCATCTGCAATTGTACAACAGTTTCCAGTTAAATGTGCTACAATTGTACTGTGAAGAAATGCAGATACATACCAGTGCTGTGTGGACACAAAAAGTCACAAACACCAATGATGAATAAAGCAGTGTTTTGAATATCATACAATTTATTTCAGTCGTACATTCTTTGTTGAAAGACATGTTTTATACCTGTTTCTGAGTAGCACAATACATCAGAATTGCAAGTATAACACTGGTATCAGAAACAGTGGCAGATCCAGAGAGGGGCGCAACCGGCGCACGCCCCCCTTTAATTTTCGTTAAAAACAAAGAAAATAAAAAGAAAAAAGATGAAATGAAACCCGGAAGTGGCACCAGGAGAAATATTAGTCACGCCTCCTCTTTACAGAAATCCTGGATCCGCCCCTGAGAAATGCCATTACAACACTAATAATACCAGTATTAAGATGGTCATTTTCCCTTGACATCTGTAGTGGAAAGAAAAAGCAAATGTATTTCGGCATGCATGAAGTTTCATTTCAAGTATGGTACATAATCTATTTGTTTGAGTGCAGGCAAGACATACTGTACACTTGGGACCTGGTCTCTCATAACACATCAGAGCTACCAGAGTGATATTTCATTTCATAAATTGGATGTAAGAAAATAGTAAAGCCCTCTCTCGTTACCTTTCTCAGAATTACCGGATGAGAAACACATATTACTTTCATTTTGACAATCCTCGAAATAATAGTAAGATATCAAATAGTAAGGACCTCCCTCATCGCCTTGCTCAAAAAACCCGGACGAGAAACTGCTATCTTTTTTTACTTGGCCTTATCCTAAATTGACTGCAAAGGTTACCTATTTTTATGCCTCCGCCACGAAGTGGTGCCGGAGGCATTATGTTTTTTGGGTTATCAGTCCGTCCGTCCGTCCTTCCGTCCGTAATGAATTTTGTGGACAAGGTAACTATTCAAAACCTTTTGAGGTATCCTAATGAAACTTGGCATGTATGTGTATTAGGGGTGAAGTTGTGCCTATCGACAGATCAACTTTTGGGCGCACATGCTCAAGGTCAAAGGTCAAAAGGTCATGGTCAAATACATAAAATTTCACTATTTCCATCATATCTATGCAATGCCTGAAGATATTTTCTTGAAACTTAGTGTATACATGTATTACCCAATCAAGATTCTCTGGTGAAAGTTTGGGTCATGAGGTCAAAGGTCAAAGGTCAAAAGGTCAAGTAAGAATATTAAAACTTCACCTTTTTTCTCTGTACCTTGGAAATTGTTCAAGGTCTCTTCATGGAACATAGCATATATACATGTACTGACTGGCAGTGATTATCTAGAGAATTTAGGGTTCATGGGGTCAAAGGTCAGGGGTCAAAGGTTAAGGGCAACACTTCAAAATTTGACTAAATATTTCCCTCATGTTTATGCAATGCCAGCAGGATTATTATTTTTTTTACACTAGGTATTTGCATATTTAACCTAATAGAGATTCTCTGGAAAGTTTTTTTTTTCTTTTGTTTATGCCTCAAAGGTCCAAAGGTCAAAGATCAAGTGAAAGTGCTGAACTAAGTTTTTCCTCCATATCTCGGAAGTGGCTCAAGTTATCTTGAAACGTACTACATATTCATGCATCTTCTGCCTGACCGTGATTATCTTATGAATTTTAGGGTCAAAGGCCAGATGAAAATGGTAACAATTTACTATTCAATACAGAAATTGCACTTTTTCTCCATACCTTGAAAATTACTCAATGCATAAACGTATGAATGGGTCAAAGTCAAGTTAAAGTCCGTAAATCCCAAATGCATGCTCTCCTATTCATCCAATTAAACCGAGGTCAAGGAAGGTGAGCATTCAACACATTTGTGACAAACTTGTCATTTCAACATTTTTGCCAATTTGTGAAAATGTAATCACACATTGTCCACATGTACTATTTAGACCTATTAGGAGAATCATGTATTATGGCGGAGGCATACCAGTCGCCATAGCGACATTTCTAGTCTTGGATTTACTACCCTGTTTAAAGTCCATTTAATCTCTGGAGAACCCTACTATATGTTATATTGAATGTCATTGTGAGTTACAATGAATGTTTATGTATTTCTATTAATGACAGGGCTCTCTGAAAGAGCAGGATCTGCAGGATTTGATGAGACTACCCTGTGGAAATAAAACCGAAATAATGATAATAGTAATTAATATCTATAGGTACAGCGTATTTACATATTTACAGTTGTATAAACTGAAGTTTATCTTAGCAGGATTCAGTCCACACTGCCTGCGTGGCTGCTTTAATGTGACACATGGTTTGATGGGTAGTGTGTGTGCTGTATCAGTATCACAAGTTTAAATTCATTGTCATTTTGTGATGGATTTTTTAAGGAATATTATAATATTTGACCCATCACCAGCTGGATGATGTCTTTCCATGCAACACTACTTCATATTTGTCGTTGTCTCTTCTATTTTTGGCAAGAATTGTGAGGCATTCTTCAATTCTGTATACAAATTGGAGTGTTTACCCAATGCCTGGATTGTGCTGTGAGTCAGCAGAATTTGTGCTCATGAATTATTCATGATCAGGGTGCACGGCCTCTTTGTGATTGGTCAATTGACGGTGCAGGAGTGCAGAGCTATTTGTAGTTGTCACTGTACGGCTCATCCATCCACTGAATGAACAGTCCATTGTCACACTACGAAATATTTATAGTGTGTGTGTCATTTTTTTTCTTCTTCCAGATCCTTTTCATTTCTGAGGTGCAGTTCTGTGTGGGTGCAAAATGATTGCTCCAGCTCTTGACTCAGTCTGCGCGTGCAACCCTCCGCTGTCTGTTGCATCCAGAAGGAGGCTGCCTCGGCCTAGGTGAAGGCTGTGCTGAGAGCTCTGTCGCTTGTCATCCCACTGAGGCCATCCTCCAAGTCCAAGGGTGTGTGCAGGGGAGAGCAGAGGGGAAAGGCACGACGACATTGTGAACACTGCCCTCCCAGATAGATTTGAGCGTGGGGCTGAGTCGCATTCAGAGGAGTGAAACTAAGGCAACCTCTGCATCGATTGACCCACAGCTCTATCACAGGAGATCTTCACTTACATGGTGGATGATACTTACTATCAGTGGGATATTAGTCTTCGTAAAAATATTATGCATGCATGATTGCCTCTTTGACAAAGCCTTGACTCCTCACCTCCAAAGCGTCTGATTTTGTATTCATCTCATTTTCCCTGTACAACGACTGCCCTAGCTGTCATCAAATTGAAACTTAGTGAAACCAAATCTCGTGCATGTAAAATTGTATTCACAAAGTGCCAAGGAGCTGAAAGTCATTGGAAGTATGATTTCCTCACTGCCCTGTTGAGGCAAGACTTTTACCCTGCCTGCCGTTGCGATTAATTAGATGGCTTCAGAGGACCACTCCCCTTGCTACAGCGACTGTGACTTTGATTCCCACTGGGAAGGCTGTGGAAACCAATCTGGGAGGACGCGGGAGAACCACGCACTGAAGGAACCCTACTACACACCCGTGCTTATCATAGGTAAGATGAGAAGATGTGTGAATTACTAGTATTCAACAAAAATAAGTTTTGTCTTCAGTGTCTGATTGACTTGGTTCATGTTCTGTTGTTTTAACTTAAGACTAGAGGTGATTTCCTTCAGGTGTGATGTAATTGATGATAACTTGCTGAAATACTTTAATTAAGTCGCTCTCCTTGAGTTTAAGGTGGTATATTATAAGATTAATATTTTTTATTTGTTTTTGTTTCAGAATCTAGTCATAGATTTGCCATCTCACAGGGAAAGTTGAAGCATGGATAGACAGAGCTTTATAGACTGAGCAGGAAACAGTTAAGCATGGGATAAACACTAAAGCCTTAATGGCTTGAGATGATTTGTATGGATTGACACTATTTATGATATCAACTTTGCATTTTTTGGATTGATGGATTTATGTTTGTGAGAACATCATCTCTCTTTTTTATTTTGTATGGTTTTGATACCTATTGAGTAAGTAATCATAATGTACATTAGTTGGTACTGTTTGATCGATGACATATTGTATACTATTTCATTCCTTGATTAAGTACACTGTACTTGAAATTGATGTCAGACTTTGTATTTAATTAAGTGTTGTTCCGATGCAATGTAATTTTGATAATATTTTAGTCCCTTGATAAGGGGAAGGGGTGCTCTCTTGCATGAATATGGAACTTATAAGGAAAGCAACAGTATTTTCCTGCTGTGTGGCAGTTTCTTCTTTTAATATTTAGTCTTGGCAAGTCAATTTATAATAGTAGGAAAATATGATGCAATCATGTTTTGTTTTTGTGTTATTTTAATGTCCACACACTTGGCAAATTGTATTTGTTAACTGTTGAAGCAGTACCTACAACTGTACATGCATGTGCTGTATTTCTATTTACTCATTGTATGAAGATGAGAATGGAATCCAATATCTCAGACTTTTTCATTGTGGAATTTACCTTTAACTAAATATGGACCAATGTTTCCAGTAAAGAAATCTGAGCTGCAAGGTCCTGTGTGCTCCCAGTATCTGTGATATGGTATAAATTAAGTACCGGGTACTAAATATTCAGGAAAAAATTATGATTACAAATGCTCTAAAGAAAGGATGAAATGTGAGTGTCTGGATTATCATACATGTCATGTATCAACTTACTGGGTACAATTTTTATTTTACAACACTATCTGCACACAGAAGTGTTTAATGAATTGTACTTGAGAGTGGAGAAACTTAAGAAGCATTGTGATTTTGTCCCTAGATATCTTTAAAGTGATAGCATAATTTTCCCAACATACTGTAAAGAGTGCTCTTTTCATTCTTTTTCAACTATTTAAACATCATTATTGTACAGTCAGTATTGTTGGGCAATTTTTAGATTGAATACCACATGGTAAACAGTGTCTTAAATGTACAACAAATTGATTTACTGACATGTCTGCAATAATGGTGCATACAAATAGTAGCTGCCTAATAAAACCATAAAAAGGAAAATTCAAAATAAGAGCAGATCAAATATGATTTTGAAAGTGAAAACTCATTGTTTGTTACATGAAACAACATATTAAGTAAGGGTCATGCTGCAAGAGAGCTGTACTACAGTTTAGATCTTCTCAAGATGACAGTGTGGGCGTGTGCACAACTTAGCCTGCACTTGTACTCACTTTAATGCAATACATTAAGTTTCACCTTAGTTGTCCTCTTGGCTGGGGGAAAGGGGGTCATATGTGGTGTCATGGCATCCTTTCTCGTCTATACACCAACTGTATAACAAGACCAGTGTATCAGCGTTCATTTTGAGGCTGACCTGTTCACCACCGGTGCCAGATGCATCATGTCACGCCATCGTCAATACATCTAGCTGTCACAACTGGCTGGCTGCCGTTAAGGGCTGCAAAGGGCCATGCAGGAAGTGGAGAGGAACATCCAGTGTTCCGTGGCACAGTGAAATTGCATTATTGTGGGGGTCAGCCCCTGGATGATGTGGCTGTAGCCTGGACTTAAAGGTGCTGGCTCCCTACCCTCTTCCTTCAGCCTTGAATACCACTGTTACAGTCCAGAGAGATTCATTTGACATTGAAATAAGCTCCTTGTTGAACAAGTTTAAACTCCACAACCCAACAAATTTAGCAGTTAGGAAATGGTATTTTTTTTTATTCTACTCCCACCCCCCCCCCCCCCTTCAAATTTCGTGGGCCTTCTCTGGGTACGTTATGAGAAAGGGCCTCTACTATCAGATTAAGTTACATTTTTGTCTCAATGTGCATGCTATATAATATTTCTACGTCACAAGTTGTCACAAGCTACCATGAGCTGTTCTAGAGCAGGAATGCAGTACTGATTTTCAGTTGTGAGCTTGTCATACTATCTTTAAGCTGCCACAAACACTCAAGTAGTTGCTGCTATCCATCAATATAGTAATCAGGTTAATGAGCAATAACTTGCTCTAGAGGACAGTAGACAAACCACAGTACGTTTAGACATTATGTTTGGAAGTCAAGATCTATTCAACATATTAAGGAAAATGAGATGGGCAGATGTGCATGTATGCTTGTTCTAGTGCAAAAATAAATTTAATTTCTTCTAGAATGGCACATTTCTGTTCAGAAAAGGAGTCATTTAAAATATACAGTATGAAATAGTAAATTACTTCGCTTGTCTTATGACAAATGACATCTTGTTAAGGATGGGATTTCACGGAGCACGCGAACGATTTGCGAAGGACGCGAATGACAAAATCCAACATTCGGAAAAGTTTTTCTCCGAATGTGTTCCGACAATGAAGCCGAAAACTATTCTTGCGCAATTTGTGCGAAGTTTCCACGACGTATGTGCGAATGTCGTGTGTATCATTGCTTAAGTACAGCATGTTACGTACACGAAGAACACGCGACGGAAATGCGAACAACGAAAAATTTTCAATAATCATGGGAGAAAATGTACCCAAGGAGAGGTGGAAGCTGTCTTCAGTTGATTTTTTTTTCTTTGCTCTGTTTTTCCTTTCTTTTTCTCTCATTTCTCTATCGTGTGCTTGCCTACATTTTCCTATCTCCACTAGTAAAGCATTTGATTTTTTAGCAGTTCCTCCCACACATAATCTCTATAGTTCAAATGAAATTTTACATACTTGAGATTAATTTCAAGTGTATTCTGCGATTTTTTTTTGGTATATTACAGTTTGTATATCAAACATTTCTTTCTCTTTGCTAGTTTTTAATTTCTTTTGTTACTATAGTTGTTAATAATTCTTTGATGTTTAGATGTATTCTACGATTTTTATCTGTAGATAACGTATAAGTCATACATCCCCCAAACGTGCGGTAAACGTTCGCGAGAATGTCTCAAAAGGTACGCGAACAGTTTGCGATTACGTCGTAAAATGATCGGAAAAACTTCGCAGATTTCGCGTAACATACGCGAGACATTCTCCAAAGTTTCGGAGTCTATTTGGGGTTTCACGAACATTTTGCGAATATCGCGCGTGTCTTACGAAGGTCTTGCGCCTATGACAAAGCTTTAAAGACACTTTCGAGAACAATTCACGAGCAAATTCCGACTAAGTGTGCGGAAAAGGTTCGCAGAAAATTTCAAACTTTTTTGAAATTCTCGCTGAAGTAAAAACGACATTCGCGAACAACTGACGACGCTTCCGAACCCTCACGTTCGTTTGGTGTACTTTTGCAGACTAAAATACGAATGCTGGATTTTGCCATTCGCATCCTTCGCAAATCGTTCGCGTGCTCCCTGAAATCCCACCCTAACGAAATGTTATATTTCGTAAGGAAATGAACATTTCATCGACAAAATGACTGATTTCATCTTGAAATTGGCCATGCGACACTTGGGGCCCAATAAAAAACTATGGTCTTTGTCCATGGTTTATACCATGCTTTCAACTGTACCACCTTTGTGAATTTGGGCCATTGGGTCTAGCTGAGTGCTGTTGTGTATGTTCTAACCTATTTTATAGGATCGGCCGATTTTCTGCATTTCCCATAGACATTTGCCCATGTATATTCAGGACTTGTCTTTAACAGGTAGATCATACTGTGAAGCATGCCGTCTCCTGTAGAAAGAAGGAGAAAGCCCTGTTTCTCAGATAGGACATTAAATTGAGGTCTGAGGTGTGAAAGAATCCTTACTTAGAATGCACAAGTAATGTAAAAGATCTCACTTCATTCAGTTCATCGCAAAGAGCAGAGTGCTTCCACAGTCAAATAGTACTTCCACATACCTGCACAAGAGAACGTATGCCAATGATACCAACCCAGTGTGATTCGCATTTGTAGCAATGGTCACCAAATGGTATTAATGAGGCATATTGTGCTATAGGCCTACAACTTACAAGACAGGAGATTGTCTCTGGTCGATATAATCTTAAAGATAATAAAAAGTTTTGGTACCTCAAAAGTGTCCTTGAATTTCCTTGTCTAAGTTTGTGTTTCAGGTTAAAGTACCTTTCATATAATTAACACTGTGAGACTTACTCGCCCCAAAGTGCTCTCATGTCTTAGTAATCATGCAATGAACTGCGACCAGCAGCCCCATACGCATAGCGACCAGCAGTGCCATACGCATAGCGTATTCGGGCTTCGCATTGTAGCATTCAGGATCATGACAGATTTAGTATCGCAGGGTAAATGTCAACTTAAAATCTCATAAATTCTTCAATTTGAAGACTTACCAATTAAGTTGAAGTATTGAAAACAGGTTTCGGGCAACGTTTGGTTCTGCCTATAGTTCCTTTCTGTTCGAAATGATGACTGAATGTGACTCGGTCGACAGGACCTTAGGAGAGCTACATACAGTACACTGAATACTACAGCCAGTGCCTGCGAACACATCACATGCGCACAAATTTCAAATCCATGAACGGATAAGATGTTTGTGTGCGCATGCGCTGGCCATAGTATCCAGTGTATGTAGCTCTCCCAAGGTCCTCTCGACCGAGTCACATTCAGTCATCAATTCGAACAGAAAGGGACTATTGGCAGAACCAAACGTTGTTCGAAGCCTGTTTTCAATACTTCAACTTAATTGGTAAGTCTTCAAATCGAAGAAATTTTTGGATTTTACGATGACATTTACCCGCGATACTAATTCTGTCATGATCCTGAATGCTACAATGCGAAGCCCCATTACGCTCTGCGTATGGGGCTGCTGGTCGCAGTTAGCTATGCGTACAATGGGCTGCACGCTGCTGGTCGCAGTCAGTGGTTTCGTACAATATTTATCGACGCTGTACAGCGTCTGCTCTGGTACGAAACCATTATTGCATGATTACTAAGACATGAGAGCACTTTGGGGCGAGTAATTCTCACAGACAACGTACTTTAACCCGAAACACAAACCAAGACAAGGAAATTCAGGGAAGCTTTTGAGGTACCAAAACTTTTTATTATCTTTAAGGTGCTGGGTAGAAACCTGTGATTTAATGCACTGTACAAATGTATCTATAGACAAGTTACAAATGTATCTCTCACAATTGTTGCAAATAGAAGAGTGTAATCTCTCTATCTATAATGTTCATGTCTCATAAGGAATGATCTAAATCAGAGAATGTCAAATTTATGGGCATTGCAGTGTATAAATAACATTTGGCGTGGTAATCTGATGGAGTCTAATGAATTTGTGACACCATGAAAACATTATCCAACAGCTTTGAATTCCATCTAGTAATTGCAGTATAATCTCTCTCTCAAGGCCTAAGTCATTCTTATGCTGTACTAAAGTGTAATCATGAATCATAGAACCCCATCAGACAACCCAAACAATTCATTGGTATAAATGTTTATACTATAGAAACATATTCTAGCCATGCTAATCGAGCTACTCATGTGTGCTTGAAAGAAAAGCTGAATTATGTAAATGTAATCATATGTATATATTGCAGATCACATTTTGAACACCCATGGTTCCAATTGGTATCCCAATGTCTAGCTTGAATATGAGTGTGTATTTTTCTCATCTGATGGGTTTGATGGAAAGTGAAATTATACTGGGAATGCAATTCAGCTGACATAAACCATGCACAAGAAACAGAGGTGTGTGTTGTGCCTGCATGCATACTTTTGAATGTGTGTATGTGTTTGTGTGTGTTTTGTTTGTGTGTGTGTGTGTGTACAAGCAGTACTGTTTAATAGCAGGTCATGAAGTTTACAGTTTAGTTTTTGTGTGAGATGTTATTGGCAGTTTATAATTGAAAAGGAGGCTCATTTTAGCATCTGACCTGCCCCCAATTGCCCTTAATGTGATTCGAAACATGTGTTGGGAATAGGACTACAAACATAATATCTGTACTGTTTGAAACAGGGACTCATAAAATGTGATACTCAGAAGAACATATTGAAAGTACTGTAATTGCTGGCCTGAGTCTGATTTCCACCCAAAGTATTAATCTTGTACATACTTTATACACTTTGTATGTCTTACCCATGATGCCTCGCCCCTCTTACACTCACACGTAATTGTCTGTGTGAGGTTCCTTTTGAGTATCGTGATCATAGCAAGGCTTTCAGGCAGAGTTATCGTTGAAAAGGCTACATACCCAATTCTAGCAAAGATTTATGTTTCATTTATAAGCTTAACCCCAACCCCCCCCCCCACATTTTTTGCTTCTTCCCCCTTAAAAAGATCACAACAATAACAACAAGGAATGGGGGAAAAGTGATGTCAGCATAATCACACAGAATTACAAGTTGCAATCATATCATGCTTTTTAATGGAAAATTTGCTGATTGCAGGTAACGGACCATCAGGAATATGCCTGTCCTATCTGTTGTCTGGTAACCGGCCATATTTCACTGGTCAGCCACACCCTAATCCTCTGCTACAACTCAAGCTTGAAGGGAAGACAGACCAGTCCATCCTGGAATTGGTGAGTATTTGATTAACTAATATCTCAAGAGAGAAAAAAAAAATTGTCATGTGATGTGAAACACACTTTCAACTCACTGCTATTCGCAGTGGGTGTTTGATGATTCCGATAGTATCTATCAGAGACTGTTGGTGAAACATAATAACATTGTGCATGAGCCCCGGGAAGACTTGCTAAAGCACTTCAGTGTGTTTGGAGATATGTTAACAGCGCCTCCTGTAATATAATTCTTGATAGCTTTCTTAACTGTCCTTCTACAAGACCATGTGCAAATTCAGTTCTATTTCTTTGTTTATTGGAATTTCTTCTTGGCCCATCAAATCTGAGAAACAACCATCTAAGCTGTATTATGGTTCAGTATTCTTTCATTCAGTGCTGATGATTCATAATGTAGAATGAAAATAATTCATTGTTAAGGTGGGGGCGCTGTGACATAGTGGATAAGACTCCTGAGTCCCAATCGGAGCACCCAAGTTCGATTTCCACCCAGTGCTTACGTCCATGGACAAGATGCTTTTACCCACTACAACACACATGCCCTCTCGACCCAGATGTATAATGGGTACCTGGCAATGCTGGGGTACTAATAATGGCAGGGCCCTCTGGTAGAGCAGTGGCAACACTGAAGAGGCTACCCTGGATAAATAAGACCTTATTATTATCATCGTTTATTTGAGCTTTATCTCAGTAATTTACCATTGGTTCATTTTGATTGCAAACTTATCAAGAGCCTCTACCATGTATAATGCTAAATTGTATAACTGATACTTAATATGATGATGATGATGCAAAACATAATGTATCACCATTTGTCTGTAAAGAACATTCAAAGTAGCCCAGCTCCCTGTATTTGTCACATATTATTCACAAAATTGGTGGAAAAGATAGGTCATAAGTTCAGATGTGAAGAGTTGTATCAAGGTTGTTACTTATGCAATGTTAACAAGTGACATACAAGTAGAGTGCTGCATCATGCAAAGTTCGAGACACTTCTTATGTAATGTCTGCCTAGTCTTCTTTCAGAGCCTTGACTAAAACTTTTATGCACACTTTAGCAGTGGACCTGCAGTACTTGTGTAATGTCTTCCATTGGGGCCCTCTCAAAGTGGCATTCTTAATGTCAGAGGTGGTATCTTAAAGCTACAGGCTTGTACCTCTACCCAAATATTTACAAAAGGGATTCCAGTATTTGCAATTTGTCAAAAGGGGATGAGAATGCTAAACTGCTTGGAGAAATCTTGTGCTCAGACTTAACCGTACACTTTAGTAAGGGTGCTAATGTCAGACATGGCATGTTTTTATCATTGTAGCTAACCCAATTTACTTTCCTTTCCTGCTTTGTTTGATTTTTTTTCAGAACAATTACACTTGCACTCATGAAATTTTCACTCTCAGCGCAAAATAAGATATCACATACCGTGTATTTGATATGTAGAGCCTCTTTGCTTAACTTTAAAAGAGCATAAAGGTGTGGCAGGGACTGTGACAGCAAATGTTTAAATCAATGAGGTATACTGATTAGTAGAAAAAAATTGTGGTAATATGTATTTTAGAAAACTTAATTCAATACAGAGTCAGTGCTTGCATATTATGTGTGATACCCGTTCAGGATATACATTTGTATTTTTGTTGATGAGTGATCAAGTATTGCCATCTATGGAGGCTCTATTATGCTAGAAAAGTTTTGTTATGCATTCCAAATTGAAGTGACACTTTATATTCCATACAGTGTATATGATACAATACAGCATTTGGAATGTGTCATCAATCTAGTGGCTGTTCTTAAGCACAAAGGGACAAATTCAAGAACAAAATTGTAATATACTGCAATGAGCCTTTACAATCATGCTGCAAACGTCATACTGCATGTGGCATGCATTGTACATATTACCTATGAATGGTGCTTGTACCAGATGTGATGACAACTTTACTTGCATCTTTCCACGTTTCGTATTTAAAGGGATGGTACCGTTTTAGTCGAGATGGAGTTTCAGGTCTCAAGATTATGAACAAAAGAGCATATATTATATGAGGAATTCAAAGTTTGTTTGTTGAAAATGGGTTTTGAAATTGCTTAGTAGATATATCTCTATAATCCAAAACAAAAAGCAGTTAATGATAAAAGGTGGGGCCCACCTTTTATTAGGATCGCTTCATTTTACTTTGTTTTTTGGATATCTTAGCCATTTCAAAACCAATTTTTATCAAATAAACTTTGAATTCCTCCTAGAATTGTATGCTGTGTAACATTTCATGAAGTGTTTTCTAAGTATAACACAACAAATTCAAAGCTGAATCTTCACCTCAACCAATACTTAATTCCTTTAGATATTGACAACTATAATGCTTATTACAGATAATTTGCTGTTATCGCATTTGACTTATGCTTGTCACTCAGTCGCTTTTTTATCAGCTGTAAGTGTACAGTTTAGCTTGTGTGATTTGCTCATATTGATAAGACTTCATATCAAGTTGCATCAAGGACTTGAGCCATGAACAGCACCAGTTAAACATTGAAATTTGAACATTGTACCTATTGCAGTACTAGTAAAGGCAAACTGTTCGTTTAAGATCCAATTTATTATCGAGATTATATTTTGCCAAAGTGCATTTAAGAAAGAATGGAAAGGTTTGGGGTACTGCCTCAATTTCCCATGAATTTAGCATAACACCAGTAGGATATTTAGTCAGGATTTGTTCCTGTTGATGCAATTTAAATTCAGTTCTGTCACTTGTTTTCTTGTTTGATCACCGCAAAAAAGAAAGAAAAAAAAAACTATGGTAGTACTTCTGTACACTGTCAACACATTGGATGGTTGTATGTGACATTATTGACATGTTTTTGTAGGCCATGCCAAACTAATGAAGAAGACTTCCTCTGTTTAAGCAAAGTTGGGTGAACATACAATGTCCTAACAGTGCTTAAAGAAAAGATAAAAGAAGTCACATTTAGTTGACAGGTTAACCAATTGTAGACATGCGAGTATGACAGAGACTGACTTTGGGAATACCCAATATACAATGCAGTAGTACTCCTGTACTAATTCACATGTTTGCTTATGGGAATTGATATTATTGTGTGTTACATTTTCCTTTACTATAAAAAAAAAGATACTATCATCTAGGTAACAGATGCATCATCTTCCAACTTTTCCAAGGCAGTGGTAGTGGCAGATTACAAAACAAATAGAAAACAAACAAAAAACTATATTTCAAATCAGTACAGGGGAATACATTTGCCCATCATCCATTTCAATTGATACTTCAGCCAGCAAGATGCTGTGGACATGGTGACATTGGTTATTTGAATGAAGCTTCTGCAGATGGAGATTGATGACACTATGAACATCCAGGACCATTTATGGTGTTTGCCAAATTGCTTTCAAGCAACTCTATGCCTTTGTGTAATATCCAGGAGTGTAAATACCGGTGTAATAGTTAGTTGTTAGTGTAGGAAAAGTGTAGAATTTGTTACTTATGAAGGAATATGAATAGTGTAGATGGGAGTGTGACATTCAGGGAAAGTAGAACCCCATTTTGATTCTCATTATTGAATGTGATTAATGCTCTCAATAGGATCTGGAGTATCTGAGTGATGGTCTAGAAGGGCGATCACACAACCCTGTGGCCCTCCTGTTCGACTCCCTCTTCCATCCTGCGGCTGACCTCGGTGAAGAGGAAAAGTCACGATTGGAATGGAGGCCTGATTCTACCAAGGCTGTCGACCACATCGTGCTGGGCAGCGGGCGACCAGGGGGATCCTGGTGGGTGAGTTCCATATACAGTGCTTTTCCTTTTCCTTTATAACGAACGCAGTTATAATGAACAGGATATTGTTACAAGGAAATAAAGATTCAGGTTCCAAAATTATCATAAATATGTACAGTATATAATGTTTTTGTATGGCTATAACAAAATTTTGATACAAGAAAAAATACTGCATTTCCCGAGGACATTTAATTAAACTGAAGTTGCCTTTGCCAGGTTTTCTTCTTCTTCTTCTTCTTGTAAGCTAGTAGTGCTCTTAATTGAGTGTTTGAATCCATACAAAAAATGTTTTGCTAGTTCTCCGTGTAGTGATTCAGATGGGAACAGTACTCATATTCATTTCATGAAGTAGCAAAACTATGTACTGCATCAATGGCAGGTTTGTATAGTTCTTGCGATCATCAGCATTGACAGCATTCTTTTTTCTTACTGTGTTCGAGACCAGTCTACTTCTGATATGGCTAAGTAATACACATATCATTTAATGTGATTTCTATTATATGAGCAGTGTTAGTCTTCACTGTGTCTAATGGCATGACAAACAATTTTTTGTCGTCAAAGTAATAAAAATAGAGACATCACAGCATATTTGACTTAGCTTATATTTCTATGGCTGCCATTGAAGGCCATAGGGGATGCATGATATGTGAATCACTAAGCATTCACTTTTGAAACATTCACAGAAGTACCTAGTGCTGTCTCTCTTATACACATACACACACACACACACACACACACACACACACACACACACACACACACACACACACACACACACACACACAATATTCATCTGGTGTAATTTGGATATCAAAAGCATTTGACTGATATTTCAACAGTGCCTTATACACTTTCTTTCTATTGCCGTTGTATAAGGCAATACATGTACCCCATAGGTTATATTCCTCTTTTTATGCCTCCGCCACGAAGTGGTGCCGGAGGCATTATGTTTTCGGGTTGTCCGTCCGTCCGTCCGTCCGTCCTTCCGTCCGTCCGTCCGTCCGTCCGTCCTTCCGTCCGTCCGTAATGAATTTTGTGGACAAGGTAACTATCAAAACCTGTTGAGGTATCCTAATGTAACTTGGCATGTATGTGTATTAGGGGGTGAAATTGTGCCTATCAACTTTTGGGTGCACATGCTCAAGGTCAAAGGTCAAAAGGTCAAGGTCAAATACATAAAATTTCACTATTTTTACCATATCTATTGAATGCCTGAAGATATTTTCTTGAAACTTAGTGTATACATGTATTACCCAATTAAAATTCTCTGGTGAAAGTTTCGGTCATGAGGTCAAAGGTCGAAGGTCAAAAGGTCAGGGTCAAATACATAAAATTGCACTATTTCCATCATATCTATTGAATGCCTGAAGATATTTTCTTGAAACTTAGTGTATACATGTATTACCCAATTAAGATTCTCTGGTGAAGGTTTGGGTCATGAGGTCAAAGGTCAAAGGTCAAAAGGTCAGGGTCAAATACATAAAATTTCACTATTTCCACCATATCTATTGAATGTCTGAAGATATTTTCTTGAAACTTAGTGTATACATGTATTACCCAATTAAAATTCTCTGGTGAAAGTTTGGGTCATGAGGTCAAAGGTCAAAAGGTCAATTAAAAATATTAAAACTTTTTTTTTTCTCCGTACCTTGGAAAATTGTTCAAGGTATCTTCATGGAACATAGTATATACATGTACTGACTGGAATTGATTATCTAGAGAATGTAGGGTTCATGGGGTCAAAGGTCAGGGGTCAAAGGTCAAGTGCAACACTTCAAAATTTTACTATTTCCCTCATATTTATGTAATGCCAGCAGGGTTATTTTTTTTTTACACTTGGTGTATGCATGTGTAACCTAATAGAAATTCTCTGGAAAGATTTTTTTTTTCTTCTTTCTTTGCCTCAAAGGTCAAAAGGTCAAAAATCAAGTGAAAGTGCTGAACTAACTTTTTCCTCCATATCTCCAAAGTGGCTCAAGTTATCTTGAAACTTAATACATATTATGCATGTTCTACCTGAAAGTGATTATCTTATGAATTTTAGGGTCAAGGGCCAGATGAAAATGGTAACAATTTACTATTCAATTCAGAAATTCACACCAATTTTCCACACCTGTACCTTGAAAATTACTCAATGCCTAAATGTATGAATGGGTCAAAGTCAAGTTAAAGTCCTTAAATCCCTAGATACATGCTCTCCTATTCATCCAATTAAACCTAGGTCAAGGAAGGTGAACATTCAACACATTTGTGACAAATTTGTTATTTCAATATTTTGCCAATTTTGTGAAAATGTTATCACACATTGTCCACATGTACTATCTAGACCTATTGGGAAAATCATGCATTATGGCGGAGGCATACCAGTCGCCAAAGCGACATTTCTAGTTCTTTTTCTTTTTTGTCTTTTTATCCTTCTCACCATATCATGTTTTCTTCATATTCTGTTTGTGCTTGCATGCTTGCATGAATTTCATTATCTTTTTCCCCAGTTTTTAGTGAAAACAAGACTTTTTTTTTCCCTTAGCGCGCGGCAGACATTTTTGTGTATTCAAGACCATGTATCATTTGGGAGGTCATTGGAATAATAGCACATTTCATTTCTATCCAGCAAAGTCATGCTGCAGTGTGTACTTGGCTGCATTGAGGTTAAGTTAATGTATACAAATTGGCTACCCTGACCCACTTGTCTGCTTACCACCGGTGGTATTCTTTTTTTATTTGCCATGGTGAGGCAGCCTTTATAGTGATCAATGAAAAAGTCCTTGAATTTTTGAGATTCTTTGTCATTTATGTTGGGAGATGATGGCCGGTGGGATAGATGTGGGTGAGGCATGAACTTTTTACACGTTGTTGCTTTCTGTTTCCAATTTGAGTCGACATACTAAAAGGCTTCCACTTGATATCTAACCCTTTTATGCAGTTTCACAGGATAATGATTGATTATTTTTATGCCCAGGCAGGGTTTACCTGTCAAATTTGTGATCAAGTTTACAGAAGACCACATTGAGTTGTGGTGTGTAAGTAAGCATGACATATTCTTGGCTGTTGCCTTACCATGTCAACACACAGACACACAAAGATTAAATATAGTGATGAAAATAACAAAATTCAGCAAATTGCTTGGCATTCTTGATTAGAAAGTATCACAGTAATTGCATTTTTATCCATCACATCCTCATTCCACAGAAAATTAGTTGGTGGCATAAACAGGTTTACACAGCTGGTATACAAACTTGTTCATATTACACTACCTCTGCAGCAATTGTGGCCATGTTAAGGTAGCACATGACAAAGGTAAAGCCAAGGTATGATACGGAATTCATGATCTTGCAATACCTGGGCCCGGCTGTTTGTACAGCGACAGCTGAATCTAATCTTGACATAGATGCAGAGTATCCTGTGGCTGTAGCCTTGAGTCATGATTAAATACAGTATTTTCAAATTATGAGCCCACAAAATAATCACTCAGATTATTAGCTATTTGCCTTTTCATGATAGTACCAGTTACATGTATCAAATGCTGTTTTTCTTACGGTATCCTGTGTAAAGTCTGTACCAGCACCATAACAGCTACGCTCTATAGTACAAATAAAATTTATGTGGGGATGTGAGCTGCGATGATATACAATGCAGTGAGAAAAAATACAATAATTTGGACCGTAAGGAAGAACTGCAAGGGAAACTAGGGCAGGACATCTACTGTTTAATTAAAGGTTACCAGGGGCACTTGTACCAAGGAACTTGAAACTCCTTGCTTGTACTTGTATGTAAATGCTGGGTGAGTGATATATGACAGTTGCCTGGCTTAGCAATCATTTTATCAGTGGCATCATAAATGCATTGCAGCTCATTATGCTTAAAGACCGAACAAACAGAGAGAAAACCCATTGAATTACCATTTTTTTTAAAAGGAACTGAGACCACATTGGACTATCATATTATCAAGGCTAATATCGGCATCCACTCTATCCTTTCTGCAGCAAGTGCCGCAGGTATGGCATTCAGTAAGCTTAAATTCACACGACATGCTCTCCTTTTCTTGTTGTTGACAACAGTGACCTAGACAAGGTGTTCTAATTGAAATACCGGTACAAAAGAAAACGTGTGTGATGTAAGTTTGCCATGCAATAAAGGCATACTGTTGCCTGCACCTCAGATCTTATCTGGTTCTGGTATCCTGTTAAGGATCCCATCACTTTCGCTTTAACAATTTTTGCTTTATCCGTGATGTGGTGGGGGGAATCTTACCAGAACAGTGCAGTCACAATTGCAAAATTTGGTGATTGCCATCTATAGTATAAATTGTATGTGACAACAACAGTGTTAGTCAGTTGACTCCAGTTCTAATTGGAGAGAGCTCTACTTTCATTTCTACAATATCCATTGTACCCAGCATCACTCAAGAGCTGACAAGAAAGGAACTAATGGATTGTTTTCATTCTCAGTCTGCGGTTAGTCTTACCAGGAAGTTAAGGACAGTCTTAATTGCCTTATGTCGTTCCACCTGTCTTGAGCTCACAACTGCTGCAGACATATGTCATTACAAACTGGGATTTGAAGGACAAGTTCATGAGAGGTTGAATTAACGATCATGTGCCACTTCGATGAATCAAGGAATAAACATTACCCCTTTTCAGAAAGCAAAGTTAGCAATGTCTTGCCTTCTTCAAGATTAGCTTTTCCAATAAAGATTGAATAAATGAAATAAAATAAAAACACCTGTATCACCATGCATTAATGCTGCTATTATTTTTTCCTTCAGTATTTCAAGATCAGCGTATGTGGCAGTGGTCTTTGGGTGCTTGTATCATACACTTGACAAAAACACAGTAAACACATTCGAGAATTCAAGTGCTGCATCTTATGTTCCACCATAGGCATATCCCTGCATACATTTTGCTGTTTTGTAATGCAAAATGACATCATCCGCAATAACTGTCATTTATGAAGGATGCATTTTCAGTGAAGTGCGCGTGCTCATACTACTACACTTGTGTGTTATGACCTGTTACTATCCTGTGCAATGATGTGTAGCCAAAAAATTTCTCTCTGTGAAATACATATTCCTCCTTGTGGGCAAATAGAAATATTTAATAAAGCCATGCTAGCACCCCAAGTACTTGATTAATTTTGTCATACATTGCCTGCATGCAGTCAGACCCGTAGGTATAGGCATTATTTACCAGTGGTGCTGTACACAAACATTGCATGTTTGCCTAGAGGCATTCTTGTAGTGTGTTGTTTATTCTGCAAATATTAAATAACTTGTGACATTTGTGAAAATGAAGTCACCGTAAAATGCATCACTTGTGTAATGTTTTGATGTCTGCAGCAAGCTTGATGTGTGTTGGTGTTTTTTCCTGTCTTTTTACATAGCAAATGGATGACTCTGTGCTGACTCTGAGCCTTGGGGCATGGATGGAGCTACCTGACATGAGCTTTGAGGAATGGGCTGCAGAATACAGGTATGGAAATGATTAATAGATTAACAGATACAGTGATAGGCAGACAGACAGACAGACAGACAGACAGACAAGCAGGTGTTGTGCTTTGGCACTGTGATGACTACTCAATTTGGAAATATTTAGCAGAGTATCTGAATACGAGTCTTGTCAGCTGGCTTGTCGTGAGTCGTTAGGCTCCCGTACTGGCCAATTCTGTGGCTTGTATGTAGTTCTCATGCCAGGAAAATCGTAATTTAGGTCAAGGCTTGTCAGCTGCTCAAGCTGTTAGTCTGAAACATTGCATTCCACTGCTATGGTGCCTGTTTATGACGATGCAATCCCAATAATGTATCCATCATTTTTGTTACGTTGACAGGGAAACTCACAGTGAAACAGCTGCCAAGACCAGCCATCGCAGAGCCACGCTGTCGGAGGTTGCCCACTATTATGATGCCTATGTGAAGAAGAAGAAGCTTGTCGACTACTTTGTGCCCTACACCAAGGTGGTATCAGTCCGTCGCCTCAAAGGTCGCCGTGTTATTAACAGTGAGAGTGGTGAGCCAGAGATCCGCTGCCAAAGATGCTGCAAATACCAAGGAGAGAATCTCTTTGAGATCAAGGGTGTGAACGTTAATCCCGGGTGTGGCTGCAAGCAGTCCTTTACTGTGTTATCCCCAAATGTTGTCATGGCAACAGGAATGCTGGGAAAACCGAACCGACTAAATGTCCCAGGTGACGACTTCCGTTACGTCCGGTATGACTTGAAGTACTTGGAGTCGGCCATCCAAGAAGGGGATCTGAGCCAGAACTCCTACCCGGTGCTGGTGATAGGATCGGGACTCACAGCAGCTGATGCCATCATCATGGCGAGGAATGCGGGGATACCGGTGGTGCATGTCTTTCGCCGGTCCCCTCGTGACTCAGCCATCACGCTGAGCAAGCTGCCCAAGGTGGTGTACCCTGAGTACCACCATGTGCTCCAGATGATGAGGGGAGAGATCCAGGAGGAAGGCTACACTCCCCTCCCCAAGCACAGGGTACTGGAGTTTGGCAAGGAGCTGCTCGTCACCATTGAGGGCGACGACTCCACCCAGCGCATCCCTGTCTCCATGGTGACAGTACTGATTGGAGCTAAGCCGGATCTCTCTTTCCTCCCACAGGATGGCCTCCACCTTGGAGAGGAGCGAGAGGACATCAGCTGCAAGCAGAATCCAGTCAGTGTGGACCCCTACACCATGGAAACGTTGCAGGAGCCTGGCTTGTATGCCATGGGACCCCTTGTTGGGGACACCTTCGTCCGCTTCGCCATGGGAGGTGCCATGGCTATTGCTAGTCACCTGTCAAAAAGTCCCTGGGATGGATCATGCTGTTCAAATGAAGCATAGTCTAGAGGGTACTCTCTGTGGGATGATATGCTAGTGCCTCTGTATGGTAAACACTTCTCTTGCAGATGATATTTTTGTAGAGATTTTTATATGGTCATAGAAATATATCAAGTGTCTGACATCCTTTGTGTAGTAATACAGAGGACTGAAGCCCTTTATACTCTACTGCTTTGTGTTTCTACTCTGGTCTGGAATATTGAAACGTGGCAAATAGGTAAACTTCACTGAGAAATATAATTTCTCTTGAATAGATGAAAACAAGTACAAATCTTGAGAGGCATCCATGGGATCAAGGAATTTCAATTATATGTAGCAGAAAAGTATTAGTCTATTGCCATTGCTAAATCACTGATATTACCTTTGTCATTCCTGTTAAAGTTCAATCATGATAATCACACTTATCTTTGCAGAGAAGGTCATTATGGCTATGTAATTTTGTTGTTTTGTGTTTGTCAAACAAAACCAGTAGCATGTAGTCCCCAACATTCCAGAGATCATGGCTGCATTGCGTTAGACCCTGATTGTTGCGATGTTTGGCATACAACACCCAAAGCGATTCCATTGCTGCAATATTTCAGTTTGTCTTGTATGACATTGATGTTTCTGCTTGCTGACTTTTTTCAGTCGCATTGTAGCGCTCAAACATTTTTTTATTGCTTATATTAATTGATATTAAAAAAAAAAATGAGTGTTGTGTTCTTGCAAACATTTGTTAATCTGTCAGAGTCTCAACAGTGATAAAGTTTTACCATCACAGGTAGGATTATAAGTGCTGTAAGTGCTTGAATGCACTGAAAAACTATCCAAATGAGAGCGACGATGTATTAATGTGAGCAACATTGCATTTTATAAGCAGCGTTTGTAGCAGTATCAGTCAGTATTATCATCACTGGATAGACATTTGTCTGTTGACAGATTTGACTACTGCCATATACTTGGTGAATGTGACATATAAATGAGTATTAACAGCTAGCAGTACATGCTTCCCAAAGAAAGTAGTCTTAGAGAGGGATTGTGTAGTGTAATGTTTTATTTGTTGGGTAGTTAAGTAGTTTTGCAGCTTTACTATATTGTTTGACAATCATAGTAAATCATCCGAATTGACCCGATGCAACTTTTGTTTTTGTTTTCCTGTACGTGGAATGTTTGTCAATGGTACCTGACTATCCCTTTTGCAAATCATGCAAGTAGTTTGTTGAAGTAGTCTGTGAGTACAGTATTAGGTTATGTGTATTTTGAAGCCTTTTTTTTTTTGTCACAACTGTTAGAAGTACTGGAATTATGTTAAGTACTCCTGAGTTCTGCACAAGGATTACCTGCTGATGCATGGTTATATGATGGTATATTTCCCATCTGTATAATACAATCAGTCTGTCCATTTCTTTCTTTGTACTGTTTTTTATAGTCAAGAGTGCAATGATGGTGAATATTCATGATAATCGTTGTTGATTTAGTAGCAGATATTGGCCCGAGCATGAGTCACCCCCTCGAGGCTCTGACATTTCTGTGACGATACATGTATTTAATGCTGCAGTTTACAATACGCATGATGAGTACTTGAATGGGGGTATTGGTAAACTATGAAGCTTGAATTGGGGTAATGATAGACCAATGAAGCCCTGATTAATGTATCAATGTAACATAATATGCTTTATTTGATATCACAGGATGTCTCTAGCACCAAATTTTTTGAGGTGAATCAAAAGGGTCGCTGATAATGTTTATGGTAATTTATGTTAATTGCGGATCGAAACACTCTCAGGTGTGTTTTACACTTCAGATCATTCATTGTCATGAGTTTGATCATTGAGTTTGGAATACTCAGTTATGTAATTCCTTCAATAGCAGTTTGAAACTATCAGTGAGAGAATTCCATGCTAGCCCTTGCTCATTAGGTCTACATCATAGTAGCCCTGTAGTGGAACAGTATTTGGATGGTTATTGGATTTATGGGGGGGGGGGGTTAGGATAATACAATATTAATGAGGTTTGTTGGTGTGTAAGAGGAAAATAAACTTACTTGTTTTATATCTTGAGGAGTCTGAAGAGGAAAAGGGGCAACTTATGGTACAGTAAACTGACAAGTACAGTATGTTAATTCTGAAACCTTATACCAAAGGTTTTCCTAAGTTGCTAGTATTAATCTGTACTTCTTTTTTTTCATGTGGTCCTCTTTATATATGTCTGAATTGGAACAAGTGTAAGAACTTGTCTCTCATGAGCATGCAAGTGTATTTTCCTCATGCAGTTCAGAACATGCTAATAAGCTGGGATCTCTGTAAGATCATGTCACATCTTGTATACATTTCTTTCACATCTCTATTATGAAACAAGTATAACTTTTTTTTTTTTGGTGCACAATAACTATGGATGGTGAAATGTTAAGTCTATAGACAAGAATGGGAGTAAACTGATGTTGAATTATGTTATTAAATACCTCAGGGCAGTAAGGGTAACTGACTGATGAAATATCAAGAGACAGTTCAAATACATAATAAAATGCCATCATCATGTACAATTTTTATTTTGTATGATATGTATATACACAACAGAGGACATGTGCAGTATTCACCCTCGCTGTATACGTGAATGTCTTGATCATCTGCATTGAAATGCTGCCTGTGCGTATGTGCAGATTTTTTTTTTTTCTGTACTGGTGTGGACCAAGGGGGTCATGTATGCAAGATGTATCAGTTAGGGTGTAAAAGTAGAGTAAGTGAATCTTAGTTACATAGCACAGGGAATTGAATCACTACCTTTGAATTTATAGTTGACAAAATCTTGATCAGTACTTTCTACTTCTTTTTTTCAGTCAACCAACTGTATGTTCTTCCTTTTCCTCCCCACAAGACAAGAGAGACTTGTGTAAAGAGGTCATGGTTGGATTGGTATATTAATAGAAGGCACTCTCAGTAGTTTCCCTTTTTATTGATTAAAAAATCATGTTAATATTTATATATACAGTATATTTATGTGAATACACATTTATTAAAGTGTCCGTATGAAGAAAATCATAAAGTCTTTAAAGGACAAATCCACCTTCATATACATAAGGATTGAGAGAATGCAGCAATATTAGTAGAACACATCAGTGAAAGTTTGAGGGAAATTGGACAATCCGTTCAAAAGTTCTGAATATTTTAAGTATCTGCGCAGTCACTGCTGGAAGAGAAGACTACTACAGTGTATGATGTCACATGCGTACAACTATATAATTAAAATAAAAAGAGAATTTCAGAAAACTTTACTTTTTGAATAAAGTGCAAAGTTCTTCGACTTGCTACTGACATATGTTAAGGGTAATATTATTCCCCCTGCCTTCTGAAAGAGAGAAGTCGAGTGTTCTTTTGTTATGCGAGAAAAATAGAAATATGTTGAATTTTCTTTATTCTTCCTTTATATCGTTCTTTATATCGTTGTACTCATGTGACATCTCAAGCTATAGTAGTCTTTTCATCCAGCCGTGACTGAGCAGAAACTTCAAAAATTCATAACTTTTTAACGGATTGTCCGATTTTGCTCAAACTCTCACTGATGTGTTCTACTAATATTGCTGCATTCACTCAACCCACATGTCTATGAAGGTGAACTTGTCCTTTAAAAGTAACAATATTGGTGGGATGTAGATGAACAACTCAGAAGTTCTTTTTTTTTTGTGGGTTAAAAAAAAACAGAACATGAAGAAAGACAACTGACTGAAAGTGAATGAAAAAAAAAAATTGGGGGGGGGGGGTAGTATTTGCTGTAAAAAAACATCTCAAAAAGGGTGACGACAGTCAAATATGAGGCACAAACCTGAAGCCACTGGACTGCAAGTAGTGCAATTGGTGAATGACCGTAGATTGGACTGAGCTGTATCACAGTATATGCAGTTTGCAGTGCGCTTTACAAATGGCTATGTAAGAGAGCCTTATCTATTCTCTGTCTGTAGTTTGTGATCCCCTCTTAGCTCACAATGTCATCCACAGTCTTCTACTGCAATCGGTGCACAGCATCGTTTGGTAATCACTCGTATGTTCTCGCATGATCATTTGCATTGTAATTCTGTAAGGGTGAAACCATGAATTCTTGCTGCATTTGACATTTCATAGGGAGTTAACACACTGAAATGTGATATAGAAGGAATCAGAATTGTTCTAAGAGAAAAGGTTTTGCATTGGAAGAGCTTTGGGTGATAGTTGAAATCAGTTGGAACTAAGTTGGTAACAGTGTACATATCTGCTCAACTGTTCTGTATATTTTTGATAATTTGTTACGGATCACAGAGTCTTTCATGTTTTATGCTCATCTCATATTGATCTACATTGTACATGTGAAGTTGAGAAAGAAATATATTGAAAAAAAAAGACAACTTGGATGATGAGTGTTGTTTTTAATAACATATTCCATGTAGCGAAATTCCATGTTTTTTGCAGTTTTGATGTATGATTTTTGTGCGGCGTAGAGTTCTTCCTAAATTTGACGAATTTTGTAGCCACATTTATTTCGCATCTGATACTCATGCTGGTTCAAAATAAATGTACATGTATGCGCAAATGAATACACAACAAACATATGCATAAGTACACATGAGCACACACTAACATAAACAAACAAGCAGATACTCTAACACAGTGTCAGCCACTTCTTCAAGCTTCGTTTATGATGTACGGCGGCCCTGTTAGCAATTATGCTCACCTATACTCTGTTGCGCAGAGTGATGGAAGCTGAGGGATCAATGTCGATACAATTTGAGTTTTCCACAAAAAATAGAATTCTCTGTTTTGTTGTTTGCAAAAATCAAACAATAGATTGGAACTGAAGTGATAACAAAATTTGAGGGGGGGGGGGGGGGGAGGGGGTGGTGCAGATGTGGGGAGACATCCATTTCCCTCACCGTCCCCATCCCCCTTCAGTTGCAGCTTTGCTAAATCCCAGTTTCTCACTGGCAGCCAACTGATAAACATGGCATCTCTGGTTTACAATTTTCACCTGAACTCGATCTTCACGTAGTATTCTCTTTTGAAACAAAATGAAAAGTGGATTAATTACATCCTTGATATCAGATTGATTGATGAGTTGTAACAATTTCTGTGATATAGTATTACATGTAACAGTAAATGAACAGGATAGTTGTGAGATTATGGTATCTCATATTGTATTAATATTCTGATCGTTGTCAAGGCCAATACTTGTAAACTCTTTCTGGTTGTTTCTCAAATTATTGGATTTCACAAAAATTTGTTCCATTTCATGTCATCTGATAAATAGAGCAAATAATGCATTTCTGTTCTCCTAGTTATTAGTAAAATTAGACTGCAGAACTTTTTTATGGTACAACATTGGTTTTTATTTCTTTCATCATACAATGTAGTTTTGGCTGTTATATTGGGGGGGGGGGGGGGGACAACAAACGAAATGAGAGGTCCTACAACACTGAGTTGCATGCAAATTGAATTTCATTGATCACGCAACATGTGCATGATCATGAGTTCGGGCCTTCCATGGCCAGATTCATGTGTATATTTAACACCGCCTGACAGTACCATCTCAATGCCATATCAGCACCATGAGCAGTGAGGTGTGAATGCGAATGTATGATCACAAAGAACAGGGGAACTACCTGCAGTGAGCTCTTTCATAGTACCCGTATATTATATAAATCACATGTAGCATCTATGCTATCTACATAATCCATATCTGACATAATTCTGAAGATTTCATGATTTCCCATATTTTGCCCTATGTATGCATGCCTACTATGGGCAAGAGCTGTACACGATAACAGCCTTTAGTACAGTCTACAATGAGAATTGTATAGGAAATCAATAACAGCATCTGTGACCTTAGTCTGGTGTGATATGGGTCACCTTGTCACCATTTATAATTGATTATTTTTAGTATGTTTGTTTTTGTTGTTGTTGCATTGTAAATTGCATTGGAAAAGTAGCTCACCAACAAAAAGGGAAACAAAAACCAACAACAACACCAAAACAAAACAATGCCAAATATCCACCATGCTGTGACCCCTCAATGTTTGCACATGAGGACATGCTTGCCTGGTCTCTTGGGGTTATATACCTTTACGACACTAAAAACACACCTGGAAGAGAACTATGGTTTCACATCCCGCTATGTGCCGATTTCATGTGGAATTCAGCATATGATACATTCCACAGCTTCTCTCTTACATGCATACAGGCCAGATTGCTTACCTGAGACTCAAAGGCAGTACAATAAATCACTTATGTGATGAACCAGTCTCTGGAGTATGACAGTTGGTTTATCGTTACAGCATTTTACTTAAAGGGGAATGAAACGTGAATTTTCACATGGATTGACTGATGTCTCGTACGAAGGACATTTAAAAGATATAAAGAAAATTTGACATTTTCACTATTTCAGCATAACAAAGAGCACTTAGCCGACCTCTTTCAGAAAGGAAGGGGAATAATATTACTCTAAAGACTTCATAAATGTCAGTAGTAAGTTGGGGGAATGAATACTTTTCAGTAAAAATGAAATTTTGTTGAATTTTCCGTATAGGTTTTCTTTATGTCATTCTTCATATTTGATGTTACAAACTGAAGTACTGGTAGTCTTCTCATTCAGCGATGGTTACACCAAAATTTTAAAAATTTGTAACTTTTGATCAGATTGTCCTCCAACTTCATTGATGTGTTCTACTAATATTTCTGCTTTCACTCAATCAACATGTATTTGGGGGGATTTCATTTCCCTTTAATTGTAAAACACACATGATGCTGACTGTGAAGTACTGGTACAGTGTATATCAGTGCATGTCATCTTTTGAAGGGCATATTATGTCTGGTGTGTATGTGTGTGTGTGTGCCTCAATATATCTTGCAAGCAATACAAGATAGTGGCTCCATATTTACAAACAATAGTAGGGTTGAGATCAATTTATCAAAGTGTACAATGTATTTCATTTCTGACAATGTCTAAAACCATGAGAGTAGAAGGTAATTTATAAGCTCACAGCAATCGGCAGACTCCTCAGCTGTGCACACTCTACTTGAAACCATCAATTTATCAAGTGTGGTATAGACTCTCAGTGCCTTCTTGGATGTAGTGATTAATAAAAAGGTACAAATGAAACAGAAAATACATTGTATAAAATATTATTCAGTAAGCCTTGCAACAGACTACTAGAGGCTCTGTCAAAACCAGTGTACTTGTAAGTATATGTACTTAGAATGGCTTGTTTTAGTTTATTTATCTGTTCCGTTTTATTTTCACAGGGTAGCCCTTTCAGTTGAAAAACTGATTGACAAAGGGGCCCTGCATAAAACAATACAAAATACACATACAAAGTTACATACAAAAGTACAATAAAATTAAAGAAGAAGCTTCCACTGTATTTGCATGCTTAAATGTCTCATGGTATCATTCAAATATTAATCAACAGCAAAAAAAAAAAAAATGATAATAATTATGCAAGTAAATCAAATCTGAAAAAGCATGAAAAGCACTTGCTATTCACCGTTTTGTCAACTGCAAACGCTGAATAAATAACAATAATTCTGATGATAAAAATGTGTCTCGTTTGTAGATGGGTATTATACATGCTCTTTACAAATCGTACAAAACATATGCACAGATGATCCGACCAGACTGATTGATTTTAATTGTCTCCATCTGTGCCTGTAGGGTTTTGAAGGGTGAATAAACCCTGCAGCTACTATGTGATTGCTATAGATCAAAGCAAAAATGCTGCCCTGTACCATTTGATTAGGCATGTGTCTTGAATGTATCAAACTATGAACCCTGCACAGCTGTTTCAATTTTTGGTGCATCGATCATATGGTATCTCGGTGATGAGGAAAACTTGGGAGCTGCAACGTGGAGATGACCACGAAATATTTGGGTGTCTCTCTTGAAGGTTTAGGCCTACGAACTGATACGGGAAAGGAAGAGCTTCTCAGACGGACCTTTCTTGGGCAGGAGGTATAATGTGGTATAAAGTGGGCTCGCTGAAAGAGAAACTTACTCAAGAGGGATGCTTTGCCCATGAGGCAAATTGCCTTTTTGAACATTAGCCAAATTTTCTGGCCTAACAACAGCAAACAGACTACAGCATACTCTTTTTTTTTCTAAATGTTCCTGTAGTTCTCAGATATAACAATTCATTTTCCCGCAGGCAAAAGAAAAGAAGATGAGAGCTATAAAAGTCATGCATGATTGATATCAAGGCAATTCAGCCAAATTACTGATGTGTCTAGAGCGAGTGAATGTCTGAGTGCAATACTTCATTTAGCGTTGTATGGTGGTGTATGCACAATGCAAGTGCTTATTTGCAAATTGCCATCAATTTTAATGAATTAAAGCATCTTGTGCACAGTGACTATCTGGACAGCATACATGACAAGTGCCACCCATGAAAGATATTGCTAAATTACAGTTTCCTGTAAGAAAATTCAGTTACATAGCAATGCATGAGACTGAAAATATGCAAATGATCTCCTGGATGAAAAAAAAAAAAGTGATGAGATTTTACAGCCAATATTTTGATTAATTTCTCAAGTAAGGCAATTTGTTTTCATTGACATATTTACAATGAATAGGATACTGTAAAACGAGGAATTTTCGTGTGCATTTTAATTTCACGAATTTCGCGAGCGCCGAAATTCGTGAAATTAAAATGCACGCGAAAGTTTTTGTCTACACTACATGCATTGAACGCCAGTGGCAATTCGCGAAAATTTCATGCCACGAAAAAGGCTGTTGGCTCCAATTCGCAAAAATTTCATGCCGCGAATATATCATGTTTTACACGTACTTGTATTCCAGAAATTACTTGTTATTCAAAACTTTCATAACATGTTTCTTTGTAGTGTGTATATTTTCTATATGCCTAGATGTTTTGTGAACTTGACTTCTTATCAACCCATTGCAGTCTCATGTTAATGTTTCTGCATGGCAACTTCAAGTTACATAGTCCTACTAGCTCGGTGTATACGTTGGACAGATAATCCGGATGGATGATAGGGTAGGGCCAAAAACACCAATAAACCTGCACTATTGTGTTCCTTTGACATTCTGATGGGATGTTCAATCCTCAACACATTAATCGAAATGCTGCACCTGTCATGGGTAATTCTGTAGTCCTTCCTAATCTGTATTGGAAAGATTGCAACGCAGACTTTTACGGATCGGAAACACCCTCCTTCCAAATTAGTAAGTTGGTTCTGCACTGCTGCCATTTTTGGATTGTGTGCAATTGCTACGGCCTGATGGACACAGTCCCGCTTTGGGAGTTTTTGCATGGTTTTAGATCATGCGTTAAGTTCTGCATGATCAACTTTACAAGGCCTGCAAGGGATTTCTGCATAACTTAATTATTGGTAGAGCTTAGTGAAACAGGACTAAAAGTTAGCATGTATCAATACAGTTTCACATGAGTGAAGTCAACACCCCTCCCCCAGGAATGTGACCTCTAACAAAATGATGAGTGATCAGCCTATACATTGCATAATATTTTGTTCATAGATATACTGACAGTTAAGCATGGACTCTTAAATGGTGGCACTGAAAAAAATGTTGAGCCTCCACGGAGAATGAGTGCAAAGACTGCTACACGTACGTGATAAATTTGTGTTCCCTGGCTCCCAACATGAAAGGGCAGGGTGATGGTATTGTACACCCCTCATTATAGTTTGGCAGAACTTAGCGTGGTCAAGGTCCCACAAGTCATTTTCTTCTAAATTTCACTAGACTGTCCCCCCCCCCAAAAAAAAAAAAATGCATGTTGATCACGCCACATAGTATACGCTGAATATTGCCCGAAACATGATAATAAGCTAATAAATGCTGGTAGGCTGTTATCTCATGCTACTATACCCAGATCAACCTAACACAATGTGTGTCAGAAGTCTATATTCTAATATCAGACATCCATAATTCCTTTGATAGGTTTCACTCTTCACCTGATGGACAGTATAATGTAGATGGAGGTTTGAAAATATGATACTGGTGATGTTGGAAGTCTCTCCCCACCCTTTCATAATGAAGGGATGGGGTAGGGTGTGAAGAGGAAAGCTTATTTCTTTCCACTGCATCTACTTTTTTGACCAAGGATCGATTGCTCCCACAAGACTATTTGCCCTGCAAGCCTTGCTTTGCTCTCTATTACCACAAACTTGTTAGGTGAAGGCACAAGCAGACAAACACTGGCAAAATACCTGGCAAATATTTGAAAAGGTACGAAAGAGAAAGAATGTAGGGGAAGAGAAAGAAAGAAAGAAAAAGAGAGGGGTGGGGGAGGGGGGAGAGAGAGGACAAATAGCAAAGCAAACATTCAACAAAAAAACCCATATCACTGTCATTGTGTTGCTTGTCTTCATTTGACATATGTCACACCAGATTTCACCTTTCCTCTCAGCATAGTATACCACATTGTCATTGCCATAACACACTGTGTGTATGTGTGTGTTTAGCGTTGGTGGTGGTGGTGGTGGGGGGGGGGGGGGGGGTGGAGGGATTGAGGTTCCAGCATGTGGGTCAGATGTTCATCTTCCAGGCACGTGATCAGGACACCATTTCGTAGAGTTCTTAAAAAATTACTATGTTACAGTAAGACTAAAAAATTTGTCAAGAGAGACAAATAGAAGTGTGTGGTGGTCTGACCCTGATTGTGGGTGATTGGTCATGTAATATATTTGAGCTGTTCATCAAAAACAGATTTGAAAGAAAAAAAATCCAAAGCTTACCTGTCAAGTAAATTGATTTATCAGAAGAAGAAGAAAAAAATTACTGCCACAGAAACAACATGGAACCTCAACTTTGAAATACATGTTGGTATACACACACATTTATACTTGGCTCAAGCAAACTTCAATCCCATGTCCATACATGAACCTATGAATGAGGTAAAAATGCTGTAATGACTACACATGATCATAGATGCCAAGTCAGAATGTAGAAAGGTGTAAGATTTCTTTTTTTTTTTTTGGGGGGGGGGGGAGGGTTTAGGGTTGTCGGAAAAGGGTGTGCCCATCCCACAGTATGGAGCTCTGAAATCACGGTCTGGTACATATTGAACACTTTATTTGAGCTTATTCAGAAGAAAAATGCAATACATGTATTGCCTCAAAATGTGATTTTTTTGTTTTGTTCCTGTGGTTAAATTTATGTTGTTACTGTTTTTGCTTTTTGGTGTTTGGTGAGGATGTTAGGTGTGTGAACATGATCAGAAAGACTCTGGAGGTGTGAGCCTCACTCTTAATGCATGAAACTTGGCAGGTCTACATGATACAGTCTTCACAAAACCACAGAATCCTAAAATTGTCTCGTAAGGCACTTAAATTGTGCCATGGATGAATAGAGCAAGAATGCTTCGCAGATCTCTTTCTATGCTCTGACTTCTAAAGTCCCTTCAAGACTTATGATAAGAAATAAAAGTACACATTCCGTATCTACCTCTTGGGGGGCATCCTTTAATGATCTCGTTTTGATGGAAGAATTTCAAAAATGGTGCAGAGGAACCTATTACGGTACGTGAATGAGACAAAGAGAGAAAGAGACAAAATATATTCTGTAATACAATGGAAGAGAATCACACATTTTGATTGGCTTCTGTTGCTGTACATTTGGTCTGGCGTTCCTGGTGTACCATTTCGCCTCAAACTTGTTCCTGCTACTACAGTATGCAGTGATAGAACCTTTCTTTGGTCAGCTCCTGCCTGGCCCTTTCCGAATTCTGAGAAGAGGAGAAGGTGGTCTCAGTAAACTTATCTCTATAGACTACCAACTGAAAATTCCAATGCGGCATCAAAGCATTTTACACTGTATTGTTCATGGCTTTGAATACTGAAGGCATCTTCCAGGGGCTGTAAAGATAACATTAAGAATTATATCTTTCATTAGACTGTACGATTCTATTAAACTCTATCAACCCCCCCCCCCCCCCCCCCCCAACCGGGAATATGAGTCTCAACAAGAACCTCTTTATTACAAGGTTGGATATGGCTAGATGCCTGAAATTGGGTACTATCTAATACTGCTGGGGCCATTCTGTATAATAATAATGATAATGAAAATTTATATTAATAATTATATATATATGCAGACCAGCACAAGACAAGCACATCCATATCAATTATCATCATCATTAATATCAACATCTTCGCTAATAACAGGCTTACATCTGTTTGCATGTAGCATACAGATACGTCAATCTTTTTTCTTTTCTTTTTTTCTTTCACCATTCTCCTGCTCCCGTGGATGAAAGTACTAATTTACCCCCATAAATGTTACATCACAGCTGCAAAATTCTGTGATGTAACAGCCATCATCCATGAAGTGGCATGCTGATTTTCGGTTTTTGTTTTTTGTTTTTCCCTTGCTAAGTCCAACAATGCTTTGCCAACAATGAAGGCATGTACCGTGTCAGAAGGCGGTCAGTTTGCAAGTCACTCAAGTCACCAGCAGAAGGAGAGTTGGTCTCCAGCTCTATCTCTTGTTATGCAAATTACCCCCTTTCAACCCTGCCTACCACTCATCTGACAAGTGTACTCCTAGCTATCTCGTACCAGGCCCCGCTGTCAAAGGAATTGGGGGGGGGGGGGGGGAACAATGGGATATTTTGTCCTACTTGTGGTGACCCCTTGCTCTCTTTCGATTTTCTGCACGAACCTTTGAAGTGTTCACTGTAGATTTTTCCTGATGAATTACTGTGATTGCCAAAATTATTAGAAATCAAGCAGTGAACTCTGGATTTATGTGTAAGCAATGAGTTTCCATCAGCACATTAAGTGTAGGAAAGTTCAAATGCATGAATTAGTGCTCATTCTTGACTTTTGATTATTACTTTGTTTTAGTCCTCCCCCATGAGTAAATTGTAATTTGATACAATGATCTTATTTGTCAATCAGTTGCGATGTAGGAAAGTTGCTATTTAAGGGCATAGAATTTCAGTCCTGAACATCATGGTTCAGTGATTGACACAAAGGGATTTAATTCCATATTTTATATTACAGAAAAAAGAGAACCGACCATCACAGCATTATGACTAATTACAGTACTCGGAGAAACAGTCATGCAGGCTGCATGCAGGGAGCACTTATAGATAGCATGTCTTCAAAATAAAAACGCTATCTAAATAGATGTTTTGAAAATGTTTTCATGAATGTTTTCATGTTTTCAAAATAAACAACTGAAAATATTGTATATAGATTTGTTCTATAGTGTGGACTTGATTTGCTCATACAAAATGTATGACAATAATCACAAATATATTGCAGTGTGTTCTGAAGGATGAGGATGATGTTTCACACTGATGTACTACTAGTACTTCTTGCCAAAGTTGTTTGCCTTAAAGAAAAACTAAATCATTAAAAAAAAAGAAATAATTCCCTGTCTAGTCTACATCTGACAGCATTGCTTAAAGCAGATGCTTTCATGACTCTGATCATGTACAATTGGAAAATACAAAAAAAAAACAACAACCAGAACTTACTTCTTGCTTCTTCTTCTTCTTCTTTTTTTTTTTTTTTTGAAGACAAGCAATCTTGAATGAATTTTCCCTAACACTTAATGTACAGAAACCTTCCCTTGTATTTTCTAATTTTCTTATGGTAATTTTGTGCAGAGAACTATGATTAACCACATTTCATAAATTCATGAAAATTTTCATTAAAAAAAATAACAATCAGAAGGCACAAAGTAAGACTACGTCATACTCAATGAAGGATATCTTTACCAAGCGTTCATCGCTTTTGACCCATCGGTCCACTTTATTTTGCAGGCACATAGGTGTTCATTCTTGACAGTTGATTATTATATGGTTTTTGTCTCCTCCATGAGACAATTGTAATTTGGTACAATCATCTTATTTGGCAATATTACATTCTTGCATATGTTCATTCTGTAATAAATGTCTATAACCCCAAAAAGACTGCCAAAGAATGAACTGCATGTCACATAACATCTGTAAAAGATATAAAAATGAAAATGTGCATTTGGCTCATATTAACACTTAGCCTAGAAAATGCTATAAACCACTGATATACTAGTATACTGTAACATATGATATATTCACGGCATGAAATTTTTGCTAAGTTGAGCCGATGGCCTTTCAATTTTTTGGCATTCAATATATATTATATATATATGTATATATATATATATATATATATATATATATATATATATATATATATATGTATATATGTTTATATATATATATATATATATATATATATATATATATATATATATATAATCATGTATTTGGTATGCCCTGTCCTCTCTGTCAATCATTGAAAAGCAAATAACTACAAACCAGAGTCATTTGTTTTGCCCCAGTGGTCCGAGAAGATTGTTAAGTTTGTATACATTACGTCCTTGAAAAATTTTAAGATAACACTCAAAACACAGTCCTAGAGATAATTTTAGCAAATGCACGACTGCAAATAAGCTTCAGTTCTAGATAAGGGCGTATATGTTTTTTTTTTTTTTTTAATCTTTGGCAGCTGTCCAAAAGATGGAAGTGACCGCTGAACAAACATGTCAAGGTAAAAATTGGAAAGCTAGTAGTCTTATAACACATAGTAAGTACAGAACACTCCTGTTATAAGGAACATGGTTATAACAAAATTCCAGTTACAACAAAGTAAAAATTCAGGCAACATTTCATTTGTTCTGTTATAATGCACACATCAGTGTGGAAGAGTTCTTCATATCTTTATCTCTTTGAGAGTACAAAGTATTAAAAACTCAAGCATCATTTTTTTTCCCCCTGAACAAATAGATTGGTTTGGAAAAAGGGGGAAAAAAACCCTCAACAAACTTGGTGCTTACTGGTAACTGGAACGTGAGACTTTGCCAAAGTGGCTGAAAAAAATCTACACTTGTATTTGCACAATGTGATTACCATTCGAAGGTCTGCATTTCAGAACAAATTTGGCAACCATTTCAATGATCTATGATGATTCTTGAGTTGTTTTTTTTTTTAATAACCACATAATATTGGTTTCATTCTACTCCACTGCTAAAAAAATGGTTTACAAAGTTTCAGACTCAATCAAAGATATTTCATGAGGCTCAGCTGATAGATGTACTAGCTGGATTTGGTAAGTGATGAGTATCTGTAGAGCAATTTGGGGAAAAAAATGACAAGGATTTAATTTATTTACACATCAATTATCATGCAAAATGTAAGTCTATTTTCTTCAGAAAGCAACATCAACCCACTGAGGACTAGTCCAGAGTATACTCGGGTAGGTGTCTATGGGAAATGCAAGTTGCAGCAAAATCAGTCAGTCCTCAATGGGTTAAAAAAAATAATCAGATTTCACACAAGAGCATCATTAATGCAGGAAGTTTATGTGCTTACTAAAAATTACAGACCCCTTCACTATCTTGGTATGATCTTGCACATCGAATAGGAAGCTATTTCCCATTTTAAAAATGTAGAGAGGAAAATCTTGAAACCATGGAACAAACTCATAAATCCTTTAATCTAACTTACTGTTGCTGCTTTAGTAAGTTTTCTAGACAGTGGCTTACCTGTGGATACTTGTGGTTGATACTGAATGCAGGCCTTAAGCCTCCGTATTCAGATCCAGATTCTGTTGACGTTTTAAGTTAGATGGATTATGGTCAGGCGGAATGGGGTCAAACTCAAACTTGATGAGCTCTGTCATATCATCTTGATACTGAAACAACTTTTCAGAAAGTGTCATTCTGTGTGTCATTCTTTGCAGATTACACTTGTGTAATTTCTCCTACACACAAATATACAGACACAGGCGCATGCAGATACACACATACACACACGCATACATACACACATGCACGACAACGATTCTATTCTAAGTATGTGAATACCACTTTCACAAAAATCAACCATGTGCCACCGCTGCGACTTCTGATGATGAACCTGCCTCAGGGCCGAATGATGGCACAGTATGACTTTACAGCTGGAAAACACGTAAGTAGACCTGAGGATATAAAACACACAGATGGAAAGAATATATGAATAATTGCTGTACATTTGAGAAGACTCCAGCATTTCGTGTGAAATGAGTGTAATTTTTTTAGGAAGAACAATTACTGTAAAAGCCTAAGTTTTCACTTGAGTAATTTTTCATGCTCGGCTTGGCAAAATGGATTTTGTGTGCTTTTAATTTCACGGCTTGAGTGAGCACTTAAGAAAATTGCTGTTACCAAAGCGGTTAAAATGGTACAGTTTTGGTTTAGATGGGGCTTCAGGTTTCCAACCTTGTGTGTGTGTGTGTGTGTGTGTGTGTGTGTGTGTGTGTGTGTGTTTGTGAGATGAGAAACCTCTTATGAAATATTAAACTAGAAATGTCGCTATGGCGACTGGTATGCCTCCGCCATAATGCATGATTCTCCTAATAGGTCTATAGTACATGTGGACAATGTGTGATTACATTTTCACAAAATTGGCAAAATATTAAAATGACATGTTTGTCACAAATGTATTGAATGTTTACCTTCCTTGACCTATGTTTAATTGGATGAATTGGAGAGCATGTACTTGGGGATTTAAGAACTTTAACTTGACTTTGACCATTTCATAAGTTTATGCACTGAGTAATTTTCAAGGTATGGAGAAAAAGTGCAATTTCTGTATTGAACAGTAATTTGTTATCATTTTCATCTGGCCTTTGATTTATAAGAGAAGCACTGTCAGGCAGAACATACATAAATTCAGCATGTACTAAGTTTCAAGATAACTTGAGCCACTTCCGAGATATGGAAAAAAAAGTAAGTTCAGCACTTTCACTTGATCTTTGACCTTTTGACCTTTGACCTTCTTGGCAAAAAAAAAAATCCCAGAGAATCTCTATTGGGTTAGACATGCATACATCAAGTTTAAAAAAAAAAAAATATCCTGCTGACATTGCATAAATATAAGGAAAATAGTAAGATTTTGAAGTATTGCCCTTGACCTTTGACCCCTGACCTTTGACCCCATGAACCCTAAATTCCCTAGATAACCACTGCCAGTCAGTAGATGCATATACACTATGTTCCATGAAGATACCTTGAACAATTTCCAAGATACAGAGAAAAAAGTGAAATTTTAACATTTTACTTGACCTTTTGACCTTTGACCTTTTGACCTCATGACCCCAAACTTTCACCAGAGAATCTTAATTGGGTAGTACATGTATACACTAAGTTTCAAGAAAATATCTTCAGGCATTGCATAGATATGGGGGAAATTATAAAATTTTAAGCATTTGACCTTGACCTTTTGACCTTTGACCTTGAGCATGTGCACCCAAAAGTTGATAGGCACAACTTCACCCCCTAATACACATACATGCCAAGTTTCATTAGGATACCTCAAAAGGTTTTGGTAGTTACCCTGTCCACAAAATTCATTACGGACGGACGGAAGGACGGACGGAAGGACGGACGGACGGACGGACGGACGGACGGACAACCCGAAAACATAATGCCTCCGGCACCACTTCGTGGCGGAGGCATAAAAACATGTAATTCTTAGAGGAATTCACAGTTTATTTGATGAAGAGTGGTCTTGAAATGGCTCAGAAATCCAATAAACCAATCCTAATAAAATGTGATAGGCCACAACTTTTTCTAGGATCTTTTTGTTTTATCCTGTTTTTGGATATCTCGGTCATTTCAAAACCGATTTTCATCAAATAAACATTTAGTTCCCTCGAGAATTGTATCACAGAAGTGTTGCTAATGAATTTAATTTTTCAAACATTGCACTAAATTGACTGCAGATGGTGAATAGTTCAGCAAAGTCTGCATATTTAAAACAGTGCTACTTTCAATAGCAAAAATCATGATTTTCATAATTTGAGAAACAATTAGTCAAAATATTTGCATAAATTTCAGAAATGCTTTGTATATGGGTAGTGAGTGAAGTGATTATATTTTAATCTTTAGTTAATTTATTCTTCAAATATTAATCTAATCGTTAAAATCAAGTTTCTTCACTGTATCTTCTAGTCTAGACTTCAATTCATACATGCTATAAAAGGTTTTTGTTTTCTGATTCGAAAGAAAAGGAAACATATCTTCTTTCTTTCAAGAAATTTTCTAATGAATTTCCATAAATATTTTTGGGCTTAGTCTGTTCACAAGCAACATGAAATATATTGCAACTATTTTTCTTAAAAACACTACCACTAGCTGCACTGGATATGAACAATACAAAGAGATTGATGAGTTCTTAAATCTTTATGTGCCATGATGGAAACCCCCTGTGTGCCACATTATTCACAGCCACCAATGTAGCATGCTTAGAGAAAACCTTCTGTTTTTCAAATCTATGTCACTTCTATAGATTTCTGTTAAGGTGGACATAATAGTGAAAAAAGTTATAGAGAAAATGCCAAGCTTTGCTTTGGTGTAAATTGTATGACAAATCCATGATTGATTTTCTTACAATTGACTTGGAGCTAAACTACTGTAAAGGCATGACTTTGCACACAACACAGTGACAGAAACTTAGAATTGACACGCAAATCCTGTAGGGAATGCCGCCTGTTAGTCAATCACAACATAAAATGCAAGTTATATGCGTGAGGAACGGAAGCACGAGAAACGCTTTCACTGTACTGCGGCGTTTGGCGATTTATCGATCGGTTTGGGCGGGTTTGTGCGTTTGAGCAGAATATGCGAAGTTGGCATGCTGTCGACAGAGTCGGACGTGCGAACGTGGCCCATAAAGAGTTAAAGGGGAAGGAGAGATAGAGTGAGAGAGAGAGAGAGAGAGAGAGAGAGAGAGAGAGAAAGAGCAAAGTTCATCAGAGGAATTACCAGGGACTTTTTTCCCTTTTTTTCTCCTTTTGTTGTTGTTGAAAAGATGTTAAGTCTGATGTGTCTGAATCGTGAGAATTGCATTGCTTTCAAGTCATGAACATAGGTTACAAATATTCTTCACAACCTGTGTTACAGAGTTGAGACTCCCAACACAATCTCTGACAATGGGGTGGCGTACGTGGGGTGGGATGGGGTAAGGACAGAGCAGTTGAGTATGTGTATACTGTCCTCTGCATTCATTTTACCCACCCCCAACACACACTCACACTACAAATATCAAATATGTGCAGACTGCACATACTTTTGCATCTAGCTGCCAGATAGTAAAATTTGAATAATGCCATCCCACCCCCCCCCCCCCCCACACACACACACACAAACTCACATCCACACAATAACAAATGTACTTGAATGTGGGTGGATTTTAGTCACTTTCATACTGGCTATATTAATAGGGAGCTTTAGATTTTAGACACGCGGACGTTCAAAGGAAAAAAAAAACATGCTCTGAGCATGCGCAGAAGCGCGCGTCGAGTCGATCTATTTTTAGCTTGCGTCGCCTGAGTTTTTCATTACACGTACTGGGCTATTTTTACTTCCGCACAGTTTGCAACGTAGAGAGCTACTTTATGCACCGATCACATGGGGGCGCGATTTTATTTTTTATACCTTGCGTCCCAGCGTAATCTAAAGCTACTTTTCTGCACGACGCAGGGGAGAGGAGAACGTTCAGCGCAAGCGTCGTCTCAAACGTCCGCGCGTCAAAATCTAAAGCTCCCTAATGTCTGTTTGCGCAGATGTATATAGGCCTACACTTCATTTCAAAGCCCACATCCAACATGCAACACCCTCATATGCACTCATAAAATGAAAACATGTAAAAAGGAATCATTCACATCTCTTTAGTATATCAATTTTGATCGCCTGATGTAATGTGAATACCATACCTGATACTATTCTTTGTGTCATTCTATGGTTCAATATCTCCAATTAATCTACATACTGTAAAACGAGAAATGTTCACGTGCATTTTAATTTAGGGAATTTTGTGTGTGCCAACATTTGCAAAATAAAAACGTGCTCTTAAGTTCTTGCCCCTACAATATGCATTGGATGCAGTTGCAATTCGCGAAAAATGTCATGCTGTGAGAAAGGCCGTCGGCTCCAAATCGCAAAATTTTCATACTGCGAATATATCGTTTTTTACTGTATCTCCACTACCACAAATTTGATTCTGGAAAGGTACACAATACATACTTCATAACAGAAAAGATAATACAGAGCGGAAAAGGAGATCTAGCACCTGACAGAGCGACTATTTCATGTCCTTTGAAGAACAGAACTACCCTGACCCGTTTATTTTCCATAAGATCTTATCAATGGACTCAGCAAGGCCTTATGCACACAGAGGAGAGGTTGTAGGAGATATGTAATGTCAACACTGCGCACAGACCAGCACGTGATGACGAAGCTTGTGTGTACAAATATCTCACCAAACTTGATATTTGCTCCAGGAAAATGCCAACCACGGCAACAGCTCCGCCGGACGGCAACGAGAAGAGCAGATTTATGAAATGATATGAAATTTAAAAAAAACACTCACACAAAAAAAGAAAAAAAAATATAGGACAAGGAAGGGAATGGAAGGAACAAATTATACAACCTTGAGCGGGATTACATAATGATGACAGATCACATGCAGGCACTGCATTTTGGCATCTTTGGGATTAGTGACTTAGATACAATCAACTGCTTACAGGGTCATGAGTTAAATATTGATAGCTACGGACTGCATTCGCATGCTTAGAAACCTAATTCTTATATCATGTACAGTTGACTATCTAAATTGAAAAGATCACATGGTCCTGTGAAAGATAAGGCTTAGTATTCCGTCAGTCTTATTCCTCGGATTGGCATTAGTTTCAAGGTTAAAGGGACTGTACAGTACTGGTTGAGGTAGGGATTCATGTTTTGAACATTCCTAAGTGAGATAATGAAAAGCCTCTTATGAAATATGAAAGAGCATGTACTTTTAAGAAGGATTCAATGTTTATTTGATGAAAATTGATTTTCAAATGGCTGAGATATCCAAAAAAGTGCTAATAATAAAAGACGACATGCCACAACTTTATTAGGATCTCTTTGTTTCACCTTGTTTTGGAATATATCAGCCATTTCAAAACCGATTTTCATCGAATAAACTTTTGATACCCCCTTAGAACTGCATTCCCCCATACATCTCATAGAGTGGTTTCTGAATATCTCGCAAAATGTTAAAAGCTAAATCTACACCTCGACAAGAACTGTACACACCCTTTTAAAGGGATCATATAGTTTTGGTTGAGAAATAATTTTAGGTTTCTAAAATTTTTTGGTGAGATAATGAGAAACCTCTTATGAGTATGAAAGAGCATGCAGTTATATGAGGAATTTAACGTTTATTTAATGAAAACTGGTTTTGAAATGGCTGAGATATCCAAACAAGAGAGTTTATAATAAAGTGTGGGACCCACACTTTATTACGATCGCTTTGTTATACTTTGTTTTTGGATGTTTCAGTCATTCCAAACCCGATTTTCATCAAATGAACTTTGAATTCCGCTTAAAATGGTATGCTCTGTACTATATCACAAGTGTTTTCTTGGTATCTCGCAAAAAGTTAAAAGCCCAATTCTGATCTCCACCAATACTACCATCCCTTTAACATCTTCTCCCAGCAGATGACGTTAGACATTGACAGAACATAATTGTGATAGGTTAGAGTTGCATTCTTAACCGTAGAATTTGACCATGTATTTTAAAAAAGAAGGTGAAAAATGTAAAAAACCGACCCTAATATGTTCCCAACCCTAAGGGAGCCACCCCTGGATCTGCCATAATTAAACATGAAACTAGCTTCATCAATTTCTGCACGTATAATGCTACCCAAGCTCTATTATGGTTCAAGAGAAGATTTTCAAAGTTGATTGAATTTAGAGGCTTTGGGGCATTCTATACAGTCAGTGGGTGGGGGGTGGGGGGGGGGGGGGGCTTGGTGCCTTTTCTTAAATCAAGGTCTTATCATCCCAGAAATACTATCTGCAAAGTTAGGTGAAAATCCATGACGGTGTTTTCAAGAAGCGTACAATAAATTAGGCCACAATTTGCTGCCCCCCCCCCCCCTTGGCCCCAGGGAGAGTAAAAAAATCTGACATTCCTGGTACTGAAAAATTTGCAGGGACATCGTAATAGAGCAGTTTGCATGCACATATCTACAATCTGTAGTGTTTCTAATACTGTATCACATATTAATCCACATAAACATGTACAGCTATCTTGTCAAATGAGACAAAATAATCAGTAAATTGATAATCCAAATGATAAAGAAGCTTTTGCATTTCACACCTATCTGATATATTTTTTTAAAAAAAATCATAACTGACACATATCTCTGACGAGTTCACACATCAAAAGGACCATGATGATGGGAACATGTAAATACACTTCCTTTTCAAATATTGGCATAACTTCCGTGGGACCTATCACTTGGGTCAGTGGGAAGGTACTTCAGACCAAACTTTGGTCACTTAAAAACTCATCTTAATATCCAGTTAAAATCTAATAATAAGTCCAATGTTCAACAAGTTCTGAAGTTTACATTAAAGTTAGAGTGTTTTTCTCACATCATGTTTGTGATGGCTTTTGATAATTAAAGTAAAAACTTGACCTATAGATAAAAGTAAGACAAGGAATCTTGAAGTGTCACACACTTTATAGAATATAGTGCTACTTCAAACGGGGGGGGGGGGGGGGGGGGGGTAAGGATGTCATCAATTCTCAAGCTAGCCATTGACCTTATGGTAGTCACTGCTAAATGTCTTTTTTATGTGAAATTAATAAGATAACTACAAACTTTATTGCCAATTAATATGATAGATCTACAAACTTTATTGCCATACTAGAATAATAGGTCTACAATTAACCCATACTGTACTGAATTCTGAAATCCCCTCAGATTTAATACACAGGCCACCAGGCTCCCATAGGGAAAGGGATAAAAGCTTCCAATGTCAGACAATAGTTTGCATGATTGGCAAATACTCACAATCTGGTAAATATGTATGCACCAATTTTCACTACTATACTTAAGCATTATCAAAATATGGAAAAAAAAGTGAAATTTAGCATATTCACTTGACAGTCTGAACCCATGGCTCAAATTATCCCTTAACAACTAGAGAAGCACTCTGAGAGCGCAGACCTTCGCCAAGCATGCAGCTCATTTCCGCCACTGATCTTGTTCTTCCATAGAGATATCAGTGATTTCCACCCATATGTACTTATAGCTTTGTGTGCTAGACGTCGCCCGATTTCTCAAAATAGAAGCCTTTGTTACGTCATAAACCCTCAGCTGCACAGTGCGCCTCGCCCTGGCAGAAACTAGATCATGCACTTTAAGTGCGCGCATGCAAACCTCTAATACACACAGCCTGAACTCCCAAGTTCATTGACCTTACCTGCCAAAATATCAAAAATCCTTCATAAATTCCCCCAAAATTCTCAGATCACTGTTAATCGTTTAAGTTGTGTCATTCTCAACCTTTCCTGCAAGTTTCATCCCAATCCGTTAACTACTTGAGTAATTTTGCACACGGACAAACTAACTAACAAACAAACAAACAAACAAACTAACTAACAAACAAACGGTAACGAAAACATAACCTCCTCCCTTGGCTAAGATAATATAATTGTGCAGTAATGCATGTAGGCAAGTATCCCATGACCCAAATTATTCCCTTATAATTGTGCCCAAATTATTCCCTTATAATTGTGCAGCAATGCATGTAGACAAATACCAACTTAATCAAACCTCCTTGCTTTAATCAAGTGTATACGTGGAGTCATTCCCAAAGCATGGAGAAAATGGTGTAATATCAGCATTAAATGCAAAGTAGTATAATTTTAGCATCCTAACCTGACCTTTGACAATTTGACCACTGACCTCATGACCCAAAGCTTCCCAAGAGAATCTGGCAATATACACATGTAGTAAGTTTCATGAAGATACACCAAGAGCCATTTTCCAGATACGGAGGAAAAAGAGAGAAACTTTAGCATTTTCATTAGACCTTTGACCTTAGACCTCAATTGTTAAGCATAGTTCTGCTTCTCTTCCTCCCCCACCCCCCTTCTACTTAATTACTTGCTAAGGTTTGCTCTTGCTCATGCTCATGGGAAACTAATTTGGTATAATGTGGATGCTTTTAATACAACACATCAATTGCTCACCATTTCTAGGGGATGGTCGAGACAACATGTGCTCCATAACAGTGCTTAGTCTGAAGGGCAATAATATCTAATGTAAGGAGACAAGAAAATAAAAAGAATGGACTCTAAACAAAACCTTTGGAGCCACTGCTAATATCTTCATCTCATACTAAAAGATAGTGCATGATTAGGGGCAGCTGCATAAACAAAACATAGCTTTCAATGCAATTTATTCTGCTTCGACTTTTTTTTCTCTTGCTGTTGTTGTTGGTATTGTTGGAGGTGGAGGAAAGGGGATGGTAAAGGGAGGGGAGAGCCCTCTCGGTGAGATGGACATTTCAGGGAGGTGACGGCCCTCATGGGTGAAGGCATATATGTGAAGACTGGTGTGTCTTGTGTCTTTGTGTGAGTGGGAATGTGCCCTAAGGGGGGGGGGGGTCATTTGAAATGAGCTTGCTATATCTCTTTACAGGGCAGTGAGGTGGCTCAGCGGATAGCGTGTCTACCATGCAATGACATATGGGTTCAAATCCCAGCGAATCTCATTGAGCAATGCTATCTGTTATCATAGCATCCCCACCAGTAAATTGCAAGACACTATATCACTCGAATACGGCAAAAACTAGAAGTTCTATATGCATGTAAATTCCTGCTTCATTCATTCATCGCAGAGTGCGGGGTGCAAACCCGGTGAAGCAGTCCCGCCCCACTTACACTGTACGCACAGAGAAACAAGTTCGTGTAGGTGCCAACTCCTTGTGATCCGCCATACGTGACTTGAATGATGGTATCAACAAGGCACATGTCGGCACACAAGAAGTTGAAGGAGCTATGTCTCTCTCATGTGTGACAACACATGATGCCTTGATACAAGTATGACATTTACTCTATTTCTATTATCATTCACATCAAGCAGTTACTTAGTAGGCATTACGAGTGAAAAGTTGATCACTACAACCTATGGCATTCTGATATATTGTAGCATCCTTTTTATAGGTTTCAAGCATTTCCACAGTGGTGGGAAAACATGGATTGCTACTTATCATCCAAGTAGCTTTACTCAGGAACCAAAGGTCTGCTGAACTATTCTTGCAATTCTACGTCAGTTTATCTTATTTTGCTGCTGTCAAGAAAGTGAGCTCCTATCATAATTATTCTTGTTAAACAAAACCAACTTGGAGGTAATAATTCTCGTATTTTAGAGCAGCATTAGGGTGTCTAGACACGTAGTAAAAAGTTCAGAATACATGCGTAAATCAAGATGTTCAATCATAACACCATGGAGCAAAGGTTACATCACAAGTGTGTCACGTACCAGCTTCTGATAACATGATCAAGCATTTTCTGGCAGGAACATTGGCATGAATGATGGCCCTAAACACTGATATGCTTTCATAATTACACTGATAACTGAACATCAACCCCATTTAATGAAGTACTGATGCATGTCTACCACCAGATTGATATCAATACTTACTGTACGTGTTTCATATTGCTTGGTTGTAAAAACAAACAAACTAATCTTCAAATTTTATGCACACACACACACACATCCACACAAATCATTGCTCTGGGAAAGTTTAATTACACAGCTTCAAAGCCAGAGGTGTTGAATACAATGTGAAATGAAACAAGGAAAAGTAGAAATTTAGCGGTGCGTAATATATGTCCCCACCGGAAGTAGCATTTTGTAGCAAAATGTACAATATAGGTAAAAATTCAAGGTCAAAGGTCAAAGAATTCAAAGGTCAAAACTCTGTGTAGAAGTTTTGAAGCCCTCACCTAGTGCCATCACATAAAGCAAACGGAATCGAAATCGGGTTAGAAATAGCGAAGGAGTAGCATTTTGTAGCCAATGTACAATAAAATGTAGGTCAAAAATCAAGGTCAAAGGTCAAAGAAGTCAAAGGTCAAAATTCTGTGTAGAAGTTTTGAAGCCCTCACCTAGTGCCATTACATAAAGCAAACGGAATTGAAATCCGGTTAGAAATGGTGAAGGAGTAGCATTTTGTAGCGAAATGTACAATACAGACCTGTCAGAAATCAAGGCCAAAGGTAAAAGAAGTCAAAGGTCAAAATTCTGTGTAGAAGTTGTGAAGCCTTCACCTAGTGCCATCACATTAAGTAAACGGAATCGAAATCGGGTTAGAAATGGCGAAGGAGTAGCATTTTGTAGCAAAATGTACAATATAGGTCAAAAATCAAGGTCAAAGGTCAAAGAAGTCAAAGGTCAAAATTCTGTGTAGCAGTTTTGAAGAACTCACCTAGTGCCATCACACCAAGCAAATGGAATCGAAATCGGGTTAGAAATGGTGAAGGAGTAGCATTTTGTAGCAAAATGTACAATATAGGTCAAAGGTCAAAGGTCACAACTGAAATTCTGTGTAGAAGTTTCAAAGCTCTCATGTAGTGCTATCATATAAAGTAAACAGAATCAAAATTGGCTCATAAATGACAGAGAAGTAGCAAATTGAAGATTTTGATCACACACGGACGCACACACGGACAGACGGACAGACAGACAGACAGACAGACAGACAGACATAAGGACACACAAACGTACGGAGCCCATTTCATAGTCCCCTGCTCGAACTCGTTCGGCGGGGACAATTATTTCTCCATAGCACCAAAAGTGACAGAATATGGTAAAGCTATATATTTGCTCCTATTAGCAAAGTTCCACTAAATTAATATCGATTGCATGTAAACATTCCTTGCGTGTTGATGAGAACAAACTTTGTGGTAATCCACATTCTCTTTCAACACAAAGCAGTGTAAGAACACTTTCTTAATACTAGTACAAATTTCTCTTAAAATATAACCTACTTTGAGAATTCCATTTATAATGCAGACGATGTATATCACATGCTAAATGAAAAAAAAAAGGGGGGGGGAACAGTAACCTGTCATTCTTCAATTACTCAATCTCATATTCACATTATTTATGGACAAAATTACATGAAAGAGAGCAGGTTGTCTTTTATGCTACACTTTACTGATATCTCAAGCTGTACATTTTCAGTTTTGAGACCTGCAAAAATCACACCTACATAAGCTCTTACACCTTGAATCATGTCAGTTCACTCCATTCACAGTGTGAGGTTAGTACAGTAGCTGTGAAATCAACCACTGACATTTACATACATCATAAAGTCAACCATCAGTTTTGAGAATTGAGACAAGTCAGGAGTTGCAGTGTTGAATAAGGTCATATCTGGTATTCAGTTTGAAATCACAATCAGCATTCGTTAACAGTTAACAATCTCAATCAGATAGCATGGTAATAGAGTTGGGAGGGTCTTTGAGTGGAACTAACAATATCTTCTCCACATGGTTGAACCAATACCGTATCTCCTTGTCATCACATACAACAAACTTACGTCATATTTGTCAATCTTCTTGGGCAGCATTCTTGACAACTGAAAAAGCAAAATATGAATACACAAATAACATATCAAGGTAGTGACTGCTATCAATTGATATGAATTTTTTCTCTAATGTACTTTTCTCCCTGTGCATATTAGTGATATCAGTCTCATTTACTGTACTCACGTCAACAGACAGGCCCCCCCCCCCAAAAAAAAAAAAGGTGGTTTGATTTGACAATTTGTTTCCACTATGACTTCAATCATGACTTCAGAGTCCTCTATAAGCACTCCTATTATGTTTGATTAAAAAAATAAATATACCAGTAGGCCAGCGTTGATACACCAGGGCAGAATCCCAGCTTTCATCCTGGGTTTCCACTGTTTGTGTGACCCGCTATGCATGCTACGATTGGCCATAAGTAGTTGATTCTTGAATGTGAAATATTTGTTTATGTCTATCACAATATAGGGCTTTTTACACTTGTAAATTTTTGCTTAGCCCCGGACCAACGGTGGGGCTAAGGGGGGGCCTTAGCCCCACCGTTGGTACGGGACTATCCTTAGCCCACTTTCTGTTTACACTCGTTTTTGCCAAAGTGGGCTAGCCCCACCGATAGTACGGTACTATCTGGCCCTGCAAATAGCAGGGGTTAGCACCGCAATTGCGGTGCCAAGCAAGTGAGTGTAAACAGAACAAAAAAATAATCCTGGGCTAAGCGACGGAGACGAAGTCCGACCCTCACTGACCAATCAGAAACGAGGTAATCAAGTGCTGCCGGTGCGTGCGTGTACGTGTACAGTACACAGCGTAATTATGAATATTCATGTGGTTTGGAAAGTCCGGGGCTAAGAAATACGAGTGTAAAAAGGTCAGTTTTCTCCTTAGCCCCGGACAAGAGATAGTACAGGACTAATTGGCGAGTGTAAAAAGCTGAAAAAATTGGTACGGGACTAACGATAGTCCTGGGTCAGAGAAAGTCCGGGGTTAAGAAACACAAGTGTAAAAAGCCCTTATGTGTAACTGTTGAATTCATGGAGTAATTGCTGTGATTGTATCAGATTTTGAGGTCAATCGTGATGATCATAGAAAAGTTTTGGACAATGTAAAAATGTCTAAAGTACCATCAACGCAACTGCCATGACTGACGTGAAGATCTGATACAATCACAATGATTACTCCATGATTCAGACCATGATTTCAATCATGGGCACAAAATTGTGATAGACAAAATCAAAATCTCCAAAATCAGCAACTAATGGCCAAATGTGGCATGTGTGGAAGATTGCATGACAGTGGAAACCTTGCATAATCACAAATGTAAACTAGAAATATCACTTAAGGTGATTAATACCCCCGCCCTGTGACGACAGTCTTACCCAAGGAATGATCTTTCCTTGATCTTCTGCCATTTAAATGCCGTTACCATGGCAACGCGGCTTCCGACATGTCCAAAAAATGTCTTGCACATCTTCCCACCAAGACTATTGTGTGTGCCACATTTCATAAGCTTTTGTCAAAAACTGAGGAAGTAGTTCAATCCACAAGATCTTTCCTTGATCTTCCGCCATTAATATGCCGTTACCATGGCAACGCAGCTTCCGACACGTCCAAAAAATATGTCTTGCACATCTTCCCACCAAGACCAATGTGTGTGCCACATTTCATGAGCTTCAGTCAAATACAGAGGAAGTAGTTCAATCCGCAAGATCTTTCCTTGATCTTCTGCCATTTATATGCCGTTACCATGGCAACGCAGCTTCCGACACGTCCGAAAAATATGTCTTCCACATCTTCCCACCAAGATCAAGGTGTGTGCCACATTTCATAAGTTTTGGTCAAAAAACTGAGGAAGTAGTTAAATCCGCAAGATCTTTCCTTGATCTTCTGCCATTAATATGCCGTTACCATGGCAACGTACTTTCGGGTACTGTCAAAAAATGCGTCTTGCACATCTACAACCAAAGGCACACATCTGTACCAAGTTTCATGGAAATTGGGCAAAAACTGAGGAAGTAGTTTGCAACACAAAATTTTCCATCATTTTGGCTCATAATATGTGAGCTGTTACCATGGCAACATACTTTTTGTCACTGTCAAGAAATGTGTCATGCTGACCTATATCCTAAGACAAACATTCAATATGAATTCCATGAGAATTGGAAGAACACTGATGAAGCAGTTTTGCCATGAAGCATTTTGCCCTATATTTTACCAATAACATGCCGTTACCATGGCAACGCACTTTTTGCCACTGCGGAAATATGTGTCTTGCACATTAACATATTCAGATGAACATCTGTACCTAATTTCATAAAAATTGATCAAAAACTGTGGGAGGAGTTCGCGACGCAAGATTTGTACCCATTTTTGCCCATAATATGCCGTTACCATGGCAACGTACTTTTGGGTACTGTCAAAAAATACGTCTTGCACATCTACAACCCAAGGCACACATCTGTGCCAAGTTTTATGGGAATCGGTTTAAAACTGAGGAAGTAGTTCGCGACGCAAGATTTGCAACGGACCGACCGCCCGACCGACCGCCCGACCGCCCGCCCGACCGACCGCCCGACCGCCCGACCGCCCGACCGTCCGCTGATTCCTATATACCCCCTTCAAACTTCGTTTGGCGGGGGTATAAAGAGGAAAAGCTCTAAATGCAGTTGTGTACGTACCATTGCCTCCCCTCCCCTCCTTCCCCCTTTCCAGGGGAGTTACTTCTTAACTCTTCACACACCTGACTCGTTGATGGTTTGCCAACCTCACTTACAGTACTTCATTCTATTATACACAACCAGGTACAAACATAGCGATAAATCACAATACACAAAATCATATTGAAAGTGTCACAGTCGTCAATTTGTCATAAAATCTACATCACAGCAAAGCTTGAAATTTCCTCTACAACCTTGATGTACTGCATTTCTAGCATATATTTATATATATACATACATATACCTTTTCATAAAAACTTACAAGGCTTTCAAAAATAATGTTTTCCAAAACCACTCGTGCATTGCAGTCTCAGAATAATGCGGCACACAGAGTTTTAATGTGATATTCAAGCACTCAGTGACAACTGACTGTTCTCACAAAGCCAAGACCACTGTAAAAGGAATGTTTTGTCCAATACAGACCTGCACTACCTATACTCTTAGAGATCATGCACAGATTGACAAATCTCTCTACACACAAACATACAGACATAAACACACACACACAAGTGCATTCTGTGAAATGGAGGAATTTCATCAAAGGTTTCAGACTTTGACTGTTCTCATGCGGCACAGTGCTTCCATGATCCCCATTATTCAACCCCTGGCTTTTGACACGAATAAAGACAGATTCCAAACGAAAAATAAAATGCAGACTGAAAGAGTGAACAGAATACAGAAGAAAATTTGACAAAGAGAAATGCAGACAGACAAAGCTCCCGGCCCATCCCCAGAAATTTTGATTTCTTTTTACAAATTTGTAAATTAAGAACCCATGTCTGTGCATTTGTGCAGCTATCAGCACATCTAAGCAGATAGCTGGTATTCTGGCACAGCTTGCTATGGCAGCAAGTATCTGTATGCTCTTCCAACACTACATCAAGTGGCAGCAGTGAGGGGGCAGACGCCTTGTCAAACTTGCTCGGCAGGGGCACCCACGAGCACGCCAGGAGACTGAATGTGAGGAGGATGTATTACCATGGAAACAGCCCATGCCTCGAACCTTTTACTTAGTCATCACAAACCTTTTGAGAGTCCCCACGCCTATCACAGGTATTCAAACCCTACAACTGGTCTGGACAGAAACTGATTCTGTGAGTAAAAATAATCCCAGACAATTTATTGCCAGCAACAATTTGACAACAATGTGAAGTCACTGAATTCTGCTATTCTTTAAAAACAAAACCACAACAACAACAAAACCCACACAAAAAAAAACAAACACCACAAATGTGTAGCTAGCTTGGCCGATATGTCAGATTCATCACATAAAAAGTGAGCAGGGACATTAATTTTTCTCTCATAAACATGTGTGGATGTGTGTACCAGTACTATTTTGACAACTTGAACTTTTCTGCAATTACCTCACACACACAGACACAGACATACACACATACATAGATATAATACAAATAAATACACTATTAGAAATACATACACTTATTATCATTTAAAAAACAAAATAACAGTTGCACAGGGGACAAGCAGGTTTGGGTAAAAGGGTTGGAAGTATGAACACACACCTTCATTAAGATTGCAAGACATGTTTCATGATTAAACATTAAAAAAGAAAGTTTCTTTAACCTTTATCTTCTCTATGCTCAATCTTTCTCTTATTTGTACAGTGTAGCTTGTGCTTTTTACTGTTTTTAACTGTTTTTTTTTTTCATATTGGCTATGTATTGCCTGGTTGCAGACATTTGAACTTTCTCAAATGCAATTTCATATAAATGCAATAGCATACATAAGCTGCCTTTTTTCGAGATGTAATATGACACTTGATATCCCAAGGGAGTTACATCCCCTCCCCAAGAATATATGAACTGAAAGCATGCAGAGCTGATTGCACAAGGGAAAATATTGTCTTGAGGTGAAAAAATATGGACTGTGAAGTGTTGTATTACAATGATGGGCAATATTCTTTACATTTTATGGTCTACATAAATGTGACCCGCCACAACAAAAGGATCCTACAGTCGCGGATGGCTGAGCCGAGAAAATTGAGTTTGAAGTCAGATCATTAAAATTAGTCAAAATGATGGGATTTCTGTTTTTGGCATAATTTTGCAGTCTAATGTATCGTCTATCATCTGCCGAAGTTACGAAGCAAAATAATAAAAGGAAAGGTAAGAAATTAGCATTTTTCTGGGCCATCATTTTTCGACTTTCAATGGAACAGAAACATGTTAGAAGATTTGGATTTAGTGCCGCAGCTAAACTCTGCCCCTAGCAATGAGGGAGTGATCTTATTGGTCAGTGCGTAGCATCATAGTTACTGATTGGTCGTGAGTAGACGACTGGTGCTAAGCTTGAATGAACATCGCAGAGGTTGCTAAGAGCATACCTTCTATTGTCAAGAAGTGTAAACTGTATTGCCTCCCCTTGATCATGATAGCATCGGAAGGAAAACTTTGAAGGCGGTTTTCTCGAAATGCTGATTTCCTAAACCACTCGACATGCGCTAACAAAATCATGGATATCTCCGCAACCGAGTACTTTTATGAGTCGTGTTATATATGAAATTAAAGTGGAAGAGTAAAGGAATAATGTCATGTCATTTTAAGAAAACTGTCCTCCCCCGACTTTCGGATCCTTTTGTTGTAGTGGGTCACAAATATTATATCATTCTAGCCTTCAAACTCTGGAGAGATGTTACCTGACATGATGTCACTGCTTGCAATATAATAATTTAAATCCTCTCTGCATTAGTCACATGATTGCACTATGACCAATCAGCGGCCAGTAGGACTATTTATGTTATTGTAGACTATTAGACTTTTATTTGGTGTGTCATCAGTGCACAGAGAATTTCATATGGCTTCATATGGCCCCAACATTCCTTATGTACTGGATACAATACTGCATGATTTCAAAGAATACATCTAACTTTGTTTGCCATATTGCAGCCTTGTGTAGTACTTCAGAAGAAAAGTACCATGAGTAATATGATTGTATCACATTTCAATGATTTGATTTGGCATTTTTTATGCACTTAATATCATGTTTTGCTCACAAAGTACATGACTGGCTATGAGCCAAACTTTTCTTTTCTAAAAGCAGTGTACCACATTACATACAGTACGGTACACTGCACACCAGCATTTGTGTATTTATGTACAGAATGTAAACTTTTGAACTCCACTACATAGCAGGTAGGAGTCTTACGTTCTTTTCATATTTGCAGTTGTTCGTAGCTATGAAACCGTAGCTCACAATAATAACCTAGATATCAAATACAAGCTTCACTGATACCCTTCCTTCTGATGTAGTGTCGATTACAAACTATGAACAATGAACTAAAACTCATAACACTGTGACACTGTGTTCTAAAGTTTAATCATGCAAAAAGGAAAAACAAACATGCACTGTAAACCGCTGGATGGTCTAATGAAAATCGGTAGCAATATAGCAATATTCAGAGCAATACACCACGCATTTTGCATTAAAAAATGGCATCAACAGCTACCAGTGTTCACTCATGAAGATTTTGTTCTACAAATGATTTTTGCTATGGTATAACCCTTGCAGACTCAACATATTTCAGCATCTTTTGACTGACTTCTCTTATTTTCTGTACTTTTCTTCAAACCCTTACTGTACTTTGTTCAACAGTTTTCACAGCTGTCTGGAAACTATTTGTGAAATAACAGAGATTACTCTACAAGCTATTAGTTTTGCGAATGAGGTCACAGATATTTTCACGGGATGTTGTTTTCCAGATTTTGAAACCGATGCATCACGAGTGCGCTAATGCCTGTCAGTTCAAGATACTTTTGTGTCTTCGTGGTCTAACAGTGATTTGTGAAATTAACAAAAATTAAACCAATAACATCTAATACAGTAAGTTCTTAATCTCCATAATCCCTGTTGTCTAACTCTTCCCATGGCCTTACTGTATAACTGAGGAACGTTGCTACACCAAAGTAGGCTTGCCAACTTTACAATTAGGTACATTGTACTAGTAAATGCTGGATGAATTACCAAATGCTGATGACAAAGCTTGGCAGGTTAAGGTAGGTGCCTGGGCACACAAAGGATGAAAGTGAGGTAACAAGTACCAAAATGTGATGTCATAGTCATTCATTGCCATGGAAACTGGTTCCATACAACCTCATCTGGTCCGAGTGTTTATGTGCACACCTGGTTCCATCCAAACTATAACAAGAGACTGTAACATCCTCACTTTGGTACAAAAATCTCTTGCAATCTCCAGAATCTTTACTTATACACTAAGAAGCAACTCAAAAGAAGCAATACACATACTAGACGCATGTACAGGAACACACACTCACACACACACACAAACACACATCAGATATAACACAAGACAAACATGCATGTATATACCATACACACATTAAGACACCACTTGCCCCACTGTAACACAAGGCACCATCTGATCACTTTTCTCACCATCATCTTTTGCGCTTTGCAGTTGGCCCTTTTCGTGATTCGTAGTCAAATAGTTTGTCAGCTTTTTCTTCCTGCTTGTTCCTCCTCCGCTCAGCCTGTTTGGAGATGAAGAAAGGTGATTATATCTTTAATAGCCATGCTAACAGCAGTCGCCATAATACTGTCTACGCCATATTTTTCGCAACTGTGATACAGTCAATCCTGTCTTGGCCGCCACCTATCTATAGCAGCCACCTGCCTATAGCGGCCACTGGAAATTCCCCTGCGCAAAATTGCTGTATTATAGACAGTCGCGAAATTGCTGTATTATAGACGGTCCTTTATAAAGTTGTCACCTGCCTAACGCGGCCAGTGGCCACTCATTTTGTATCCCGTGGTGAATATCTAACTGTGTACAGCGGCTACAAATATTTTAGCTGAACCATTAAATAAGCCATGAACACTTTAGCTTTTATGTTCATTGAGTGAATTCTACTGAGTCCTATCAAAATAACAAAAGTAGGCTAAAAGAAAATTTAAATTGATGTAAACTGTAAAAAAAAAATCTCTTATCATAGCTGCTCATGTAAACTTATTTGCTTTTTTTTTTACAGAAAAACCTGCGGTTTTTCATGCTATTATACAATGCAAGTGTTGACATTCAAAATGGCCTCGGACAAGTTTATAGTGGTCACTTTTGTCGTTTCCCTTGGATAGCCGCTATAGGCAGGATTGACTGTATTTTGCATTTAACGATCGAGAACCATACACAAAATGAGAAATAAGTATTTATCCCTTTTCAGGAAAATTTGAAGTGTTTTCTTCCGCAGTATTTGGTCTTTAGGAAGTTCTTTTTTCTTTTTTTCATAACTGCTCTGCACAAGAGAGATCTACAAGAACATGAACACATAGAGGAATATGCTCAAGAGGATTGTGGGTAGGAAGGGCAGAGGAAGCAGCTATGAGACAGCGCACAGGAAGCAGCTCTGTGGGTTCCTTACCCTAACTTCTTCGTTGAACATCTCTTCAATGTCCTTGCTGGGATTGTTGCAGTGTTTGAAGAGGTCTCGACCACCAATGATACGAGGGACAGTGCATTGACCTGCATAACCAGCCTGAATACAAAAAGGAATGCAGAAAGAGAGAGCAAAAGTGAGAAAGGGAGACAGAGAGAGAGAGAGAGATAGAGAGATCAAACACAAAGACCAAACAACAAAAAGCACAAAAGAATCATATCCAATCTTTACTTTGAACACATCCTTCTTACAAGTGATCATGTTACAAAATGCAGTTTTGCAATTTTCCTTTCTCAAGTTCTTGAATCATCATATCCAGTTTTCATTTCTGCATTTTGTCCTTCAGTCTGGCCTCATCTTTTTACTTCTTTGTTTCTCGCTTCTGCAACCACTATTCATTCAATTATTACTAAAACATATTCATTACAGAACAAGAAACAAAACAAAACAAACTTTAAATCTACCTTCAGACAGACAGCTGAAAAGTATCGATTTCCATATCTTGGAAGGTCCTCATTGAATGACAACTGGATTTTCATGGTAAGGCAGACATACCTTGCGGAATCTCTTGAAGTTTTTCACAGGTCTTCCATTCTGAGCCACTTGGACTGCTCTTTGCCTAGGTTTACGGTCTCGCTGGACGATGAGATTAATGCTTTTGACCTGCACCAGTTTGCTGGGCAGCTGCTCATCTGCCACATACTCTTTGTCCACTTTTACGCTGATTTGGTCCTAGTTCAGCAAAGTACAAGTAAAGTAAAGTCACAAAATGGCATTCCTTACACAGAAGTATTAACCCTTAGGGTGGGATTTCACGGAGCACGCGAACGATTTGCGAAGGACGCGAATGACAAAATTCAACATTCGCGAAAGTTTTTCTCCGAATGTTTTCCGACAATGAAGCCGAAAACTATTCTTGCACAATTTGTGCGGAGTTTCCACGACGTATGTGCGAATGTCGTGTGTATCATTGCTAAAGTACAGCATGTTACGTACACGAAGAACACGCGACGGAAATGCGAACAACGAAAAATTTTCAATAATCATGGGAGAAAATGTACCCAAGGAGAGGTGGAAGCTGTCTTGAGTTGAATTTTTTTTCTTTCCTGTATTTCTCCTTTCTTTTTCTCTCATTTTTCTATTGTGTGCTTGCCTACATTTTTTTTTCCTAGGATGTATCTCCACTAGTATAGCATATGATCTTTTTTTTTTTGTGGCAGTTCCTCCAACACATAATCTCTATACTTCAAATGAAAGTTTACATACTTCAGATTAATTTTAACTGTATTCTGTGATTGTTTTTTTGTAAAACAAACATTTCTTTCTCTTTGCTAGTCTTTAATTTCTTTTGTTACTATAGTTGTTCATAATTGTTTGATGTTTAGGTGTATGCTACGATTTTTATTTGGAGAAAACGTGTAGGTCATACATCCCCCAAACGTGCGCTAAACGTTCGCGAGAATGTCTCAAAAGGTACGCGAACAGTTTGCGATTACGTCGTAAAATGATCGGAAAAACTTCGCAGATTTCGCGTAACATACGCGAGACATTCTCCAAAGTTTCGGAGTCTGTTTGGGGTTTCACGAACATTTTGCGAACATCGCGCGTGTCCTGCGAAGGTCTTGCGCATATGACGAGGCTTTAAAGACACTTTCGAGAACAATTCACGAGCAAATCACGACCAAGTGTGCGGAAAAGGTTCGCAGAAAATTTCAAACTTTTTTGAAATTCTCGCCGAAGTAAAAACGACATTCGCGAACAATTGACGACGCTTCCGAACTCTCACGTTCGTTTGGCGATCTTTTGCAGACCAAAATGCGAATGCTGGATTTTGCCATTCGCGTCCTTCGCAAATCGTTCGCGTGCTCCGTGAAATCCCACCCTAACTAGGCCGGGCTATTTAGGGAGATGATAGAGCCGGAGGGGGGGGGGCCTCCCAGGCCCCCCCTCCAGATCTCAGCCGTCGACCACACGATCACGACGAAAATTGGCACACACATTGCCTATGATGTAATCTAAAGTACCATGAAGTTAATTTTTTCAAAAATTATCATATACACTAAATTATGCTAATTTATGCATAATGATGCATGAAATCAGACAATGTGGTATAAATCACTAAATAAAGCTCAAAACAGGCACATTTTTTGTGTAAATATTCTTTTTAGTGTCCTTAGCAAATGTAAGAGAAAAAAATTGCGCAATCAGAAAAAATTTCCCAAGTATTTCATTGTTTTTTTGAATTTCTTATGTATTTCTTTGTTTTTTCAACTTTATGTTTTTCATTGTTTTTTCGATGAAATTTGTCCGCGACATTGTTCCGAACAAGAAAATATGTTATTAATTGATTTAAATCAATAAAACCCCAAAATAATCATGCTTTTATGAAATTTGCTTGTAAACACAGTTTGCATAGAAATTGTACACAAATTCATGTTTTTGAGCAATTTTTGGTCTGACATGCACGTGCATATTTATGCGCAACTTCGTACCTCGCAGCCGGGCATCGCAAATTTGGTGTCAAAAGATGCGGGAGACTTGAAAGAAAAAAGTCATGAAACGTCGCGGCGATAGCTTCTTGCGATAGTGATACATCGCGCGAAACGTCGAGGGGGGGGGGGGCCTCGGAGGCCCCCCTCCCGGCCTAGTTAGGGTTAAAACTGCACTCTGTCAATAAAAAGATGAAATCTTATCTGGTCAATTTCGCAAAAGCCAACTCTGAATCTCTATGTCTTCTATCCATCCATCAATTCCTCTGTCTTTATAAACATTGAAGTTTATACCTGTTTATACAAATACATTCCACAAATTATAAATTACCAAAATTTGATGCAATGATATATTCGATAGGGCTGTTTAAAAAGTAAAGATACCCAAGCAAGACCTACCTCGATTGGCACACGCGCGGAAATAAATCCTCGAGGAAGGTTTTCATCTTCCTCCAATGATGTAGTTGGGGCGTGTCCGTTCCCCACAGACTGGGAATCAGAAGTCTCTTCTTCCTATATCATGTAAGCATATGATATCAATACAAAAAGATGAGTTATTAGGTACTGCTCTCTTTTCAGAATCCTAAAATCAAGGCTGCATATCCTCAAAAAATCCCATGTGTGTATACGCAGTGTAAGAATATGACAAAACCTGTTGGTTCTCATATTATCAAGAGAGTCAGTTGTGATGTGTGAACATGCTTTTTCTACTTGACTTTTCTCTTCTTAATAAATCCAATGCACATCTTGTCCTTACACTGCCTGGTAGTTACCACAAAACTAATGCAAGCTGGTAAAACAAATCTTGAGTATTAATATTTTGTGCGTAGACCCATCCATGACTTATCAACATTTCCACATCTTTCAAGGGACACGAGTTAAAGAGTGCAATCACCTGGGAGAAGATATCGATCCTGGCTTTCTTCTTCCACATGCTGCTTCCAGCATCTTCCTTGGAACTAGCCTTGATTCTTACAGCCTGATCTCTCTTCCTCTCATCCCTGCTGTCATCGTCACCTTCACTGCTCCAGCGTGCTTTACGCTTGGCACTCTTCTTCCTGCCTCTGTCTCCCCACAGATCTTCCTCTTCCTCCTCCTTCTCCCCCTGCTCCCTGGTCTCCTCTGTCATCCCTCCTATACCCAGGGCTCTTCTCACTGTCCGTTTATCATCCTGTCTTCCTCCAGTCTCCATCTGCATCTCTCCGTCACCTGATTCATCCATTGGCTCCTCCTTCACTCTGACAACCGTCTCCGTGGTATTTCTCTCCCCACCGGGCCACGCCCTTTCCGTCCTCTCCTGCACCTCTCTCTTCCCTTTTGCCGTGCTGGACGGATTTTCCTGTTTCGGTCTCACTGTCGAACCCAGATTAGTTACACTCTTGTCATCAGACTGGGTTTCTGTCTTCATCTGAACACTGCTCCCACTGGACCCCTCCTCCTCGCGTTCACTCCTCTCTGGTTTCATAGGCAGACTGCTCCTACCTGTCTCCCTAGTCTGAGCAAGTGAACTCTTCACCTCCTTTCCATGATGCAATGATTCTTCTCGGCGTCTTGCCTTCTCAGATTTCACAACCACGGGACTCATCTTCTCTTCTTTGATATGGATTGCACCCCTGGTGCGTCTGTCCTGCACATTTTTGTGTTCCTCGCCAACATCCACTTCCGTAGACTGTCTGACACCTCTCTCACCTTGATCCTCCTCAGGTTCTGATTTAATACCCGCAGATTTGTCTGCTCTCACTTCAGTCTTCAGTTGAAGGGGGAACTCTGGGGATGTGTCTGCTTGATGTGCTGAGGTTGATTGTACACTCGTGGAGGCCTTTCCAACAATGCTCTCATCGATCTTGGAGATTTTTGGTGTAGATGTCACATTTTTCCTGCAATCAACATCCACAAGGCAAAGTACAGGTATATTTCTGTTTTTGTTGCATAGGAAAAAAAAAAATCACTATCGCCACTGAGTAAAATTCATCTTCCAATCTATCTTGCAAAGGCAGATAGGGATGTAGCAGAACACTGACAGAATCACGCCGTATCAAATTAAAATCATCCACTATCATCTGAACTTTTCACAACACTTTGCTCCTAAGCTAGGTTTCTTTCCTAGCCCATAATCACAAAGTACAATGTATATCTACTTTTGTTTCAAGTTCAGTTACTGACATTAAACAGATATGATTTATACAACATCACTTGACTTAAGAAAACAAAATAAATGAATTAATTAAATTCATATGACCCCTAAATAATTTTGGCACACAAAAGCCTCTGTTGTAGAAAACATATTACAGCATTCACTCATCAGGTTACAGTCACATGATACTGTAGGTCCCTTTTTTTAGGCAGATGAAAGTGTCAAGTATTAGGTTGAATGCTTCATTTTTTTTTTAAGCTGAAGTTGACTGCCTTATAGTTTGATTTGAAGTTTCCATGCATCATTAAAATTGCAAGCACTTATTCAAGATGAAATTTATAAAAGAAAACACACACAAAATAACCAAAACAAAGAATAATATGGATGCTTAACGCTGGACTTTGCAAATGATAAATTCCAAATGAATGATGATGAAAGACATGGTACAAAAAGTTGAAGCTTTGGAAAATTTCCATGTTAATCCATACAAGAATATATGAGTGCTGGCATGCCTAATAATTAGCTTGAGAGTGACTGAATACAAAATTAGGTTAAATGAGAGCATTAATCCGTATAATCGGCAGATAAACACCACAAAAGGTAATCTTCCCTCACCTCAGCTGATTTGTTGAGGCTACACTATTTGAGACAGGTTCAGCCTTCATCTTGCCTTCCTGGATTCGCTGGGTAAGAGTCTGAGTGTCCGATGCTAGCACATCTTCAGTCGGCAAGGTCACAGAGGGGGCTACATTGAGGAGGTTTAGACCGGCTGGAGGGGACAGAGAAGAACAAGAGGAGATCACAGACATGGAGTGTAATGGGCTCAGTGGTTGCAGTGTCAGTGTTGGGATTCTGGAGGTTATGGATGTGACAAAAAGGAATGTCCACTTTACATTCTCTCCGCACAAAGCAAACTGTGAGTAAACGAACCATTACTCACAAAAGACACAACATTGCTTCTTGCAGGGAGCAGGGTGACCAAGTGATACCCCATTCATACACAAATTTGGGCACTGGCGCGCTCTTGAAGCATTCTGACTAATGCCCCTTCGAGTTTGTTTATGTAGAGAGCCATTGGCCGCAGAGACCAAATACAGTGGCTGAGAGAGGCATAACTATCATGATAAACTCCACAAACCTGGGAACTTCACACACATGCACAGCATGCACTGCATACCACTTCTGGAGCACTCTAAATGCTGGTGACCACTTATACAGGAGTTAGAGCACTTGAGGAGCACACATGAACCTATCCTTGAGAGGAACATATACTCTGGAGTGCTTCAGAACCAGTTTGTTCATGCATAAATAATTTAAAGCACTTCAGGAGTACTCCTGGAGCACCGTAAATGCCCCCTGTAGATGCTAATCTCACAGTAAAACTCAGCAAAGCACCTCACAGAAGAAAGATTGACTGTACCACAAAGATTGGAAATGATTGTTATCATTGAACACAGCGACAACTGGAAAGAGAGAATTGCTGCCTACAAAGATGCATTTCTTATAATCAATGAGATTCTCCATTTTTTGAATGGTTCAAATTGGTGATATCGACTTGTTGGGTATACTCCAGTGTAAGTGTGGCAATATTCACTGGTTTTTTGACCAGTCAAAGTGTGCTGATTTCTGAACCACAGCTATATAACAACATTGCACCAAATGTCTTTTTAGTAGGTGAAGTTCTATGTTCATCGTTTCATCTCAGGCTTTGTCCTATTCAAAAATTTAAAAAGTTTCCTAGGGAAGAAATGTGAATGGTTTAACCCGTTGAGGACGGTTTGATTTTGCTAAAACATGCATTTCCCATAGATGCTTGCCTGAGTATACTCCGGACTCATCCTCAATGGGTTAAGATAGATTACAGTTCTCCTTGACTGAGAGATGTGCTTTTCGGAAATATTCATAGGATAGCATACCTTGGGCTACCTTGGGATTGCAGTGAAGTTCTGTGGAAACATACAGCACAGCAAGGCCAAGCTCAGACTCTGGAATGGGGCGGAGTCCATGTCTGGAAGAAAGGAATGAATGATTTGAGTGAGAGATCATTTTGCTAAAGATCTACTAATATTCTAAAAGCTTTCATGACTGATACTCCCTCCCCCCCTTTGGAGCAAGAAAGTGGCTTTACAGAGCATTGCTACATATCTATCATCACAGCATCCACATGAAAAAGTAGAGAATATTAAACATTGATCCTAAACACATCAGTCAACCAAACCGAAAATATGTCTTTAATATCAGGTAACATAAATTTCAAAGAAATAATGGGATTGCATATATGTTAAACTTGCCATAGCTGCATGTGTAAAAATCTTACTACCAGATGTGTAACACGGTAGACTTATCATGCCGGAGTCAACAGAACATCTGGGTAATTTTCACATTGTCTAAACATATTACTTCTGACATAAGTCAGAAAATAAATGTCGTCACACGCTGAGAATACACAGGCTGTGAACATTAAGAGGACAATAATTTGAGGAATACATGCATGCCCCTTCAGTCCTTGCTACAAGGCTGTGGTAAGACTGGTTTCAGACAGGAATCAGTTGCGATGGAACACAGCATCCAGCCACCTGTGTTCTCTGGCAGGGAGTCTACAGGAAGAGGCAAGTGAGCACTATCTTTGAAGAAATCACCAGTAACAATGACTGACTTAAAATCCCCCAATGTGATATTCATACTGGGCACCAAGTCACTGGTGACTGGTGATGAGCGTTCAGTCAATGCTTGCATTCTCTTAGCAGGTCACGAAGTCTGAGAAAGAACTGACTTCCACAAAGAATTGAGTTTTGTTATCAACTCATGATCCTTAACTGACATTGACAGATGTAAGCAAGCTTTGGTCCCATACATGAATAGATCCAAGTTTCACCAGGGCACCATTTCATGAGATCTGTCAGCCCTGACAAGTTGTCAGTCTCTGGCAATTTCAGTAAATCATTGGTTTTGACTGGTTGAGAGGCTCTGGTCACTGACTGTTACCATGGTATAAATTGTCAGAATCTGACAACTTGTCAGGGGGTGACAGCTTTCATAAAATGGTGCCCAGGTCTACCCTAGAAGGCTGACTGGATGACTGGTCTTACTGTTTGAGAAGCTTCAGTACTCTGCCGGTCACATCCTGTCCCAACTGGCTCATCTCCTGCGAGCTGTCCTTGTGCTCCGTGTACAGCACACATGCACCCTTGGAGGTCAAAGGTCGACATAGGTCCTTGACGTCATTGTCTTCTTCGATCAACTGGGACTGTCCACCAGCCATGCCAATGGCAATGTGCAGGCGCTTGTACTGCATCAATGAGAGAAGAAACACATCAAAGTTGAGGTAAAAGCAAAAGCATTTTAAGTGTACTAACACCCGAGTATCATGTTTGCTATATGTGTAGAATACACTTGGGACATGCCCTCTGAAAAATATGACAATTTTTTGTCACTATGATATATATTTTTTTTAAATTCAGTCACACTCCAGACATGCTTATGGGCAACGCACTTGCAATGTTTATTTCCCCCCCCCCCCAGATTTGTGTTTGTCTCTGCTGAACAAAATCGGACGCGCTGCAGAGCCATTGAATCTGTATGACTAACCTCACAGCAAATTTCCTGCCTCTGCATGGAGGTCACAACGAAAGGCAGATACTAGCAGGGTATGGGATCCATTCACCCATTGCAAGCCACATGTGAATAAATCATTACAGAACTACAATCTTATCATCTCTTGAACACTCTAATAATGATTGACAGAGGGGTAAGAGAACAATGTGTCCTTCTCTACATGAGGTAGGAGAGAGAGAGAGAAACTATTGTATGATGCAACAGACCTGTTTCTGGGTCAGGAAGTAGAATGTCATGCCCTGGAAAATGGTCTTCCTCCTCTCATCTGGACCAAAAGACACCTCGTTTTCATTGATGGATTCCTCGGCAAGGGGAGGAAGGTATCTGAAATGTAATCCATCAACGAACTCATCAGGTCATTAGCAGGAGTGTAAAAAAATCATTCTTACTGACACCTAATTCATTCATTTATACTGGAGAGAAAACAAAACAATCACACAAAGACACACACAGATAAACCTAGCAACACATATCCCAAAGTGGGAAGCTGTATCCCTCCGAACGTGGACAGAAATTCCTAATAGGAAAACTTGTACCACAGTAACTAAACAGTTATTCAATATATTGGCAAAGGAAATACCAAACTGTCTGTGATGTATGGTTAACATTGCAGTTACAGTTCATCATGTATATATTACCACATTTCACTGTGTGGCCAAGACTTAACAGATTCAACAGGCTTGCCACAGACAATGTAGCATTCATGCCTAAAAAATAAAAGCAAATATACTCTGATGACACAATGTTCTACCCATGACATTTTTTTTTAAACGAATATAATAAGAATAAATTGTATCACTTATTAGATCACTAGCATCATGGTTGTTGGGTATGATCAATTTTCTCACATACAATTTTTACTTTTTCAAATTGATGATTGGCAGTCCTTTCACTTGTGAAATGAAAATCATTAAGACAATTTATTAGATGTAATGAGCTTCATGGGTTGATATGAGGGCTCTTGAATTTTAACCCTAATCAGGCGGGGGGGGCGGAATCCGCCCCCCCCCTCGACGTTTTGCGCAATATCTTCGCAGCGCGATAAGCTCCCGCCGCGATGTTTCATGACTTTTTTCTTTCAAGTATCGCGCAACTTTTGAGACCAAAATTGTTGCGCCCGCGCGTACCGTTTTGACGCGACACCCGTTCGAAAAAAATTTGTCAACCCCAAAATTGCTCCAAAACGTGATTTTGTGTACAAATCCAATGCAAATTGTGTTTTTTCAATTAATTCACATAAAAATTCATATCTTGACTTAGAATGGACGAAATTAATTTATTTTAGCATAATAAAGCTTCAAAAAATGTCTGTAACAAATTTTGGCCAAAAAACAAACAAAAACAAAAGGTCGAAAAACAAAGAAATACATAAGAAATTCAAAAAACAATCAAATACATAAGAAATTAATTTCGATACAGATTTTATTTAATCCTATGTCTCAGGAGAATGATACAAGAAACATTTTAAGAAAGAAATTAGCTTAATTAGAGCATTAATAAGTGATTTAGAGCCCAAAGCTGATTTTATGCATAAATCACAATAATTAATTAATATAAAATATAAGAAAAATTTTTCAGAGAAAGCAACCATACATTTTGATAGTATACGTCACGGGCCTCGCGTGTGCCGATTTTCGGCGCGATCACGCGTTCCATAGGCGAGATCTGAAGGGGGGGGGGCGGAATCCGCCCCCCCAGATATAGCATAGCCAAACTAGAAATGTCGCTATGGCGACTGATGCCTCTGCCATAATGCATGATTCTCCCAATAGGCGTATAGTACAATGTCTTCACAATGTGTGATCCATGACAGTTTCACATAACTGGCAAAATATTGAAATGACAGGTCTGTCAGAATGTCTTGAACTGGGTTTGCTATAATTTTCTTAGAGTGCAGGTACACATATTTGGGGAATTGAGAATTTTTACTTGAATTCTGACAGACCTTTTTATAAGTTTATGCATGGAGTAATTTCCAAGGTATGAAGAAAGAGTGTAATGATGGTACAAATAGATTTTTTTTTTTTTTTTTTTTGGGGGGGGGGCATTGAAACCTGGCCTTTGACCCTTAACCTCTGACCTTTGACCTTCTGGCTGGAAATTTCCCGGAGAATCTCCATTAGGTAATGCATGTATTAAGTTTTGAAACTAATAATGCAAGCATTGCATATACTAGTATATGAGGGAAATAGTAAAATTTTGAGGAGTTGACCTTGACCTTTGACCCCTGACTATTGACCCATGACCCCTAAATTCCCTAGATAATCCCTGCCAGTCAGTACATGCATATGTACCAAGTTCCACAAAGATACATCGAACCACTTGCGAGAAAAGTGATATTGCAACATTTTCACCTCACCTTTGACCTTTTGACCTTATGACATGAAACTCTCTCTTTAGAATCTTTACGCGGTAGTACATGTCCACACCAAGTTTCAATAAAATACCTTTTGGGCATTGCATAGATATGGGGGAAATTGCAACATTTGTAGCATTTGACCTTGACCTTTTGACCTTTGACCTCTTGCCAATGTCACTAAAATCTACTCAACTAATTGTCCCATCATACATCATCCTTGGACCAAGTTTGGTGTAAGCTGCTTCATCCAGTTTTGAGTTATCACGTAAACAGATAAATTTTAGGATTTGACCTTGATCTTTGACCTTTGACCTCCGTCCGGTTTCACTGAAAAACTAATCAAGTAATTGTCCCATCATACATCATCCTCCAACAAAGTTTGGTGAAATTTGCTCAATCCAGTCTTGAGTTATCGCGTAAATGGATACAATTTCATGATTTGACCTTGACCTTTGACCTTTAGCCAATTTCACCCAAAATCTAATCAAATAATTGCCCCATCATACTTTATACTTGGACCAAGTTTGGTAAAATTCCAGTAAATATTACCCAAGTTATCGCGTAAACGAAAGCGGACGGACGTACGGACGTACGTACGGACCTACGTACGGACCTACGTACAGACGTACGTACGGACGGACGGACAACCCGAAAACATAATGCCTCCGGCACCACTTCGTGGCGGAGGCATAAAAAGCCCAGCCTGATTAGGGTTAAAGCAAAAATTATTGAGACAGGAACCTTACGTGTGTGGTTCTGGCAAGCTTTCCTTCTTTGCAATTGCTTCTCTGGTATGGTGCCAGAAATTGGGGGTCACGACAGGTCTACAGGCCACCAGAGCGCTGATCAGCTGAAAGATGAAACAAGCAATGGAGCGACATAGCTTTCTCTCAGTATTGCAAAGTCTTTTGGACTTGTTCCTTTGAAATAAACCAGTGTCTCACGGAATTCATTGGCTTCAGGAGTAGGTTCAGAAAGAATCTCTTTTGCTTGACATCATTATTACAACTTAACAGCAAATGCATCATTTCTGCCCCTCTTCTCTTAATAAGACACTGAAAAAGGATGAGGACAGTAGAAAAGACAATAGCCTATACAGATAACTCTCAAAATAAACAAATACACATAAGGATGCTATTGCAGTAATTGAGACACAGATATATAATACAGAAAAAGGACAGGAGAGAAATTCTAGCATCACACCTTATCAAACAGTACTTCCAAGTCTTGTAAAAAATTGTGACTCTTTCTCCTTCTTTTACCCCCCCCCCCCCCCCCCCCTCCCCACCCAAACACAGACACATACACACACATGCACTTCAGCCATAAACCCTCAATACTGGAAAGAGTAAAATGGAAAAATAGCAACTGGCATGGTGTGCGGCAGTCTCCTAACCTTCACTGTGACGTTCAGCTGTGACATCACCAGGTGGGTGCATTCGTAAGACCACTCCGACACCAAGTGTCCCCCAAGCTTATGGATGGCTCTCTTGAGGTTCCTCTTCTCTTCTGTTGGCAAGGCGGAGGCGGCGGCAATGAGGGGACAAAACTTCACTCTGCATATCGTGTCGTGTGGAAATACAAATCATGGAATTTTTAAAGTCTGGGGAAAAACACTTCCAATTCAATTGTTTCTTAGTCATTTAGGCAGACTCCAGAACCTTAAAAAATGTTGTAACACTCAAGCAAACTACCAAACTAACCACCAGTTTTGAGCACCATAACAGAGACTCCAACCCAAAGCACCGTCTGATCTGGAGATTCTCCCGCCTGAAACCCCTAGCAAACGGGAGACTCCAAGTTGATATGTGCGAAGCGCCAAGTTCCTAGGGTTGTACATGCTCTCTGGGTGCTATCTAAGGCTTATTTTTTCAACATACAATAGCAATAAGTAAGAAATCCTTTCCAACGGGAGACACAGAGCCAGGGCGGGAGAAATTAAATCTCAAACGGGAGAACGGGAGATTTTGCAAAAATGGGTTTTTGGCGGGAGATCTCCCGTCGAAAACGGGAGAGTTGGAGTCTCTGCCATAATGCCTTCATCCCTAGTTGTAGTTGCAGCATCACCAAGGCTAATCTCTCAGCTTCTTGACTACATCATTGCACATATATGCAGGCCATAAAGGAAGCACATTTATACCTGTACTTCAGTATATTCCGCTAACAATCTTGGTGATAATCAGGGCTTTATACCACAATCACCATGTACTAGTGCTTGGGTGACTAATAAATAAGTTTTGTGGGCTACACATTTTCTGAAGCCATCATGAGGTCAAAAGTTTTCTTTATACAACTATCGGGAATAGGTATGATTATGAGACATGAACTTTGACGGATTGGATGGAGTGACATGCTTGATTTGAAATAGCATTGCAGTCCATATTCACACATTGTACAAAAATCAGGAAATTTGGTACAAATTATTTGTGCCTAGGTGACTAAGTCAACAGGATGATTGTGATGCGATGACATCTTCATCTCATCTTATTGCAGTATGTGTGACCGATCTATGCCATGAAAACATACCAAAATTAAATATTCCATTTACAACTCCTATTTCTTGATCGATTTTGAAGCAACCTGTCTATTGGCTTGATATTGACAATCTCTTAATAAAGCCAAATGAGAACATAGAGTTGAATTGACAAGTACAATACATCAGAAGCTGTTGAGTCCCTCTCAACAATCAATTCACAATGTTTGATCACAGGGAACTGTTCCATGATATGGCTACTTTATTTGAAAATCCAGTCAGCGAGAGTGGCAATACATTATAGCTGGCACACAGTTTTTTTTTTTTTTTTTTTGTTTCTAAATAATACAATTTACAATCAGTCAGCCCCAAATCTAACACTCATACCTCCATTTATTGGACTTGAATGTACCAAAGGTGATGACATCTCCATCCTTCAACTTTGTCTCGCTCCCTGAGGCCAGTTTCTGTCCATTCAGGAAGGTGCCATATTTGGAAGACTCGGTGATGAGCAAACTTGAAGGACTGCGAGGATGACTCTGTATTGGGGTGATGAGTAACAGGGTGTAAGAGTGTGAAACTGATCCAAAGATATATTTGTATTAATTTCAATATACCTTTTAGCTTTCCCTAGAGTTTATTTTCCACACATGTCCCTTATCATTTCCTCTCATACTTAGCCTCCCATACATCTCAATTCTTTCCCCCTTCCTTGTGCCTATTATATACTTTCCAGTACCTTCTTTACTTCTCACCCATCTCCCCACCTCATGACTCTTTTGTTCTGTTCCCATTCATGTTTAAGTTCAGCCCATGATCATAACCTCATCTTTACTTTCCATTGGTTCCTTCTTTGATCTCAGGTCACACTCTTTTCTTTTTTACATTTTGATTGGTTTGTGTATTCTATGATCTAAATATGTAAATGACAAAAAAAAAAAAAAAAAAAAAAAAAACCACCCCAAAACACCCCAGTGGGTTCTGAATAAAGAATCAGTCAACCACTGGAACTCACTGAGAGAGGACCTTCTTCCTCTGCCTCTATTCCCTTTTTGCCCTGAATGTTTGTTGGAGATTGACTAAATGTTGCCCAGTTTGCGGAGTGTCTGAGTGACTAGCTGATGATGATTTTGGACACCAAAATGAGTGTTTCAAGCTAATAATTTGGTGGCTTATAATTAAACTCTACCTACAAATTGTACTTGATCTCTGCTAAAACTAGGCTGCTTTAGAAAACCTCTCACTCTGTCAATTATGTGGCAGCAGACAGTAAAAAATTGTTAGAAATTCTATTTAAAAAAAAGGGAGGTTGGGATTAAAAATTTACAGGATATCACCAGGTAGGAAGGCAAGTCAGTGGCATAATGTTGATAGTCCTATTGCAAAATATCATTCACCCACTGAAGACTAGTCCCAAGTATTCTTGGGCTGGAGTGAATGGGAAATGATTGTCATAGGAAAATCAGTCTTGTCTTCACCGGGTTGAATAATAAAACAGTACAAATATCTAATCAGTTTGATAACACACCAGCAAATAAAGAGAATAAAAATCTTTCTGCTTGCACTGATTTTTTACCATTAAATAACAGGGACATAAAGTTAATAGACATGCAAATTCAGGTGGCACCCAAGGCACCCAAAATCCATATGACTGTTACAGTCCTGAGAAATAAAAAGAGCCCCAGAAACAAACAAGCAAAAAAAAAATAAAATAAAAATACAAAATCATAAGATACAAAAAAAAAGGTTGCCAATTTTTCTAATCCCATATACTTTTATTTTTTTATTTGTATTTTTGTGTGTGTGTGTGTGTGTCGAGTCTCATGGTCAGATCAGGCAAAATATTATGGTTAAGCACAAATTTAACTTAATGGTATGTTCCTTGTAAACAAACAAAATTCAACTGAATGTGAGGGAACTTGCAAAAGTCAAAGGTCACAATATGAAAATCACACATTCCTCACCAAATTCATTTCTGGGTGCTTGACAGTCAGAGTGGCATGCTTGCGGCTGATTGATGCATCTCCACTTATCAAAATTTGGCAATCTGAAAAAAAAAGGGAAAAGATATAATCATCACCGAATCCATGCATCCTCTTTGACTGTTACTCTACAAGCTCCCTGGGAGATGAGTTTATCATAGTCAATTCATGACTAACATGACCATACAAGATTCAGTTTACTTACTAGCAAACTAGATATTTACATTCATAACCAGGTCAGGACATATATTATTCATCATTATTCAACTGTATGTTACTGAACCAGAACTGCTTGATCACTAACACTTCATGCACAGGTCTCAAGGCACAGACAAATAGCAATTTGCAAACTGAAAAGGCTATATATTTGCCCAATGGCTGATTAAAAAAAAAAAAAAAAAAAAAAAACACTCAGAATTTACATCCATCTGTAAAACAAAAAATCAAATTCTGCAAATGCACAATGCCTGTTCTGATCTGTTTCTCTATCATCTATATTTTCAAGGTGCCTGCACATCACATGTATGGGTACATCACTGCTCTATTTCTCACTGCCTGATAGCAGTTCTGGAACCAATATTTGTGATTGAATGTGATAACTTCAAACATCAGCTAATAAATGTACAGACTAAAACAGCTGTGATGATTGAGCCGCTGGTACTCACCTTTCCTGCCAACAATCTGATCTTCACCGACCAGAAAATCAAACTTGCTCCCTTTATTGGATAAGAAGAATAACGAAAAACAAAGCAACAATGTTACTATAGGGAGAAATGAAATACTAATAATATGAGAAGTACTGCTTTACAGTGCTCACTTAATAATCTGGAACTCATTAAATCATTAAACTGATTTACTTCTAACTTTTCAGGTCTAAATCTACCTCTCAGTTTCTCTGGATTCTAAAAGAAAAACATTGCAGAAACTATAAATTCAATTGGAACTTAGAAGTTGGATCATGAATACATATTTTATGGGCATCAGCACCAAGGTTCAACCTCCCGTGCCAAGGTTCACAGTGCACATTGATATAGGTTTCTACATATAGCGGGTGGTCACATTTTGGATGGCGTTGTGGTCAAATTATTTTATGGGAGCCAGCGTTTGTTACACACACATGATTACCAACTCTACATTAACAAATATTTCAAGAAGTGAAACTGTTCGCATGAAGGTACAACTACAAGTGAGCCCGCAGCCATACAACTCTACAAGAAGAATTTGTGTCAAATTTACTCGATATAGATCTATAGATCTACAAACGTGTAGGTCTATTAACGTTAGACATTGCTAGAAGGTACCCTAGATTCTACTCTGAGTCTCTAGTTCTCTGCCAAAATCTAACGTTAGTCGTTATTATATTTTGGATCAAAAATTTATCCTCTGGTGAATGGTTGAAAGAGCTCCATGTGATTAAAGGTATTTTCAGCTATTTCAGAAAGTTGACACTCCATAAAGTACTATTTGCAAAATGACATCACTTCTATGACGACATTTTGCAAATAGTATACTATTTGCAAAATGATGTCACAAAGCAATTCTGAAATTGTGCGCAGCTTTGCACCGTCACTCTGTGAAATGTAACGATTTCTAGCAAAACAATTGTGACGCCACGAAGCAATTTTGACATTGCGCACTGCTAGTACCGTCACTCTGTGAAATGTATCAATTTCTAACAAAACAATCGTGACGTCATAAAAACAATTCTGACATTGCGCATTGCTTCCGCATTTGTAAATGTAACATTTTTAACAAACATCACAAAGCAGGTCCTACATCGTGTGCAGCGACATGCTTCTTAATGCAATGTAGGATCCCTTCACAACATTGCATCTATCATACGACGGCATAATCGTGATATAGAATCTAGTCCCCACAGTTGCGTGTCCATACTAAATAAAACCCTACCTAACCCTATACCCTAACCCTAACACACGGGTGCACGCGCACTGCGGTGGGGACTATAACTTACATCACGATTATACCCATACGACTTCCCGCTTTGCATTTCCCCCCATTCCCATTTCCCCTCCTTTTGTTTAAAGTTTTGATCCAAAATATATAACAAATATGCTTTGCCTAATTTCGAGTTTCTTGTTAAAACTATAGAGTAAAATATCCCGTTTGCGGCAGTTTAAGCATTGTTAAGGGTTTTTCCAACTTGTAAACAAATCAGGCAAATTATTTTCAACCATTTCACATATCATAGACAAGATTATTCATTAACGCAATTGTTTTCAAAATAGAAATTTACCATCGACCAACGCAGTTTTCATGATTTACCAGGGCAAAACCCGGCACAATTTTCGCCGATAAGGGCGATATGCGGCGTAGTATTTCTGCTTGCGGCACGATGTACAATCCCTATGCAATACGCGCGTGCTCCACGATCTTTAGCTGAACGCCTTCACATGTCTCGCGAACATTGCGTATGCGCCAATTCCCATTGCGAAAGCACGTGAAAATAGCGGGCGCACATGCATTGGCCGCAAACAAGATCGCAATTCTGGCGGTGTTGTTGATGTCTTTCTCGTGTTTTTCTGAATTTTTTCGATGGTAACATCCACTTTCCGAACAAAAATGGCGGCCCACATCGGCTCGCGAAAGTTCTATTTTATGTGAGGATATGTTTTCAAAATCCATGAGCATCGGGAAAACGACAAAAGATCAAGTTTCTTGGACCATTATTTCTTAATTGTTATGTTAAGAAGTACCGAAAATTTTATTTTGGATGCGATATGTTGTCATTTAGGTGAGAAAATTTCACTTTCGTCAGAGATCATGCCCATTTTATCGGTTGGTTTTTGTTGATTGCTAGTGTGTTAGTATATGTGTAGTGTGCATGTAACAGTGCAATGCTGTGTTTCGCGGTATATTACCGTGTATGTTGTACCTGCCGCGAACGGCTGCACGGCCGCTTACTGACGCAGTTACTCTAGGCCTCGGTGCCTCAAAAAGAACTATCCACTTCGGGGCTGCGCCCCTCAGTGAATAGTTCTTTTGGAGTCACCTCTGCCCATATTGGCCATAGTTTTAACAAGAAACTCTCAAGGCAAATGCCATTTGAAGTATATTTGTATGTATACTGGCACTACCAAAAACTGCGACTAGCCCAACAGGGCGGTGGAAGAGCTGCCTCCCTAGACACTAGACTGGTCAGCTGATGGTAGTGCACATTTAAGTAGATCTACGTGTATTTGCAAGACATTACAATCTGTGCAATGAGCGCCACGGGGGTTATACACCGACCATGTGGATAGACCTAACGATCGAGGCGTTTTATACGGTGTAGTTATATAATACGGTCGTTTTTAGCTCGATCCGTTTAAATCAACAACAGTAAAAAATTATCTAACGTTAATCATTGCTACTGTCGTAATGGAAGGTTTACTCTCACCTTCATCTCTCAAACTCTCCAGGGTCCACATTCTCAGTCTGGTTGCATTCTGTGCTCTCCTCAAAAATAAGAGTAACGGTTAGATCTACAGGAATACCACAGATTGAACACGACGACCTGACGAAGTATCACATGTATCGACGGCTCTGGGATGCTGGTGTGCGAAATGTACCGTTGATCCACTGGTATTACACTGTGTAGGCCCTATAGCAATTTGCATACGTCGGCGCAGCGGCGGGAACAGATTCATATGGCATGGGGGTTTCCCCCGTGTCAAAGGTTAGGCATCCTACCCTGGTTTCTCGACATATGAACCCGAGAGCGCAGAGCATAGCAGGAATGTCACCATTGTTTGCGCGCAATTCAGTTACAGTATGTTACGTGGAACGTCATGTGCAATGTATCAGAATTTCAATCAAAACTTTGATTTTCTTTAGCTGTCGCTAATATATCGTACAATAGATTGTGCTGTCACAAGTGTGGCAAAGGATAAGGTTTAGATGTGCCGCCATTTCCAGATGAGAACTGTGGAACAATTTTTTATATCCCATTATAGTGCAGTAGGCACCTGTACATAAAAGTAAAAGATGTTTTATTTTCTCAACGTACTTATTACACGTTTGTGCTTTTAGTAATTTTCGATACCTTTTGAAGGAGCCAAGCAAGGACTCTTTTATGTTCCAGAAATCTGTCTACCCACGCTATACAGCTTGTACCTGTATATACATACAGTATAGTATATCTTAAAAAAAAAGAAGAAGCAACAAACCACATGCACACACAGTAGCTTGCTGTTTGGATCTTTGAGTTTCATTTTCCAAAAAATACTATCTATCTATCTATCTATCTATCTATCTATATTATAGTACATGTAGTATGATGCTGAACCATTTGCTTTTATAATTTGTCATCTTTGGTATGGAACACAGATTTTTTTTTTTAAATGATAATGAATACGGTTTCCTGCAAGATCCTTTGTCATCAATTATCACCCCCCCCCCCACACACACACATTTGTTATATTAATAGGGGCCTATATATATATATATATATATATATATATATATATATATACACAATGTATATTGTATATGATTATAATTACATATTCAATATATATATCATATATACTATTATACATATAATATATCAGACAGAGAGAGAGAGAGAGAGAGACATGTAGATACAGAGATTGATACAGACATACGTGTATATACATACATACATACATAAATATTAAAGAAGAAAATTAGTGTAGCATACATTCCCTTTCAACCAGTAAGCCATATACATGCATTTGACTTAATTGCCTTTCATGACACTATGTATTTGCTTTGATTGAATTACCTATTAAACATAAAATGTAATTTACTGGTGTGAATAAATATAAATATGTATGTACAATGTAGGCCAATGTTTGTTTGTTTGTTTGTTTTTTTTTTGTGCAGGGAGAGAAAACAGGCCATCATCAACTGTAGTGTGATTCTATAAACCAAGGACTGTACCTAACATTGCATAGTTTTTTTTTTAGCTTCAAACATTCACATCCTTAGTATGAACCTGATTTCTCACACCTCATTTCTCACAAGTTTCAACTGTCCTTCTAAATACATGTACATGTACATAATAAACTTTAGACCTGACATCAAAATTTTATCTTGATAGAAACTCACTTTTCAAAGCAGTATCCTCCTCAATAAACGAAAAGCACAAAACAAAAAAGTAAACTTGTTCTCAATAAAAGCAGTGAAATGAATGCAGACATGCAAAAATTCACAGTAACTCAAGTAAAAAGGTCATATATTTTGCAACTGCAATGTACAACATTATATATTTACTACCTTGGCTATAATTTCATCTAACATTAACACAGTATGTGTACATGCGTACAGTATCATACACATTCCTTATTTGTTGTGAGCACAAGAGACCATCTCCCAAAACAAGGGGATAAATAGAAAAAAATGCCATCCCATTTTTATATTGACTTTACAAAATAGACTCAATCACAAATTCAGAATGGTACAAGTTTCATTAAAAGAACCTGTCTCTGCTCAACACTGTAGTGGTTGTGACCACATTCCCGTATCACATACAGCAATGATGATGTCATCACCTCACCAATCTCCAACTACTGTAAAAGTGGAAATTTTCGCGGTGTTCAAATTTTCGCGCATTTCGCGCAACCAGAAACTAGCGCGAAAATAAAAGCACGCGAATATTTTTGCTTGCCATATGTACCTGTGCGTGATGTCTTGATTCCGCGGAATTAAAAACACGCGAAACTCTTCCGACCCGGCCAAGCGCGAAAAATCAGTCACGCGAAAATATCCACTTTTACAGTAGTTTAACCCATTGAGGACGAGTCCCAAGTATACTCCAGCAAGCAGCACAATCAAACCGTCCTCAATGGGTTAAACACAAAAACACAGTCCACTTGGTGTAAGGTGACGGTGCATATACGTCAAAAATAGACTTTGTTGAAATTAAAATGACCATAGCCTTGCATGTGTAATTCCTCTGTAGGCGCAGAAGAACAATGTCGCTCATTTAATCTGTTGAGGACGAGTCCGGAGTATACTCGGGCAGGTGTCTATGGGAAATGCGTGTTGTAGCAAAATCAGTCCATCCTCAATGGGTTAAAGTTGTGTTTTCCACAGTCCCGTCATGATCGAGTTGTGTGCACTTGACTGTACTATGAAAAAAAAATTATTTTGGTTGATTTATAGCCACTGCAACGTCCTCCTTGTAAAATAATCATGCATGGTTAGTACAACACAACAATAATTTTAGGTGAAGGACATAACTTTTTTTTCTGTATTTTATTTTGAAAGAGGTAAAAGGTGGAAATCCAGTAAAGTTTTGAGACATGTACACCATTTTGAACACATAAGAATGTAGAATCAACTCACATTTATGGTGATGCTTCACCTCGACTGGGTCTCCATTGATTTATGAATGAAATGTTGGCTCTGCAAGATCAACGAAATGATTTCAAATCGATTTGCATGAACCTCCTTATTATCACATGTACAGAAGGCATGACTTACAAAGCTCAAGTATCCATTGACGCTACCCATTTGAGAGAGTCGATGCATTGACACTGCTATTCAGAGAATCCTGCGTTTTCTTTATTCGCTGTCATCAAAGTGACAGAGCAGCTATGAACTAACATTTTGAGACAACATCTGTACAAAAGCGGTCCATTGAAAGTCAAGATACTATAATTACAAAATATTTCTGACGGCACAGTGTGAGTGTGACTACTTACCATGGAAGAAAGGGGCACATACCGGTATAACAAGAAACATCTGTTACACAGGATAAAGTAGTTTTTGTCTCGGGCATACAAATAAAAAAATAAAAATTTCTGAATGAATCAGTGTATATTCAGGTATCTTCAATAGCCCATACAAATATGACTACTGCATTTGGCTCATACTTAAACCTGTTGAAGGCGATTCCTCAAGAATACTCGGGCAGGTGTCTATGGGAAATGCGTGTTATAGCAAAATCAGTCCGTCCTCAACGGGTGCAAAGGAAGCCTTTCGTAAGGCAATCCAACTGACTGGTCACCAGATGGAGACTTTACTAAAGACTAGCCTGTACAAAGTGCAAAGAACATTTTTGTCCTCCACAGCACAGAATTATTGTACAAAAATACTTGCCACATAATATATGGTTTTAATATTTACATATATGAAAACTAAGTCTACAAACATGACATCAACATCAATGCTATTTACAAGGAAGCACTGACAGAATAGATTTGACAAGATGACTCGACAGCAAGGAACTAAGATTAAAAGAAGACCCAGGTAATTGACTTGTTATCCCTATAAAAGTGGTTGTTCCCATGTGATAAATTTTTCACACTGGACTTATGTCTGTGAATTTCACTTGCTTATATATCTTACAAATGACAGCATTTCTCTAATTACTAGACTATTTCCAGAAATACACTGTATTCTTGTGTTGCTATTATTGTCCTAGTTCAGCACAGCACAAAAAATCACAGAAATTTTCACACCATGAAATATTCTATAATTACAGCGCACTGAATTGGTTTTCATTACAAATTAATTTTTTCATAGTCGACAGGCACACAAGAGCTGTGAAGGGTGACAGCCAGAGTGGATGAATTGCACGACACACACATGGCTACCACTCTAAGAAGGCAGTTTGCTGCATTGATTGTAACAACCAGGTTGCCACTGCCTGTAGCTCGCTGCCAACACTTCATGCAGCCACACTTGACGTCAAAGGTTGGCAAACCGAAGAGCATTTGTCAGCTGATGCATGCGCTTGTGACTGGCAGTATGATACTATAGGTCCATGGTCAGTATGACGATGTGCTACCATCCATCAGGTCTCCAGCCTTAACAAGCTGTATTACTTCAGTCAACTTCTCTAACATGATTACATGGCTATTAGCAGTTCCTGCAGTCTCGTGCTGTTGCAAGGTCTTCATGAACTACATAGCTCTCGGTGAGTCACTATGACTAAAAGTGGGGTCAGAGTAAATATAAGTTGAGACACCAATTTCCACATGTGAGTCCACAAGTGACCAGTGGCAAGTATCCACGAATAAACATCACAGGCACGCTCTGATTAATTCTGGATTAACTGTTACTTGAAAATGATTTGTCTTGAACCTGGCCTATCCAATAGTGCAATTAAATCCTGAATACAATTACACTTGCTGCAAAGAGAAACTTGGTGAGCTTGCCATAGTGCAAATACCCATTTTTCCCCATTTTGGTATCTTCTAAAACTTTTTAATGAAAATTGCAACACTGTACTTCTCATCTGATGGTAGCATTGGGATTCAGAACAAAAAGTGTCTGTTGTCAAGTCAAGCAGATTTACCTGAATGTAAAATGGTCATAAACAAAAAAGGTATAACATTTCTCCATGAGTCATCATCTATCCATTATGTCATAAATGCAGAAGACAATTATTACCGTCAAGCATGTTTTATTAGTCTAAAATGAACAAGAATCTTGCATTTCACACTTTTTGTTGCTATGGTACCTTAAACCCCCCCCCCCCCCCCCCCCCCACCAAAGTGAAGATATTCAACTTTGCTCCAATAATACACCCTATGATCAGACTGTAATCACTCAATGCCTCAAGCCCCTTTCTAGAAAGAATCAGTTACAACATGTAACTAAAAGCCAGATTATCACAGATATCGGTCTACAATCGTGCAGCTCTCTTTCTTTTCTTATGTTTTTAGAATTTACATCTTAAAATCTGCAAGACTTTATGATGTCACACTCCAAGATTAAATGCCATAACATTATGAACATATCAAGTTGAGATATGATGAAGTCCGGCCACAGTCCAAATTCCATCTTTCCTGTAGACCGCCTGTAGACTGTACACAGACAGACTGAGATTTCACAGTTCACACTAGATGCAGTATGCTGCCCATGATGCAGTGATGCGTAACCACGGTGACTGGAAAAGGAAGACAATCATGCTGTCTGTGCCTTTCATGCTCTAACTGCTTCCAGCAAACTAGCTGCTGTCTTTCAGCATCCTACTCAGGGTCTCCTGGAGCATAAGGATGTTGCGCTTGTCGACATCATTCAGCTCCTTGTCTTCAGAAAACATATTCTCCTGCACCCAACACAAAACAAACAGGCAAAGGCAAACTTTACAATATACCAGACAAAGAGGCCTGGTCTGATACTAGTATTTATACGTCACGTATTGTATACACCGAATATTTCGTGAGGTTCTAATTTTCGTGAATTTTGCAAGTAGGGTGCTATTCATGAATGTAAAAACACACGAAAATATTAACTCTAATCCCGTCACGATTGTGGCATGCACACATATATTTCTCCGTTCAGTACTGTACTCCACAACCGCAAATTTAACCACTTGCAAAAGTTTCAGTAAGTTTCGTTCGCAAAAATTAGACTCGCTAAAGATATGGCGCATGCAGTATAGCAGCTAGTGTGGCTTACAGAAAGAGAGAGAAATCAAAAACTTCATAAAACACTTACGGCAAAATCCACAGAATGGCCTGATATTTTGTTTCATGAAGGTCACATTTATATCAATTTCAAACCACAGTCATAAAACAAGAAAAGGTGGGAAAAAAATTCATTTGGCATGAAATAGGGTAATGTTTCTATAGGCACACCACAAAACTCAAGAAAATATTGAACACAAATGTCTAAGTCGATCTAAATATCATGCTGGGAAGGCAATTTGTACACATTTTCAAAACTATGGATAATACTTTATCAGCTGGAAAGACTCCATAATACTTGGGAGTCAGTCTGAATTCTAAATATCACTTGCCTATGAAGTGCCTTTTGACAGCTGAACCTTCTGTTTGTGACACTGATGCAGAGGAAACTCAGTAGAGAGAGAGATCTGATGGAATGAAACACCTAATATGTCTAGCTGTTTTCATTTCTCTCAGATAGAATACATCAGTGTGCTTTTCATTGTGTTAAGCTACTCAGATAACAAAATATTTTGAATAAAATATTCTGCTTGCAAGGACCTCTTCACAGGAGTTATGTGTGTGTCACTGTTAAAAACAAAAGGCAGCCTGTATGCAACAGCTCATACTGCACCAACAGGGTTGCCTAGCTCTGTAGATTGAAAAATGTCATAATGCATAGAAAAAGACACATTTTGAGGGTAAAATACTATATTTTGGTTTTAACGTGGGGAAATTGCACACATCAAGCACTCCAACTGAAGTTTCAGAAACAACAGCACATTCTTTATTAAAAAACACATTTGCTTACTTTTTATGAAAAGAAACATTTAGAATATAGAAAAAAACAAAGCAAAACTAAACAAAACAAAACATGAGTACACCCTGTACCACTTACCACATTTTCCACAATATCCTGGACACTCTTTGGGTCCTTGGGAGACACCTTGGCCTCCACTGGGCTCCCTGACAAGGAGACAAGGAGTTCCCCTTCCTTGGCACGACGTACTGAGGCTGGAGTAACCTTAACACTGTTGGAGATTGTCCAGAAGGCAAAGAGCATGAATGATGATATAACACCTCTTTCATCACATAGTTATGAAATCCTCATGGGAGCATGTACTGCTGATGCCAGAGAGGATTGTGATTTATATCATCCTTATAATCACCACCATTATATTTCTATTGTCATTATCATTATTTTTATTACTATTATTTTCATAATCATTACATTTGCTAACATTATTATTACAAATCACTTTACTATGTCGCGCTGTAAACTCAAGTCTATCTTGTCTACACTATATGCATTGAATGTTACCATGTTGCAACTTGTGAAAATTTCATGCCGCAAAGACGGCCACTGGCTCCAATTTGCGAAAATTTAATGCCGCGAAAATAATGTGCTCTACAGTATAATGAAATTTCGGTCACAACGAAGTAAAATTCTAGGCTCAAACATTATCAGCTCTATATTCTTGTAATGTTTATTTGTTCTGTTATAACAATGACTTTGATATAACGAAAAAAAAAGTGCCAGTTCCGAGCCCTTAGTTATAATGGGAGTCAACTGTATACATTTCATTCCTTCCCAAATGTGGAACACGAATAATTAGAAGATTGTGAGAGCAATGAACTCTTCTTCCTGGTGGAAACTTGCTGTCATATAAAATGATATGCTGTAAACATGAAACAAGTTAGAATGAAAGGAAAAACAAAATCATACCTTGTATCAAATTTAGGTGTGATGAATGGTGTGGTCATGGCAGATAAGGCAGCCATATTTGCTGGCGTGTGGAAGATGTTTTGCCTGCGGGAGTGAGCATTTACATCGAATCAGAGACATCAAATGATTGAAGATTGAGTTGTGAGATGCAAGAATGTCACATGGCCACTGAGCAGACCAATTTGATTTGTACAAACATGCAATCGCAAGACAAACAGCTTTATATGACCTTGGAAATGATCTGGTCAAGAGGAAAAAGTGCCTTGGCTGAGGGCACTACTGCTGATGCCGTATGATTCGATCTTGGGACCTTAATTTTGCGAGTCCCTAGACAGCAGCTCCTCAAAATGAAATTTCCTCAAAGCAGTGAACAATGATATGTGCTGAACAAAATTTGGGTCTTGGTGAAAGAAACAATAAACAGAATAACCCTACACAGCAACTGCTGCTTCAGTCAGAATATAGTCACACACAATCTGATTTTCTGGTCACACACATTTTCAAACATCCAAGACCTAAACTGAGATAAGACAAAATCTGCCCATGTAGGCATGAATGCAGGCATGCCTCCCAGCTTCCAAGGAACTATCAAATCTCTGTACAGGTGGTACTATAGTACCATAGTGTCTTGTATATAATATCATTAGTTTATACAGTAGAATATATGCTTTCTTGTGAAGTTTATAACTAACTGGATACAACATTATCTGAACAGGAAAATAACACAAGTTTCAGCACATATGCAGCACTCTGTGACAATTTCAGCGAAATTAAAAGCAAATGCTTTCTAAGAAGTACATTGTGGCATGGGCAAAGTTCTGATCATGATTTGCCTGCATGGATATATCACTTTTTTCCATACTCAACAGCATATACAAAAATATCACAGTTCTAATAATAAGGCCTGAATGAAAGAGAAAGATAACAAGAAATGTCGCTATGGCGACTGGTATGCCTCCGCCATAATGCATGATTCTCCTAATAGGTCTAGATAGTACATGTGGACAATGTGTGATTACATTTTCACAAAACTGGCAAAATATTGAAATGACAAGTTTGTCACAAATGGGTTGAATGTTCACCTTCCTTGACCTTGGTTTAATTGGATGAATAGGAGAGTATGTATTTGGGGATTTAAGGACTTTAACTTGACTTTGACCCATTCATACATTTATGCATTGAGTAATTTTCATGGTACCAGTATGGAGAAAAAGTGCAATTTCTGTACTGAATAGTAAATTGTTACCATGTTCATCTAGCCTTTGACCCTGAAATTCATAAGATAATCACTTTCAGGTAGAACATGCATAGATATGCAGTAAGTTTCACGATAAATTGAGCCACTTCCGAGACATGGAGGAAAAAGTTAGTTCAGCACTTTCACTTGATCTTTGACCTTTTGACCTTTGAGGCAATTAAAAAAAGAAAAAGAAAAAAAAAACTCTCCAGAGAATTTCTATTAAGTTACACATGCATACACCAAGTGTAAAAAAAAAAAAAAAAAACTAATCCTGCTGGCATTGCATGAACATGAGGGAAATAGTAAAATTTTGAAGTGTTGCACTTGACCTTTGACCCCTGACCTTTGACCCCATGAACCCTACATTCTCTAGATAATCACTGCCAGTCAGTACATGTATATACTATGTTCCATGAAGATACCTTGAACAATTTTCCAATTTACAGAGAAAAAAAAAGAAGTTTTAATACTTTTACTCGACCTTTTGACCTTTGACCTTTGACCTCATGACCCAAACTTTCACCAGAGAATCTAAATTGGGTAATACATGTATACACTACGTTTCAAGAAAATATCTTCAGGCATTGCATAGATATGGTGGAAATAGTGAAATTTCATGTATTTGACCTTGACCTTTTTGACCTTTGACCTTGAGCACGTGCACCCAAAAGTTGATAGGCACAACTTCACCCCCTAATACACATACATGCCAAGTTTCATTAGGATACCTCAACAGCTTTTGATAGTTACCTTGTCCACAAAATTCATTACGGACGGACAGAAAGACGGACGGACGGAAGGACAGACGGACGGACGGACAACCCGAAAACATAATGCCTCCGGCACCACTTCCTGGCGGAGGCATAAAAACCAGACAAACAGACGGACAGAAATCATGATATCTCACCTTGTGTTGTCATTGTTGGCTGGGGTTTCTGCAAGCACTGCTCTTGTTTTCTTCCTGTTAAAACCAACATATATTCATAAATGATGGCAAAGACTAACCACAGTTGCACACTGGTAGTGCTTTGTAAGGGGTTTGTTACCATAAATTTCAGACAGTTAGAGGTTCAATATATTAAAACAAAACAGCAACAAAAATACCTTAAAAAATAATTAGTAACAAATGTGAAAATATATTCATTTAAGATAACTTGCAATACATGTACAGCTGTATAATGCATTGACATTTTGCACTTAATCTTTATGCAACTTTTGGGGAATCAGTGAATCATGTGGTAAGAAATTATCAAAGAAAAAAAAAATCAGTACAACTGTACTGAAAGTTGACTGCAAAATGTGAAGTTCCACTACAATTTGACTTTAAGTAACTAATAAGAGAAAAAGAGCACCAGACGATCATTGAAGCATTCCATTCTAATGATTCAGACAAATTGATGATTACGATGATAATTGTGGTGACGGAGGCAATGGATCTGGTGCTTGGAAATGTACACAGAGCAATGGGTGATGTGTAGTGATTATGATTACAATGTATTTTTTATAAAACTATTGTAATTAGTGACTCGCACATTGTGTAAAAGTGGAAGCCTCAAGGAGGCACTGCATGTTCATGCAACTTGGGACAAACTTGCAATCTTTGCTAAGGTTATGGAGTGGCTTGCAATTGGTGATGAATTGCTTGTGGTGTCCAGCACAGCGAGAGTGAAATGTCATGACGACACTATCAAAAGCAAAGTACATTATTGAGCTCTCTTTTACAACTTCCCTCTCAAGATCATTGATATCTGCCATAACCCTAGGGCTGTTTTGGAACACTCCTGGATTTTTTTATTTTTTATTTTTTATTTTTTTATTCATTTTTATTTATTCATTTTTTTTCCATGGGGGGGGGGGATGAATTGTATGATATCGATTGGGTTGCTCAATTGCACAGATTGTCAGAGATGTCATATTTCACTTCAATTGTTTTTATTGCTTTCATACTTAATCTTATATGAAAACAAAAATATATACATTGTATAGGCATCAGCTTTTTCACACAGCACATTTGAAGTTTTGCATGTGAATAAGTGTCCAAGGTGTGATCAATGAGATTTGGGCTGCAATATATTTTCAGGGCATCATCAGAACCATTACCTCGCAGATGCCCTTGTTGCTGTTGTTGCAGTTTTTTTCTTCCTTGCTCCAGTTGCCTATTGAACACAAACACAGAGTAGATGAGATTTACAAAAGGCTTTCACATTACAAAGATGTCCAATGCATCTTGAATCACATCTACCATATAGAATGCAGACATGCTATGTCAGAAAGCTTGTGTGTCTACAAGTCTTCAACACTTAGAAAATAGCATAGCCTGCCACAGTATCAACTATACCAAGCTTCTCAAGACATGTGTGGAACAAAAGAAGAATATCTCCTGATGGCAAAAACAGCTGAATACTAACTGGCTAATATCTACCTAAGATGAAAAATAGTAGGGCTTAACACGTGTCTACCCTCTTTGATTTTTCTAGGCTGCGATGACTCTTCACAGCCTGACTTGACTCATTTTTAATTGCATAATTATTACAGTAAGATGCTATTGTCACTGCATTTTATACAGTGGATTTTGGTTCAAATTCATTGAAATCAATTTCAAGTTGAAGTCTTCAATTTCACCAGTGTGGAGAAGGAATATGAGGTTCAAAGGATTCCATTAATGTCTTCAGATCTTAGCCATAACGTTGATCAATTAAAATGATTTTAAAACAGAAGTGATTATCGAGCATAAATGAGAACACACATTATCATCAGTATTCTTTCTACATTTGACTTGGTTGAAAGACAGTTTTCATCATCCCTTTGAAATCATGAAGGACAGCAGCAGAGGATAACTCTTAGAACCATATAAAAAAAAAATCTTTTCACTATTAGGAGTTCAACAATAACTACATTCCCTTCTCCTTTCCTGTAAACAATGAATGTCTTCCACTAAAATGACTCTCTTTCACAACTGTCCTATAGTATCTATCTACAAGCAACTCACAGCAACTAATTTCACAGGTTGGCACCATTCATAACCCCGTTGAGGACAGGCTGATTCTACTACAAACGCATTCCCCATAGACACTTGTCAGAGTAAACAAGGGACTCCTCTTCAACAGGTTAATCTTACTTAATCCTACTTCGTTAGTTGATATTCAAAACCTCTGAAATAAAAATCCCCGAATCAATATAGCTCCCTCTGGGGGCAGTCTGTTGTAGTCACCTTGCGCGTTGTTCTGCGTGCTGTGGTGGATGACTGGCTACAGTCTGAGTCTGATTCTGCGGTGGACTGGCTGTCCATTCCGTCCTTGAATTTTGATGAGGTGCTCATCTCCCTACAACTTGTTTTTGCTTCTACAGTCTGGGAAACCATTGTGTCCACGCTCTTAGTTATCTCCTTGATGATCTCAGCTGGAGCTATAGAGTTCATAGCTGTATTGTCAATAGTGCGGATAAGAGAATACATGTACCTGGTATGGTGAATGCAGAGTCCTATTCCGGGCAGAAAGGGCCGGAATAACATGCACACACAGACTGAACAACACAGGAAGGTCATACACTTGGAACAAGCTCTAGTTGATGCAAATTGTGTTGAGCGGTTTACTTAAATATAATCCAAGCAATCTTATCTTTCAGTATTTCATTATTCATTTGTTTCCCTTTCTTCCTCTTCATTTGAAATGCTGTACTTTGTTGTTATCTTTACACATTGTTTTACCCATCTTATCATTTCTATTATACCATTACTCAAGTATCGTCTGTTGACCTTGCCATACATGCCTCTGTAACAGGGAGAAAAGTCTGAAGGACCAAAATCCTGTGAGTGTCACATCATTATTGAACACTAACCCCAAAAAACAAAACAAAAAACAAAACAAAACACCAGACACTGGTAATGTACTGGTAAATGTAAGTTTCGAAGCAACCCCTTCTTGAGATGCAGACAGAGACATATGGGTCAGCTAAATACAAAGAATATGAGCACTACCAAATTGTAAAGAGAGAAGATGAATCATTCTTACCAAAGTAATCCACTTGTTTCATTCGCTTTGTCTCTTTAGACAGCTTCATGGCATGCATGTTGGTGGTGCGCCTGATAGCAAGACACATGTCAGTGCACAGGGCTCTCATCTCTTTCACTTTAGCATCCACTGCAAAGCCAGAACAAAGGAGAGCATGTGACATGGACAGAGCAATAATCACAAGGCTTCTATTATATAGCAATACAGCTCACCTGTCACTCAAATCCCTATGCACAGAAATTAGAGAAAAGGGAATGCAGCGATCACATCTCGGGAAATGCCAACATGAAATGGTCTACTACAGACTCTACAGTAGTTGTGTGTATAATGCTGCGAAAGTGACAACCCAAGGTAATGAAATTATGACATCTGACTCTTGGACAAAATGTTAGACTCATTCCATGTGCAGGATCCTATCCTAACTGAAGATGTCTTGTTGAAGTACAGTACAGAAAAAAAAATGATAAAGGCAACAGAGTATAAGGCATGAATAAACTTGACTTTCAAACAAATAAGACTGTAAAATCTTACGCTAAACACTATGGTATGAGCTACATGTGCATGCATGAAAACTTTTTTCTCAAGGAACGCTTGAACGTAACCTCACCATATAGGTCGAAATCTCTCAAGAAATTTTCCAGTTTCGCTTTCCTCTCCTCTTCTGCCATGTCAATCTCCTCATCATCTGGAGGCAACTTTGGCTTTGCTCTGGATGCTACCTTTGTTTTTCGTCTCCTCGGCATTTTGGTTCCTGGTATTAAATCAGTATTGTTCCTAGTGTCAAGAAACAGGACATTGTGATGAGACTCCCTGAGAGTCTACAGGAAATTTAACGGACAGATATACTGTAGCACATAATATTCATATCTCAAGTTAACTGTGGATTATACAAAAAGTAGTTACAATACAATAGACCGCTGTGATGATAGTCTTATTCATTCGTTTTGTTTTGGTTCGTTGGGATTATTTTGCTATAGAGAATTTGTCCCCAACGTGACACGACAGTGTCACATGACAATGTAAATTGCGACCAGCCTGAATGAGAAGCGTACACAGTACAGCGCACTCCCGTTACAACGAACACGGTTATAACGAAATTTCGTTATAACGAAGTAAATCTTCTGGTCCCAAAATTATCACCATTAAAGTCTATGTTACAAAATTCGCTTATAACGAACACGGTTATAGCGAAATTTCCGTTATAACGAAGTCTTTTCCGAGCGCCACAGACAAAGAAAAACAAAAGAAATGTGCTCCGTTATAACGAAATGCGAATTGCTTTCGAAAATACGTAGCGGAACATGCATTTATAGCGTCTCTGCATGGGTGAACGCTTCACACCACTGTGTGTTCGCTCCTTGTGTCACGCACAGTTTCTGAGGGGAACTAGCGTTTATAATTGTAATACAGTTATCCCATCACATTTCACATAGCTTTCCAGTGTTTGATGAGTATTAAGCAAACATAATATGTGACCCTGCACCTCAAAACAAACAAAAAGTCACCAGACATGAATATTTAGTTAAGACCATATTCTGAAAGAGCAGACTTTAAGCTTTAAAATGATGTAGAACTCAAATCAAATGGACTCTCCTAACCTATCTAAATATTGGAAAGAAAGCACAAACTCAGGAAAAGTGTGAACTGAGAAAAGAGGCTCTGAAGTACAGTGTCTATTCAAGCGCTTAATCTTTACCAAACCGTGCTGGCTGTGCAATGAATGGGACAAAAAACAGGAAGTAAACAACCAGAGTAACATCAATGAAGGGATTATCAGATTAAACTGAAATTAAGCATGCCTCGTTAATACATTCTGTCCATAATTAATGCCAACTTTCAAAGCGGCAACACTATCCTTTCAAAATTTATTAGAGTTGAAAGTGAAGAGTGTGGACAAGGTTTTTCAAAAATGAAAAAGGGACTCTAAAGATACACCTAATCACACTATTCTACCAAAAATGTTCGAGACAAACTGCTAAAAAACACACTTTCCTGCCCGTTTTATGATACCAAATTTTAGCATAATGTAAAAGAAGACCCGCTCTTTCAGAAAATATGAAAAAGTCAAGTTCCGCTAGGTTGACCCATTTCACTTATTTTCAGTCCTCACGCAAATCAGTGTGTGCGACTTTATGTTTTGAGGTGCACGGTCACATATGATATATATACGTGGTTCTTTGTTTTCGTTATATATTGTATTTGTTCGGTTATAACGAAATTTCGTTATAACGAAAGAAAACTGCCGGTCCCGAGCATTTCGTTATAACGGGAGTGCACTGTATAGATATCTAACTGTGTTAAGGAGCGCCCTGGGGTTAACGACAATGCAGATTCTGTAAAAGAAATAAGACCTCTCCTGACTGCACGATGCAGGACCAAGTGTAATTGTTGGGTCCACATAGGGCAACAAAGAAATATTCCGCAATTACTGATTAAACCCTTAACTTGGATCATACGTCCATAGCAGGCCTTCTACATGCACATTGAATTGTGTGGACTTATCAAACATTACCTGTTTAGCTGTAAATGGCACATCTTTTAGAAATTAGGCCTACCTCTTTCAATATCTGAACATGTAAAAATTGAAATAATGGCATCAACCCTAACATTACATTGCCATGGACCTCATCATACACCATTAGTGCATTACCCACTTGACCAGTCAAACAAAGCCAACAAAGACACAGTCAAAAGGGAAATATTGATTTCCCCTGCCCAAGTATTAACCTTCTTTTTTATTTTAGTTGACAGAAAAATCCATCTATTCTAACTTAACTAGCTATACTTTAACTACACTTAAAGGGACATTCCAGATGATTTTCATAATTTCACATCATGTAGTTACATAAATCGACAACTCCATGTGTACATTTGTTCAATTTATTAATTGTGGTTCTTGAGCAGAGAAACAATACTTTGAAAAACATTAAACAATACACACTGAACAAGGAAGATGACATAGGAGGTTCACAATATTTCAGAAATGCAGCAGTGTAATTCCATTATAATACCGCTTGCTTGCGAGTTCACCTGTGTATAATCTATGCCTGCCTTCTTCTTTTGTTCTGCTTCCTTGAGCCCCAACTCATGCATTCTTGGTATGCTTACTCTCTGCCATGTCATCAATCATCATTGCAATTTGTTCTAAATTTTGAAAATATTCTTATTCTTCATCCCAATAATCACAAATTCTGAAACTCTGCCCTCGGTATAAAATTTAACTAATTTATAGACTAGTTATTTTAATGTAAAATTAAAATCTGAAAATCATCCGGAGGTCTCCTTTATAAAGTGTATTACTAGGGTAGGCCTAGAATCTATGTATAGTTATCTGTCTGGAGGAATTTCAAAACATTCACTATTAATATTATCCTAATTTACGGTCCTAATACTAGTTAGACTCGGGTAGCATGTAGCATCGACTTTGTTCTAAAGAACAGAGGCCTAACTTCTCACGCTACCTCACCATAGCGGTATATGTAGAAATGGCATAACTGACAACGCAACGACGGCATAGTATGGATGCGGCTACGGCGCGGCGCGGCGCGGCAGCAGCTGCTGGCAGCCGAGGCAGCAGGGAGGTTTATCGTTTAGAGGCTGTTCAAACTCGAACAAGTGCAAGCGCAGCGAAGGGCAAGCAAGGAGAGCTCAGCACTGACAATGTCACTTGTTTGTGGGTGTTCTGACAACGCGTGGATGGATACTTGCTCGCTTAGACAGTAATTTCGTCTCTCAAGGTCCATATCTTGTTACCGAAATCATAAAACTCACCAATATACGGTAGAAAACTAGGCAAACACCGAGTATACCGACTGGTCTCTTCGATCTTGGTTTTGTTGAAACCGCGCTCCCGTTCAAATTCATACGTGAGGCACCGGTCCCATACAAATAACACACAGCCATTTGACCAATCGCAAATGGGAAAAGAGAAATTAGATTACGCCCTCTGTTGTTGAAGCGTTTTAGTTTCATGATTACGCAATGAGCACGCATGTGTGGACATAACATAAGATTTACCGTATGACGTACAATCATGTAGCTGTAACTCGCTTCGAAAGCATGGCAAATTCAGCAAAATTTACGGTAACGTTGCACACGCAGCTTCGTAAATCATTCAGAAATGTTCAGTCTTGTTGGATGAATTGGAAGGACAATCTAAAAAAAGGAGAGGAGTATATCAAGGCAATCACAAATTTGTCTGAGCAGTTTCACTGTGTATTGCGCGTTTCTCAGTCCCAGTCGTCCAATTGTGCGTTAGTTCACCGTTTCTCGTCGATTCTACAGCAGTTGCAATGCAAGCTAATCCAGGAATTCGAACTGATAGTTCATAAATTGGTGGAAAACATGTAAGATGATGTGACAATGTGACATTGATGTTCAAGCCTGTTTCCTGTCGTTAAATAAAGCTTTTAATTCATTGCATTATTAAATGCACGAAATTGCAGTTTATGTGGTGTCAGTGAGTGTCGTTGATTAAATTTACCACACACGTGACAAGTGTGCATTGCAGTTGTCATCATTGTGAGTTAAATTTTATTTAAATAAAGAATAAAATTTTGTTTGTGGGATTTTATCCATTTGCCTAGAAAATTAGGATCAGATAACTGGGGAAATGTTGATTCCTACTTCAATATATGTGACTGTATCCTTGCTCGGTATTAAAAACAAATTGTAGGTCATTAGTCACGCACTTTGAAGGGCCAGGGTTAACTGCGACCAGCCCGAATGCTTCTGTAGTGGCAAATTGGGTTTATCCTTTGGTTGTAGGGCTGGATCGTTAGTGCACATTGTGTTTGCTAACCCGCGCCGGGGTATTGACCGCGCGGGTACCGAACACAACACTTCGTTTGAGCAGTGTAACGAAATAAAGGAGTGCCCCAGGGTTAGACCAGGATGAGAAAATTGATACTCTTTCTACATGTCCCACAAATCTTGCAGAACCTCACTAAATACCAATGAACACATCACATGCAATTTCTTTGACATGCTTCTTTTTTTTTAATTACCTGTGTAATACATCACATATGTATTATGTAACTGTAATATTATATTTTGTAATATTTAAACAGAGCAGAAATGCAGACCATAAGCAACAAGATACACCAGCAGTATGTCAATGCGATGTCAGCCTACAAGAAATGCAATCAACATCTGCCAGTCCCTGAAGCTTGCTGTGGATCCGCAACATGGCCAGCTTTGGCCGACATGCTGGAATGGCTTCTGGATCTTGATTATATGTTCCAGTACCTGTATCCTTGTTGTATTACAAGTCTAAAACTAGCAGGTGTGTTGACTATCACACCTTCCCTCCCCCCCCCCCCCCCCCCCCAAAAAAAAAAAGAAAAAGATAAATGAATAAATAAAAATAAATAAATAAATAAATAAATAAATAAATAATAAAAATAAAGAATGAGGAAAATAAAATGAGGGAAAACATTACATATGAATTCACCTTATGTTCAAGATAACTGTCAGTGTCATATGTAGCGCCATTGGCTGTGGGACTCTACTACTCAGTATCTCTCAGTTGGTGTTCACATTTCATTTCTCTCATGTCAATTTGTCTTTGGTAATCAATTTTTAAGTTGATTTATATCTCCATGCTAAAGTGGGGAAAAGACTACCAAAAGCAGATAATTTTATAACTAATCTCTGTATGACTTTCATGATTTACTTGCAAGGACAGTGGCAAGCTCCTCTTGCCTTGGAAAGTTGATGTAATTTGCATTTTACATAATCTTCGTTTTGGATTCATCCTTAACCAGCAACATGTTTTATTATCAGATATGAGAACCAGCGTGAGGTCTTTGATACCATAGACTACAGCCAGGAGGAGAGGATGCAGAGCTTGCTGGCAAGATGGACAAGTGGTCACAGTGAAGTAGCAGAATCAGTAGAAAGTATGTGTTGTACTTGTAACTGGGCCTTTTAATATTGTTATGTGTCGTGATCGATTGTTTGCTTCACAATATTATATGTGGGAAGCCCCTTTCTTCATTATACACTGTATCAGAGATATAACAAAGCAAACAAAAATCCAAACATTTATATTTTGTAAAATGTACTTATACATCCAGTTGCAGTAATGAAGATAAATCACTCTCATGAAGACTGCAGGTGCTTAACACTGTATTTGCATGCAGTGTAATTACTGTATAGACGGAAGCATCATTTTGTATGGTATAGTGTGTACCATATACAGTGTAGCCGTTATTTCTATATGAAAATGACTTTATACATGTATTGTGACCCACAGCCCCTGATACAGACTGAAGCTGGGATATGGAGAGAACACAAACAAATCCCATGTCCTTGCTTGTCAGTGTGGAAATTTCTTTCAAATTTTGTTTTGGGCATGTGTTCTCATGTAAATTGTAGACAATTGTGGAGATTGTCGAGAGCCATTATACATTGTGTAATGTGCACATTAATTAAGTTTTCATTTATGTAAGTGCTGTCCAACTGAAACAACAACAAAACCTCTTAAAAAGTGTTGCCTTTCTCTTCTTAGATGTACTGGCACATGTTTCTTTTTTCATGGCTGATGGATGAATGGACAAGGAGACTGGATCTTAGAAAGCGGTAGAAGGCATTTCAGCACTGGAGCAGGATGACATCACAGACATGCTTTACCATGAGCCAAACTGCTACAAAGATGACAGGACTGTTGGCACACACTCCAAGCCAAAAACTTTCGGTTTCCCTTGCAGCCACACAAAGGTGTTCCTTGCAAGATATGCATAGATCTGCTCTTCCACTTGGACATGTTGGGTGTTGGATTATGTTGACTGAAGTGGATCAATGTACCTTCACCTAGGCCGCGTTGTGGAGTGAAAGTTCATGGTGGACATGAATTTTGCATCGAGTCAAGCTGCAGAACCACTTAGCAATGCATTAATGTCTGTATCAAGCACTTGGGCAACACTGCACACGAGCACTGGTCGGATGGTCCCAGACCAGTAAAAATCACTGTCGGACTAGCAAGTTTTCAGGGATTGCTAGTAATTACTGGTCCGACATGACAGGTAAAATAGCAAAAATTACATTGTCAGTGCCAGTTGAAAAGAAGGTACAGGACTAGTTAATTTAAGGTTTGGACCAGTAAGGAAAAAAGTTAGTGTGCATCCCTGACTTGGGTATTTGATGTTTCATATAATGCATGTACATGTATGTATGTACAATGTATGTCATAGATGGAATGTTTGTTCTCCACACTCAGATAAAGTGAAATAAACAATGAAATACTGTACTCAATCTGTTTAAAAGATGGACCTTTAATATCTTGTGAGTTCTGTCATCTTTGTTAATGATTTCTTGTTCTAATTCCTGATCTTGCATGTTTTAATTTTCATACATGTACTTTCATTGATACCGTGCACTCCTGTTATAATGAAAACTGTTACACTGTAACAAAAAATCTGGTTACAACGAAGTAAAAATTAAGGCTGCAATATTATGCGCTCTACATTTTTTTTTTTTTTGTAATTTGTTCGGTTATAATGAAATTGTGATATCGAAGGAAACTGCCGGTCCCTAAGACTTCGATATAACAGGAGTCCACTGTACATGTACTACAGGGGAAACTCGGTATAACGAACACTGCTATAACGAGATATCGGTTATAACGAGGAAATTTTCCCGGTCCCAAATTTCCTTCCACACAAGTCTATGTAAAATGCTACTCTTATAGCGAGATCGGCTATAACGAAATAACTGCTATAACGAGATAAATTTTGTGACTTCCAAACAAGGAAAAACATAGTCAATCAAACCTGCTATAGCGAGGTAAAGCAAAATGCCTTCGGTAAAGCTTTACTTCGCCTGTGCTATCATCTTCCGAGATTGTAAAGCTTCATGCGCCAAAAACTGTCTTGTACACACATACCTTGGTAATCATTTTCTTCAGTGCACTCCAGCTAGCACTGCATGTTGTACGTGTAAGTGTGTGTGTGTGCGCGCACACTGATACAACCATGTAGAAAATGTGGTGGGACGGCCATATGTATACATGACATCATGACGTTTAGCAGGTGTGAGGCAATCTGATGCTGTGATTGGCCTTCTACGCAGGGAATTCCCCATCTTCACACACACGCAGTCATAATATACATACAGAATGTGTCACATACACACACAGCATTGTGCAGACCATATTCAAGCTTTCCACACAACACACACCCGTATACGATAACCACATACCAATCCACAGACGATCTTGATACAATCGCAAGCTATATAAATTTACAAATTCAAACATCTACAATTAATACGAAACACATTCTTGATATTGGATTTCCTTGGCGAAAAACATCTTCTTACCCATAAAGGTGAGTAATTCCCTCACACACAATATCAAGTTATCAGTATTGATTGAAATATGATGGGTAGTCCCACATGTGCACATTAATGTCTTTATGTTATGCCTTCTTTTATGCCTACTGATATAACGAGATATCGGCTATAACGAGGAAAATGACTCGGTCCCGACCATCTCGTTATATCGAGTTTCCACTGTATATTACAACAACACCATGATTTGCTATAACATCCACAATAATGAGGAACATTAACAAATGCTTTGGTGATGGAAACATAGACTTTATTACATGTACATAATTTCCATGCTATCTCCATTCAATTCTACAAATTGAGAATTCACTGATTTGACATCACCTATATGCTGTCATATGTTCTCATTAAAGAGGAAATCCAGTCCAAATACATGTATAAGTTATTCTGATAAAAAAGAGTAAATTCGTATGAGTTCAACAGTAAAAATTAACTAAAATCAGATGAAAAATACGGAAGTTATGACATTCTGAACTTCTGCTAATTTCGGCAAAAACAATTCTTGTACAATAGATATGAATATGAAAATTAGTGAGCTTTACCCTCATACCCTCACAATTTTCCATTGATTGTGTAAAAAAATGGCACAAATTCAATGTTTCTGTCATTGAAGTCTGAAATGTGACGTTATTCCTGATTGAATAACTTCAGAATTGTGATCAGTTAGATTAAATATGACGATTTGAGCCTTGGCATAATTGCATTTGAATGAAAAACTGGAAATTTTCAGATAAAACAAAATTTCATTAGATGAAAGGACACCACCAACATAACAGGAGTGCACTGTGCCTGAAAAAAACTCAAGATGGCAACAAGTCTCACAGAAAGCATAAATATTGTATGCTATGTCTGTTTGAGAGACACAGAAAGGAACGCACAGTACTGCCAAAAATGCATTGTATGGTAACAAATATTACGTGAGAAATATTATGCATTTCAAATATTGAGAAGCAAACCAACATAGAAACTAATTATCTCTTTTTGTGTGTGTGTGCAACCTATGTATAACATCCCAATCTCTGCATGAAATCATATCACCTCAACCATAATCTCTCTTCATGACAACAACCATGAAAATATCAAAGGTTTTCAACTCTGGTCATTACAGTTTCTAATCAAATTCTCGCCTGCAGATGCATTTTCTGATACAATGTACTGGTACCAATGTTTCTTTCAATCTGTAGTTGTACATGCTAAAGAGGGGAATTATCTAAAGTTAGGCATGGCAGCCATGTTCGTATTTTCATTCCTTTTGAAGTTTCATCTCGGTAAAAGTGGCATAGATTGTTGTGCCAAGCAGTATTTTGAGTGAAGTTGATGGATGGGGAAGAATATGAAATAGGACAGTGTCTGAACTTCTCTTTTCATTCACATTAATGACAGGAAAATATCTAAAAATTTACTTCAGTACAGTAAAAAGCACACCGAAAGACTGCCCACTTAATAGTCGAGAGCCATGCAAGCACTACAATGTCCCTCTCTGCACTTAATAAGTCTCTTTTGCTTGGGAATGTCTCAAACATTGATTATCATACACTGAGATTTTACACACACATGCACAGTTGGATGTCTTTCTATCAATGTTTGCCTTTGTACTTCCACTGTCTTCATCCATATTGATGCTTAAACTGAAGCTCTGAATCTTTTGGTTGGAAATGTCTCAAACATTGATAACATACACTGAGGTTTTACACACACAAGTACAGTTAGATGTCTTCATCAATGACTTTGTATTTCCACTGTGTTCATCCATATTGATGATAAAACTGAAGCTCTGAAACTGAAAGCATCTCTTGCCACAGACTGACTTTTCAATGTCCTCAATATGGTATCGATGAAGGAAGGCTGTATGACCATTTCTGTGGCACAAGTCCTTCATTTCTCCACTTCATGAGTGCGATCCCGTCACTTTGGTAGCAAAGATCTGTCGTCCCTTTTTGTCACCTCTCTGTCTTCTGTTTCTTTGCTGCTATCTCATTATCCTGAGAAAGTATGAAAAGTGGAGTGAAGAGTGAAACCAAACAGCAGATTCATATCAATCAATCAATCAATCAATCAATCAATCAATCAATCAATCAATCAATCATCACAATCAATCAATCAAAGTAGAGGAGTGAAAACCGAGGTGTCACGGCATGCATCGGAAATACAATCGAATGGTTTGGAAACGAGAAATCAGTTCAGGAACGAACCAGTAGATCTTTTTCATCTATTCCAAGAAATTGGCTTGACCATGTGTACCCTTGCAAGGGTGCAATTACATGCTACACACAGTGCACTGAAACATACCCAAGTTCAGATGGAGATTAACAGATTTTAGAATGGACTAACACTTCAGAGTATTGCAACCACTTGCCTAGCCACAAATGCCATCTTTAATAGTTTGTGCAATGTCAGTAGATTCCCCACTTCAGATTTTTTGAAATTTCACTTCAATAAAATTATGCAGACTCATTTGTTGTGTCCTACAAATATGCAACTACTGTAGTTGAAATGTAATTTTAAAGAGGAGAAAAAATACTCCTCACAGGTAGGTATTTTGAAAGACAGAAAGTACTGCAAACTACAAAGAAATGCAATGACAATCATTCATATACACATAAACATAGGCAATGCATGTTATACCAGATATGAAATGAATACATAATGTTACATAAAAGCTGAGATCAAACATTAGTCAGAAAAGCAAATATGAGTCTGTGAATACTCAATTCTGATTGGCTGATACCTGACTCATGTTTGCTTGCATTTTTTTCATGCAACAGGGCCCCAGAATAATAGGAGTGGCTGTGAGGTGACTCAATTCCCAGAATATAAACATCACCTGATACAACAACAGTGCAGTAAGTGCAGTAATGCACCATCATATCTATCTAAAAGAATTGATTGAAATCGCTATCATGGTGCAACTGAAATCTTTTACTGTATACGCTGTTATTTTTGCGTACAGATATTCTCGCGAATGAGGAGGTCATAGACATTTTCGCAAGATGTTGTTTTCGCGAACTGACGCCAACACTAACGTAAATATGCTATTGCCCTAGTGCATGGAGACATTTTCGCGTGTTAAATTCGCGATCCAACTGAGATTCGCGAAATTCAAAAAAAATTAGATAAAAAAACAGCTTATACAGGGAGTATATGTTGTGACAAACAAACGATACTTCCAAAAATCACAAACCACTCACCGTTCCAAACTGGTAGTAATGTGGTGCTATCTCGTACAGCCAGGACTTGTCAATCTCAGTCACATCTCTCATGTAGTCCTTACTTGTCTGTAGTACCTCGTTGTACACAACCCTGCAAAGAATCATCAGTTACAGTTACAATACAGTATTGACTATCCAATGTTGTCTCTTCTTTCAATGAAATGGGTACAGAAAACTGAAAACAAAACTTTTTTACAGATATCCATGAAGACTAGACAACAGAACAAACTGATTTTTCGTTACACGTTCACAAAGATACATGAACTATCCTATAAAACAGCAGACTGCCCCCATGTTTGAATTTCATCTGTACTCTACTATTAAATTCCTCAGATATAGTGTGCCATCATGATTTCTAGCCATAATAGTGTACATTAACTGATACTGGATAGATTGATGGATTCACTTTAAAGGGATCGTATAGTTTTGGTTGAGACCTAATTTCAGGTTTCTAACATTTTTTGGTGAGATAATGAGAAACCTCTTATGAAATATGAAAGAACATGTAATTTCATGAGGAATTCAATGTTTATTTGATGAAAATTGGTTTTGAAATGGCCGAGATATCCAAAACAGTGCAATTCTAATAAGTGTGGGACCCCCACTTTTTGATGATCACTTTGTTTTACTTTGTTTTTGGATGTTTCAGTCATGCCAAACCCGATTTTCATCAAATAAACTTTGAATTCCTCTTAAAATGGTATGCTCCGTACTATTTCATAAGTGTTGTCTTGGTATCTCGCAAAGAGTTAAAAGCCCAATTCTCACCTCCACCAATACTGTACCATCCCTTTAAAGTTAATGGGTGACCTGATGAACAGATGAACAGATCGAATTCTTTGTTCACTTTCTATCTTCAGCCAAAAGTTCTGTGAGGCATGGACCACAATCACTGACATATTTTATCAAATGAAAACAAGTTCATCATACTAGTTTAGATGTAGATGATATTTTGTTTGCTATAGAACATAAGAGCCTGAATAAGGAACAGAATAGATAAGCATCATTACAAAGATGACTTTGTAAGATGCAATATTACAGACCGGATCACTCATAAACCTTAACCCTATTCTAACTGGGGGTCAAATTGACCCCCCCCCCCCTCGACATTTCCCGCCACGATTCCGCAACGCGCAAAGATTTTGCCGCGTCGTTTCATGACTTTTTTCATTGAAGTCTCCCGCATATTTTGAGACCAAATTTGCAACATCCGGGTACTTCGATCTGATGTTACGTAATGTTTTGCATATGCATGTCAACCCGAAAACGGCTCTAATTCATGATATCGTGTGCAAATCCAATGCAAATTGTGTTTTTTTGTTAAATTGACATAAATTAGATCATTTCAACTCTAAATCATGGAAATTAATAAATTCTAATGTAGATAAGCTTGAAAGAGTTAGCCTGCAATAAATTTTGGGAAAAAAACAATAGAAAACAAAAGGTTGAAAAAACAATGCAATACATAAGAAATTAACAAAACAATAAAAAAACAAAAGAAATTGATTTTGATTATGCTATTTTTTTACAAGAAAATTGTTTAATGTGTCTTGAGGAATTCTGACACAAAAATTTAGAAATCCTTCAGTCTTTTTAATGGAGTTACAGGGGAGAATATGATTTCATGCATACATTTGCATAATTAATTTACTAAAAATAGAAAATCAATATTTTTGGATTGTGTGACTGTGTAATCTTGTAGTTGACATTCGGCTCTATGTTCAGGCAAAATTTTGTGGCAATCGCGCCATCAGCGGCTGAGATCTGAACTTGGTCTCAAATAGCCCAGTTAGGATAGGGTTAAATGACGATGAAAACTATGGCACAAATGGGGAAGCTACGACTCCTCTCTGTTTGTGAATGACAGGAAGTGGACTTACCACTTGGGTGGCCGTTCTGTGTAGAGAACCGATGAAGGGTGAATGTGGAGGGGGTAGTTGTCTCTGATTGTCCGATACTCGCCGCTCGGATGGTAGTGGGCTGCGTTGGGGAAGAATCCAGCGACAATGCACCTCAGAACGGTGTCAGCATCCCCCTCACTTGATGTCATCTTCACCTTGAACTTCTTGAGTATTTTCTTGAGTTGCTCTCGGACGGTCACAGCTCTGCAAAGACCTGCATGGATTAAACATTTCAGAGTGTTGGTACAACATACTGTACATGCATTTTATCAAAAGATAGCTGCACTTTGTAAAATATTCCATGTTCATCTGTATATGATAATCAATGATGACCTGGTAATCAATCTCAACAACACACAAAGAACATAACTCATTCCCATGTTGAGGTATGCCAGTGCACTTGTAAATTCTGTGTGAATTCTACACTATATTAATCTCCCACATAGCTCAAATATACAGTACTTAATCACTACAGAACTTGCAGATCCATGGAAGTGTGCATCAATGTCTGAAATTCTTTACTGACAGACAAAAAAAAAGAGAGAAAATCTTAACTGGGTATTAGAAAGAACTGCACTGATTGTAACGATACACATCTCTACTATTAAAGTGAAAACTAAGTTTCGGTAAGTGCTTGAGAACCCGTCTAGCACCATTTCATTTTTTCTTGCAATATATCGAAAGAGTCCACTAAGAAACTTACCTGGCTGACGCGGTTTGCCGGAATGATGAGTCGGTTTGGAGTATTTTGAGAAAAATAATAATAGTAGGAAAACCGACTTTTATTCCAGAAGGCTCCAGACTAACTCGGTCTCGGGAAAAATTCGACCCTACTTCAGACAATTCACACGCAGTTCGTGATCGCCACATTCTACTGGCCACTGCATAAAACCAAATGAGGCCTAACTGAATGGACAGGAAAGTGCGTGCTAACGTAATCCTGTACAAACAAAACAAAAATGACAGCGCGCAGTCCTCAGTTGCTGAGACGCGCGGTCTCTGGAGTTTTTGTTGCTGTTTATCAAGCGCCTTTGATTGTTTTAGAGGTGCTTGATAGGCGCACACTAATTTTGCATGCGCGCAAAAGAGGTTTTTGATGCGCACGTTGTAACAACTCGGACCATTACTGCGAGTAGCCAGAACACGCAGCGCTAGTTTATACAGGCCGCTCCCATAGGACAATACTGAACAATCAGAGGGACAACCATTACAACTCATCCCGCCGTCAAAGCGAAGCCGAGTTATCCCCGAGTCCGAGTTTAGCCTGACCCCATTTGGGTAAGTACTGAGACTGAACCTTTTTGGTTAATATTTCGCATTTTCGTCGTTACCCATCGAATATCTTGTCATAACATCGTTATCCTGCACATTTCCTAAGCATACGTTCACATTTGGGAGCGAAATTTGACAACTTTTGCAGGCGTACCAGAACTTTGTTTGGGCTTTAAATGTCTTTCAAAAGTGGCATTTATGTAAATCTATTTACCTAGTTGTACATCCATTTGCCAAGATGCACAATGTGAATACCTGATGAAAGTTTTGCTAAAAAACAACTTGAACACTGCCCTCTCCCCCCCCCCTACCCATTTTACTAATCAGCTGATTCCACTTGTTATAGCACCAATGAGAGCTCCAATTCAAATGAAGTTTGTACTCACAAGACCTACAAAGTTGAATCCAGATAACCTGAGACAATTATCTCTGTCTTAATTGTTGAACAAATCTAATGCTTGGACACTTGCTTGGCAGGGCAGTGAGTACAAGATAGGGTACCAGTAAACATTTTGTAATACACTATAGTCATCTTTAAGAGGAAGAAAAAAAACATCAACAACAACAACAACAATATATAACAAACATCGCCACAAGGTACATGTGTGTACGATTAATGGTAAGTGAGCAGTCATAAATACTTCCAAGAGTGCAGAGTTGACCGTACCTTTATAATTGAGAAAGTTCTCCCGGCACCATCTTGAATTCTTTTTGTACTGTTTGAAAACAAACAAACATTTTTTTTTATTGCAATGAGTATACATAATCCCAAAAAAAAATAGTCGGTGGCATGTGTGGTATATAAAAAAGATCGATCAAGAGAGAGGTGGTGTCATGGCTGAGTGAATAAAAGTGCACATTTCTGAATCGCATGAGCGTGATTTAGGTTTGTGGGTTCGAGCCCCACAAAGTCAGACACGTTTGCCCTTCAGCAAGGTACTTTATCCACATTGCTGCTCTCCACCCAGGAGGATTAATGGGTACTTGGTAAGATGACAAAGTTTATGTTGGTTGGTCAGTATGGGCGCGCCTGTAAAATGCTGCGACTGGCTGGAATGCTCCCCAGGGAGTGGAGAGTGAGCAATGTCAGTGCTGGTTGGAGAAAATGTATCCAGAGACCAGGGAAATAATAATATGTATGCACTTTAAGCACTCTTACAGAGTGGATTTTGTGCAATATAAATTCATATTATTCATATGATGTTATTGTTGTTATTATTATTATACTCTTGGATGCCCCTTCATGAGAGCTCTTGTCAACACAGGTAAGGTGAAGCAATTTGCAGTTGCTATGGCAGCAGTCATATATGAACCAATCATATGTCAGTACTTCAGTCATTACCATGGTAACTGCAATCACAGCCATATTCAACCATCATAGACCCCTATTTGAAATGGACCCAAGGTTGTTGCAGTTGAAAGCCATACACTCCTAACGTGAGGGTTAAACTTGATTTATAACCAGTAATGACAATACCAAAGTACTTTCAAATGTGTACAAGTACATGTATGTACACATAGAACACATTTGACGGAAACTTGACACTACTTTAATAATCCTTTCTTCTATCACTGCCTCCTGCAACCACATAGTTCTTGACATGAAGGTATATTAATACAAATATCGACCGCTTCGAGGAGCATATTTATAGACATGTGTTTTGCCTAATGGTGTACACTGATACCTGGGTCATCGATGACTGTGGTAAGATTGTACCAAAGCAGTGTGCACATTTGCCAGACCACTAAGCTACATTGGTCCTTACCTTCAGGAAAGCATCATGGACGTTGAGCAGCGTCAGGTGATCTCCTTCCTTGACACCAAATCTCCTCTTGGCTCTCTCCTGTGTACACCAGACAGCAAGGAGGGTGATGATTTTTCATTTAGAGGGTGTGTACAGTTCTGGTGGAGGTGTCGATTTAGCTTTTAAAATTTTGCGAGATATTCAGAAACCACTCTATAAGATGTCAAAGAGCATGCAGTTCTAAGGGGTATCAAAAGTTTATTCGATGAAAATCGGTTTTGAAATGGCTGAGATATCCAAAAACAAGGTGAAACAAAGAGATCCTAATAAAGTTGGGGCATGTCGCCTTTTATTATTAGCACTTTTTGGATATCTCAGCCATTTGAAAACCAATTTTCATCAAATAAACGTTGAATCCTTCCTAAAATTACATGCTCTTTCATATTTCATAAGAGGCTTTTCATTATCTCACTTAGGAATGTTCAAAATATGAATCCCTACCTCAACCAGTACTGTACAGTCCCTTTAATACTGTACTTCATCATCATACCCCAATATGAGAAGGGTGGAAGACAGAGAGTGACATCAGTCTGAAGGATTTATGGTTTTGGTTTCTTTTACATGACACAATCAAAGACAAGTATGCATAAGCTTATTTTTGTGCATCAAAATGTATAACATTGTAAAATATGATAAGATAACGTAAAAAGTGGTGAGAGAAGCAAAAAGTTTATGTTTGCACACTAGTAACACTTTCTTACCTTTTTTGGTAACACAGTATGAAAGGTTGAAGACAGTTGCAATTCAAACAGCAAAATACAAGATGAATGCAATGACAAAAATCTTAACAATCATGAAATGCCTTAATTAGTTTTCTGGGAGTAATATGCAAGAGTAGCGTAGGTCTCTCATCGAAGGGGAAAGAGCATCACTTGACTTCGTACAGAAAGTGCAGGAAGAGAAGTAGGAGGCAAGGCACTCACCGCTGCATTTTTCTGGTTTGACGGGCTCAGGAAGACATTCTGGACCTGAAGCATTGCAGCTATAGTTAGGATTTCTTCAGAGCAATTGTAGTCTCCTGCCAGTCATATAGAGATAAGGTCAAAGTGTAAATATGTGTTGTGTATAAGATTTCATGGAACATACAAAATACAGTAACTATTTTATAAATATTCAAACTTTGATTCTTCGAGGTTGCAAATGGAATGCCTCACTGACAATTAAATCCACCTACCAAATGGCTAAGCACTGCAAATTCTGCCAAGTGCTTCCACTAAACTTTCACCTATGGCATTTAAGATGGAAAACATCAGATCAGACAAGTCATATTTTTCATTTTTCTGGCTATGGTTTGACTGAACATTGTTACATTGATCAGAAACTGCAAACAGTAAAGCCATGGGTATATAGGTGTTATTCATTAAGTGCTTACAAGTGTTATTTATCTTAATTATTATCATAATTATCACACGACCTAGATTCCTGACCCACATCCCTTGAGTTGTAAAGACAAAGACCTTAATCTTGACCTAATCCACTGGAATTTGGATACATTGTTGACAAGACACAACGTCCTTGTTGAACTTGTTTACTGTATACTTAAACAGACTATTTATAACCCTGTCCTGCACATTTAGAAGAGAAAATTTGTGGACATTTACTTGGCAAGTAACCATTTTTTTTTTTTTTTAAAATGTATGCAGGAATATGTTACATCGTGTAAAAAGGGTCATTGTCATCGCTTTGCTTTAACTCGTCCAAATAGATGCAGCTAAGTCTTTTATATGCTTCAATGACATCATTTCAATTATTTGATGATGTACAATATCCCGAAATCTGTGGTATAGTTATGTTGTTACCTGATACAAGCAGCATCTTGGCCAGCATGGGCCTCAGGGGCAGCTCGGCCATGCGGACCCCCAGTGGTTCTGCCAGACGGGCGTGGTCATTGAGAGCACCCAGGGCGTAGAGTAGCTCCAGTCCTCGAACCATGGCCTTGGAAGAAGGCGGCGAGAGGAACGGGAAACGGAGGACGTTGTCAATGCCCAGGCATTTCAGCTGCAAGATGGGTGTCCCTAGATCACTCCTGGAGTTCAACGAAGAAATTAAACCATGAACACAACAGGTGAACCATTTCAAGAGAATACACCACTGGTGGTCAGTTTACTTATAAAACATATTTCATTTGTACTTCTTTTCAAAAACATCTTGTTAAAACTTTAGTTAGTTTGAGTACTGTACAAGCTCTTGGTCCTGTGACATTACACTTACCATTTGTTCACCAAGCGTAACAATGAACTGGTATTATCCAATACTCAACAAAGACACATAAGTAATTTTGAAAAGTTATTGCTTTTAGTAAACAATCATCTGAATCTAATATTCAGAATCACAGATTGAGCTGCATTTTTAAAATTTTAGAATAAAGTCAGAGCATCTTTTTTTTTTCTTTTCATTAAGTTTATAACAAGGCCATATCTGGCGACTTAAAATTCTCAAGCAATACATTGCCATGTAAAGAGGGAAACAACTGCTTATGAAATATTAATTCTAAAGCTCTAACTGAATGTAAGATAAACACAAGAAACTAATTGATTCTATTCAAATGTATCACTACCACGCAAAAAGGCTAATCAAATTTTCTTGTGATGAAGTTTAAGCCCTGCTAAGAACTATGCTTTATCTTAAGACTTCCTATTAAAATGTTGACATTACCCCAGGATGAAACTCTTGCACAGGTTACATTACCTCTGCATCTCCGGTACAGTTGTCTTTGGTAGCTTCCTGAAAGCCTCTTCTGTGTACAACCTGTATGCCTTGCCGGACCGGACACGCCCTGCTCTACCAGACCTCTGCTGGGCTGATGCCTGCGAGACCGGAACAGTTACGAGCCCCTCAATTCCAGTCTTGGAGTTGAAGGCCTTGATTCTCACAAAACCACCGTCAATAACTATGTGGGTAGTTATATGAAAGGAAAAAAAAAAAAACATGAATATATGTTTCACCCTACATTTAGAGCTCTGCAGAAATCAATGATCATGCTCTACACATGAACTCAAATTACATTATCAGGGTTGATCTGCAGATCAAAAAACACACTCATACTCAGTGAAAGAAGAATAAAAGAATTATTTTGAAGGCAACAATAAGACTTTGCTTCGGTTAAAATGGGAAAAATAGCATGTGTAAAGCATACTTTCAAAGTTATGTCTCCCAGCTTTAACTGAAAAAGCACAGTAGCCGTAAATCTATCAGCCACTCGTCCGCAGCCAAAAAAAAAAAACACTCTACAAAGACAGAATGGCATGAGACTCACCATACACAATTCCATTGATGGTGATGGAAGTCTCTGCAATGTTGGTTGCTATGACAACCTTCCTGGTGTTCTTCCCCACCCTGTCGAAAACTCTCATCTGATCCTGAGCCGGAAGGCTGCCGTACATCGGCAAGGCTAGCATCTTCATGGAACTGTCCTGGAGGGCCCTGATCTGATCTCTACAGAGATAGGATAGCACAATCACTTTCATCTACTCACCTCTTCATCCATTAACATTTTTCCTTCCTATACATAGTCAACTGGAGCAAAAGCAGTGACCAAGGGCACTGATGCCATATTTTTTCCTTTAGTTCTGTGTTTACAGATGCCAATATGATCTCTTTTATCTTTTCTTTGTGTTTGTAAAGTATTGGTAATCATGTAACATAAGTTAAGCATTATAAACTTATTGGGGTTTTTTTTTTTCAATGAAACATTCAAACAGTTGAGCCTAGTTTCTCTTTTCAGGTCATAATCTGAGGCACGTAAATCTCACTAGAGGTAACAAAAGAGAGAGGGAGATAAAGTTATAATGAAGCAAAAGAATTATTTTTTTAAGTATATGCATACCAGGTATGTTTGTGTGTGTGTGAGAGATTGTACGTGAGAAAGGAGACTTACATGACCATTCTCAGGACACGCTCTACTTCTTCCTGTCCAGGCAGAAAGGCCAGAATGTCTCCAGATGGTTCCGTCTTGTGGATCTTCATAATGGTCTCTACCATAGACTTCAAGTAGTCTGGCACTGGACTGGGTGATAGTGGTGATAACAGTGAGGAAAATGAATATAAACACTGGTAACCATTTCTCTCAGCATGGAAGACGTACATTGAATGTTGCTAGACACCCACAGAACTAAAATGCGTGCTAGCACCAGATGTGATATGTGTTGAGAAGAGACAAGTGTGTCTGCTTGTCTGTCTGTCTGTCTGTATGTATCAAATACTAGTATATGTATGTATGTATGTATGTATGTGCATGTAATAAAATTTATCTGCTCATACCTTTGATGTAACTGTACATACATTCAACTCCTCTGACCTACTACATCTCAGCTTCATATCAAAGACTTTGTATGAGTCATGATTATGCCCCAGTCACATAGACATCGTGTATCACCCTGGACCACCCCGGATCTGATCCAGGGAGAGATCTGTGTTGACGCCGGGAGGCCAACATGGCAACTTTTGGAGGTCAAAAACATCCGGCGTCATCCGGGGATTGCCGTATTGGCAGAGCAATCCAGGGAGGTCCGTGTGGCTGCCGTGTAGCTGCCGTGTTGATCCGTGTAGCTGCCGTGTTGATCCGTGTAGATGCCGTGTTTGTCCGTGTAGACGCCGTGCTCTTCCGGCCTTATCCGTGTAGCTGCCGTGTTGATACCGTGTGTACAGTCATACCAAAATCCCAGATCTCCCCGGACGTCCCCGGATCTCCCCGGATCACCGTGTAAATCCTTGAGCATCCGTGTTTATATGTGACTGGGGCATTACACAGAAAGCTTCAGCATCAGCGAACTTTCTTGCAGCATGTTACTCTCGTCAAGTAATAAATACCTTCAGATACATCTGTCGTAAGTCTAGACGAAACACCATAGGAAATCTTCTCATCAATGCATACCTGGCTGAATAGAAAATATCCACTGGGTATGTCCTTCCCTCCACAGTAAGAATGGCAGCTGTGTCATTTCTGCATCAATTTTGAGGAGCAAATGTCAGAAGTTCCATGATACATAAGTACCTTCCAATTATCAAAGGATAATCATCAAACTACATACCTACATGCATATAGTATTGCGACTGCTTGTGGAATCCATACCTGATCCACATGATTTCAACAACAACAAAACAAAATCAAATTGGGATTCCATGCTAGAGACACAGCAATCACTACACATAACCAGCTGATGGTGCAGCAGCTCAAAGTAGATACTTTGCCAACATCCGCACACTTATCATTCTTGTGGTTTCCTCCTACTGTTGTGTTATACATGCCACGATTGGGCCATTAGTAGCCAATCATGTAAGTTTTGTCTGTTTGTATCAGGATTTGTGCCACAATTGACATAGTGGCCTGAATCATAGAGCTAACATTGTGATCGTATCAGATCTTACCACATCTTATGACATCTTGAGGTCAGCTGGTGCAAAAATTGTCTACGGACAACACGATTGCCACAACTGACCTCATGATGTGATAAGATGTGATAAGACCTGATATGATCACTATGATTACTCCACAATTCGGACCACAATTTCAACAGTGGCGCAGATTGTGATAAAAAATTAATAAAAATGAATATTCAAGGATCAATTAGCAATGGCCAACTGTGGCGTGTGTAGGGGATCAAACAACAGTGGGGACGAGCCTTCGTCAACTGTCTGAGTGCACACCAGGTTCCTGAAGATTCTGAAGAATTCAGAAGAATCTACTGGCTGAGCAAACTTTCCAGTACACTATTGTGAATAACTTTAAATCAGTCATTGATTTCATCGTTTTCGGACTAACTTTGGATCTTTGCTCTTGTTCTGATTGAAGAAGTCCCTGAAGGATTCCGCATCCAGCGTTGCCGAGGCAACGATGATCCTCAGCTCTGGTCTCTTTCTCTGTATCTTCTTGAGGAGGCCAACGATGATGTCGGTGAAGAGTGTTCGTTCATGAGCTTCATCCAGCATCAGGACACTGTGGATTAAATTGTCACAGGAATGAATAATTCTCACCCAACAAACATGCCACATTACAGCCACTTGTTGATTTGGTTTTTTGAAAGCATCATTACGGAATCAGAAGGGAGACAACACTCCTTTACAGTTGTTGAAAACATTGGGAAGGTTGCATGAAAGTTGTCCTATATGACTGGTTGGCCATTACCCATTGTTCCATTTCCACATCTGAGACCAACACATTCCTCATTCAAGGGATCAAAATTTTATTTTGTGTGTGTGAGGCTTACTAGTTTTGTTTGCCTCAAAGCTGTTGTCTTCCAGCATTTACTGACTTTAACAAGTCACAACACCCGGAAAATTCCTACTGGAATACTGAAGTTGATTGGCTGTGAGGAGGTCTGTTATAATCAACTCCTGCCATTGTTGATGGCCAATTTCTCTGAAAAGGGGCAAAACTTTCGATTTCCTCTACGCAGCCTTCTTGGAGCAATGTGCAATGAGAAAATTTTCTCTCTCTCTTTAGGCAATGCCCTCCTACAACGAAAAAAAAAAAAGAAAAAAAAGAGGCATGCACTAAGTAATGTCTTGCCCTACATATCACCACTTGTATATCGTTTAGTAACTTGACAAAATTTATTACGAGTACACCCCAAAATATTGTGAGTATAGTGACTTTCAAAGTAAGCTCATTGACCTTGTGACCTTGACACTGTCAGACCTGACCCGTATTCACACTCGACTATCATCTTTAAGTAATACAACCTCAGTAGCTATTTCATGGTCATAACTCAAAGCTGTGGAAAGTAATTGACAGTACACCAAATTGTTAAGGATGCCAGCGATGAGGGCAATGGAAAAGTGACACCTAGGTGTACGGTATGTCCGCTTTCTCTATGCAGTAGAGACAAAACTGAAATAATGGAAATGGTCTCATCTGGAAGAATAGATCACAAACTTTCACCATCTACAGAAAACTTGATTATTTGAGCCTTTACTGATAAAAACACTCTATGTCCACTAGGAGTATGACCTGTATACATGACTTGTCATACAGTTGCCATTTATTGAATGTAAGATGAGACTAGCATTTGGTCTGACAATTTGAAATGGGAAGTTCTTTCCCTCCCCCCAAAAAAAACAAAACAAAACAACAACAACAACAGACAAATGATAGCAACATCGACAATAAAAACACCCCCGTTATCACAAGATATTGATGAGCACCTAGCATACCACACCCATTTCACTACAATAGATATTGATGTGCTGTACTACTTAACCAACATTCCACGTGACCCATCTCTGTCAGAAATACTTTAATCTGTGATTCTTCTGCAAATTAGACCTGCCACATTCAAAAGGGTAGAAACTCTAGTTTGGATTATATTACCTGTATCTTGACAGGAGGGGATCCCTCATCATTTCTCGTAATAGAAAGCCATCTGTCATGAACTGTAAGAAGACAGATATGAAAATCACGCAAATGAAAAAAAATACACACAATTTTTTTTTTTATAATTACTACGTAACTCAGTTTGTTACAGTGCTACACTAAAGGGAAAAAAGAACAAAACTGTCTAATCTTGTGCCTGCACTAACTGCCTAAAATGTCAGCATATGCATTCAGAACAACAATGCTTGAGACATCAAGTTTCTTGTTAATATTCCAAAGAGCAGAAAATGACAGCAAATCTGATGCAACTGCAAGGGTGAGCATGAATAATGATCTAATATTTGACTCATTAACTTTTAAGTACTGGTGCTTGGAAGTGGTGGGAGGAGTTCATAATACGGGGATAGGGCACAGGTAGCTTGTATCTCTGATGCCAAATTTATATTTTGAAAACATTAAAATATCCAACTTCACTGGATCTTGCAATCAACTTTCAAATCTTTGAATAGAGTATCAAGCTTTTCAAAACCTCTCTACATCAAAAGCAATAACACTAAAATAAACAACGAATCAGCAATAAGTTTTGAGTGACTGGAATTCTGGTTTATATTCTTGTCAAAGAATTGAGTGTATGGTGTTTGTATGGTGTCCAGTGACTGTCATTTTCAACCATCTCAAATTCTTTTCAGTTCATGGGTGCTAAATTCAAACTAAGACATTCTATCATGGTTGCCCTGTGTCACTTGCTCTCATTCACAATTCACTGAATTACCCCAAAACAGATTTCACTTCATTGGTAGATGCAAGATTTACCTTGATCTTTGTAGCCTCTGGGTCTGTGCAGTCTTCAAATCGAATGGCATAGCCAACCTCGTGACCCAGGAGAGCACCTCTCTCTTCTGCCACTCTTTGTGCAACCTGCACTGACATATACCCACAATGAAATGATTTGTGAGTGTTGATATAAAATGGAACATTTCAACACTGCTGGAAGTTTCTGAACGTGCATGTCACTATGAATGAAACTCCACCAAAAAGAAATCAAGCAATGCATCAAAACTCATTTCACATACTAAAAGTCAGAATGTTGTGTACATACCATACAACAGACATAGAAGATACACACAAACACCCACACACATTTATAAGTACATAACAAAAAAAAAAAACCAAAAAGGTGGGTGATTCTTTGCTGCAAAATCAAGAAAACACAATTTTTTTTTTAAATCTCTCTTGGCACAAGAGCAAATAAGAAAAAAAAAATACAGTGCACTCCCGTTATAACGAAATGCTCGGGACCGGCAGTTTTCTTTCGTTATAACGAAATTTCGTTATAACCAAACAAATACAATATATAACGAAAACAAGGAACCACGTATATATATATCATATTAATCTCTTTGCTGAATACTCCTCGTACACTGGAAAGCTATGTGAAATGTGATGGGATATCTGCATTACAATAATAAACGCAAGCTCCCCTCAGAAACTGTGCGTGACACAAGGAGCGAACACACGGTGGTGTGAAGCGTTCGCCTATGCAGAGACGCTACAAATGCTTGTTGCGCCACGTTTTTTCGAAAGCAATTCGCATTTCGTTATAATGGAGCACATTTCTTTTGTTTTTCTTTGTCTGTGGCGCTCGGAAAAGACTTCGTTGTAACGGAAATTTCGCTATAACCGTGTTCGTTTTAAGCGAATTTTGTATCATAGACTTTAATGGTGATAATTTTGGGACCAGAAGATTTACTTCGTTATAACGAAATTTCGTTATAACCGTGTTCGTTGTAATGGGAGTGCACTGTATTTCAGTTACCTTTCCAGCACAATGCAAGATAAGCTTTTGTTTTTGTCTTTAGAATGGTCATGAAAACCCATCAAATTTCAACGTTTTTTTATTTTGCTCTGTTGAATCAGAAGAGTCTGATACAGAGGGATTGTTAGCTTCATTGAGTGGAATCTATTCCTCGGCCACCTCACCGTGACAGCAGCGACTCTTCTTGGCTGCGTCACCCCGATGACGCGGCCCTCTGCTGCCCAGCCCGCCTCGGTAAGATACTGTGGAAGCTGTGTGCTCTTCCCACTGCCCGTTTCTCCAACGACGACTAGTGTCCGGTACTTCTCCAACAGGTACAAAATGTGGTTGCGGTGCTGTAGGGGGGGATAAAGAGGTAAAAACTAGTATCTAGCAATGATGACATTCAACACAGTTAGCTTAATGAGGCCTCACATAAACCATACACTACTAACTTATCATCATCATCCCTACATCCTTAGTATCCTTGGAATTTATATACTGGGCTAGATCATGTTTTTCCTCCTAACCTGTTGAGAATAAACTGATTTTGCTCTAATGCACATTTCCCATGCACACCTACAAAGGTATACATGGGACTAGTCTTCAATGGGTTAAGCATCATTATCTTCCTGCAACATCTTTGAAGTCAAATGTGTGGTTGTGATACAGTCACTGATTATCATTCTAGACACACACAATGCATTACCCTACACAAACTTCAAAGTGATTTCATACCCTTCTCATTGGTTCAAGTGTGATCAGACTTTGTGATGTATAGTCTTGTCAAACAAATGATTTACTCTTTCACCAGAAGCTGAACAAAATAAATGCATTTTCCAGCATAAAGCAACAAAATTCCCACTAGAAATACATCATGAGACAGCAGAAGGAAAGACCACAATCCCTATCAAATGCTGGAACAGTACTTCAAGTTGTAAATGGCAACACACCTTCATTGTAAGCATTGAGAGTGCAATACTATAAATGAAGAAGATCTTTATGAATATATATCCATTTTGGTGAGGATGAACATCAATTTCAACATTTCTTCAAACATAATTTGTGTAATTTGATCACAGAGTAAATGTGAAATTAATGTAACCATTTCATGACTTTGTCCAGTGAGAGTTCCAGTTTCAAATGAGATGCCATGGGTACAGTTACCAAGAAACATAAGGTGGAATATGTACACGTACACCCCTGAGTATGTCACACCAACCTTGAACACTGGTAACCTCTGCCTCTGCTGCTCAATGGAGAGAGAGACATTTGGATTGAAGACCACACCCTGGGATTCCCCCTGGCTTTCCCCACCGGTCCTCTCCTCCTTCAGCCCCTCACCAGGAGCAGCGGTTCCTCATGACAGATAATAAGCAGAAACAAAAACCTATCACACATGCTCACACAGCAATCTTCCTTTGGATAGCATGCAATGACAATCATATCCTTCTGCCACCCCCCTCCACCGGATCATTTTTATGTAAACATGATAATGCTTTATCATATGCATGGAGAGTTAGTAGCAGCAATTCCTCTCTTTTTTTTTTTAAAACAAAGTTATAACATCATCTAGCATTTGGAGCATATATTCCAAAGAATATTGGCTAACATAAGGATAATGAAAAGAATGCATTTGGGCACATGCTACATAATTGGAATTAGTATTATTAGAATGTGATAATATCGCATAACTTAGTGGATTTTTTAAAGCATAATTTGAAGATCCTCTAATCCTTTGAAAAAAAAAATCTGTAATCTTATGACAGACAGTTTTGTGTGATACTAGTACTCAATGCATACACTGGTATGGTAATGTCAAGTTTAAGGACATTTCATAGGAATTTGGGATATACAAATTGTATTTATACATAAATGAGAGCTACTTCTTTATGTTAACAGAGTTGTATGAAATCAGATCTCCAGACATTCATGCAGAGGAAAAAAGAGAAAACAGACACCGCATTTTTGCCTAAACTGAATGAAGAAGACATGCGCATGATTCCATGGTAATGGAGCAATTAGGTTACCTGGTTTCCAAAACTTAGGAGTTGGTAGTGCCATCTTATCTGACTCCACAGTTTGGAAGAATGATGAAATGATGCTATTTGTACAAAGAGAAAAGATATTAAAAAAAAGCACCAAGTCATTGTGAAATGACATATCAACACAAAGGAAATAAAGTGGCATTTTTTAGTTTTTGTTCATCAATCATCACAGTTAGAATCTAGAAATTAGAAGTTATAATCATAGAAATAGGATAGAGTATGACTTGTCTACACTTCACAATAAATCTTGTCCTAATCTATACAAAAACATATGGATCTAGCTTGTACTGTGCTATAGGAATATATGAGGTGATCCTGCCCCCTGGACCAAGTGATCTGATTAATGTAATTTTTGCATTATTGCCTCACTTTGACAAGTATAAAACTGTGGGAAAAAAATTGTTTTCGTATTGCCCATGCTGACAATTTAAGTCAATGGGCAATAAATTGGACTACTGTAAAAGTGGAAATTTTCACAGTGTTGAAATTTTCGCGCATTTCGCGCAACCAGAAACTAGTGCAAAAATAAAAGCCCGCAAATATTTTTGCTTGCCATATGTTCCTGTGCGTGACGTCTTGATTCCGCGGAAAATGCCAAACGCGAAAAATTAGTCGCGCGAAAATATCCACTTTTACAGTATTCTGTCTTGTCTGCTGTGCGAACATTTGCCATGTGTCAGACTCTTGCTGCAAGCGCTCAAACTCTTGCTACTAGTGCATAGTGCAAGCAGGAAATTCTGATTAAGTTGCTCTGCCCTACAGCCTATTTGGTTCCCCCCCCCCCCCCCCCCCCGAAATGTAGTCTAATTTATTCCAAGATGTGATTACTGGCACATTAATTGTCAATACGTCTAGTTTGCTCTAGATGTCTGATTTTTGTAGTAATTTTAAGGATGTAGGATTAAGGATATTTAAGGATGTGGCTACTTTCGGTTGTCACTAGAAATTGGTATTGCCCAAGTCGAAGACTCAAGGCTCGGGCGATAGAATTCTAATTTAGGTAATAAATAATATTTAGATTTGTTTATTTTTACTTTTGGTTAGCATTTTTCATAGATTCTATAGGGGTCTATCTGCAAACACATTTTGCCTGCAAAAGGTAGCTAGCGCCAAACAATTAACTACAGAACAAGACCCAAGTTTACCCAAACACCTTCTGGGCTCTGGATATGAACTGCCGAACAAAATTTCATTCTGAAGTGACAATTTTTTTCTTTATTTTCTGTGATTCATCAAAAGCCCAACTGAACAGTTTGGGGTGGTTGATCAGTCTGTTGATCAGTCAGGCAGTCAATTTGTGGATTGATCTACTTTTTTTCAGTTTCTGAGCAATCTTTTTGTTCTTTCAAATGCATGTCTGCAGAGATATGTATGTAGAAGTAACTAGAACATTGTGCAAGTCAAATTATGTCAGCTGATGCCAGGCAATGCACCCAGGGAAAAGCATAATGCAGCATTGCCCAAAAGCAGCTACATTCTAACCGATATCTAACCACGGGCATTGTAACCATTACGTTTTGAATTCGCCTTAACTACACACAACCAAGTCGCTGTAAAAACGTGGTTGCCGGTGATACAATAGGCAGAGCTTTAGGTTTTGACGCGCGGACATTTGAGACCACGCTTGAGCTGGACATTCTCCCCTCCCCTGCGTCGTGCTGAAAAATAGCTTTAAATTACGCTGGGGACGCCGCAACGTATAAAAAATAAAATGGCACTCCCATATGAAGTAGTTCTCTATATCACAAATTGTGCGGACATAAAAATACCCAAGAACGTAAACATGCAGTGAAAAACTCAGCCGACGCAAGCTAAATAGATTGACTTGACGCGCTTCTGCGCGCTGCACATGTTTAGAACATGTTTTTTTCCTCTGAACGTCCCCGTCGCGAAAATCTAAAGCTCCCTAATATCTAAAAAAGGCGGCGTTAGCTATGCTACGCGCTACTGACAGTATTTAACTGTATAGTGAGTTTCCCGCACCTCATTAGGGGCCCGAATACTGTCACCCCGCTTAAAATTGTTAGTGTTACAAGCGCGCTAAACAAAAATTTATGCCTGGGACTGTGTTCAGTATGCTTGAAACTTGACAGGGCTACCACAACCAAGCAAATTGTGATGAAAACCTAACAGTTTTTCGCGAAAATCTGAAATTTACATAAGGAATACGTATTATAAGTATCATCTCGGTCACCTGCACGCATCTTTTACATGTATGTCTATGGGAGCATCAAGCACGGTCACCCGCACACGTCTTTTCCGTGCTTTGTCTATGGGAGCGCGGGTGGCGAGCTGTGGGCCGCTTCCTTATACCCCCATCTCACTAGACGACGATTCCGCTACAATCATAAAAAAATCAACAAAGCGCGGTGGATCGTGGCTTGATCGCTTTAAATCTTCTCCATCGTATCTAGAGCGGTTCAGAAGTGCAGAGGGTGGCCAAAATTGCCATGGTCGGCGACCTCGCTACGAAAGTTTTGAACATGTCCAAAACTTCCGTAGCAAGGTCGCCGTGGTTTAAGAGCGTATCACAATCGCCTCACGAGCGCATTAAAACCGTCACATTCATAACTCTGACGGGGTACCAACGCGTTAGGCGTAACTCAAGCGCATCAAAAGTGGCCCCCATCGCCCATGAAAATTACCACTTTTACAGTGTTACGCAACACTGTAACAGGAACCAACCATGAACAAAATAAAGTGATGCACAGCCCACAAAAGTGGACATATGGAGAAAAGCGTATAAAATTCATTTTTCCATGTACACTCAGTACAAATCTACTGTTTATTAAATTGTTTGTTTGTCATATAAACCATTGCAAGTCAGTGAAAGTAAATTAAGTCGTAATATTTTCAAATATATCTTCATAAAATTGTCTCATTGTAGGATACGATTTGTAGTTTCGTAATACATACACATTTTACCCTTTTAATTGAATGGATGACTTAACTAATAGTGCAATTTCATCAGGTTCTAGCTGCAACTGGTGTGTTCTAAATTGCTAAGATGTAAGGGTACCGGTAAAACCATATTCTGCATATCCATGTTGGTTTGACTCTGACCATATGCCTGAAGAAATTCAATCATGAAACCTATACCCCGATCGCTTGAGATCGTAACATGAGCCCGGCGTATACGTATCATTGTTGCTCCGATCGTATCACTGTTATTGTTGTAGCGAGGTCTTAAGCAAACGAATATCGCAATCAATCACTTTGATCGCAGAAGCAGCGCGTCTTGTCGGCTTAGAAGTGCGGCAAAAACGTGGCAGCGTCGTAGCATTATCGTGGCACTATCACCTACAGCGCAGTTTGAGCGTAGAGAAACCATAGTGTAATCGCCTCGGAGCTTAGGAGGCCAAAAATGGAGACGGACGGCGATAGCGCCACGATTTGTTAAATGGTCATAGATCGCCATGGTCGCCATTGTCGCCTTCCTAGTGATTGGTGAGATGGTAGCCTGACCAGACCGCTGTGCTTCGCTTCGCAACAGCGGCTGCGTGTATTTAGTGAGATGGGGGCCTTAGCGCACAACTATTCACCTGTATTCACCTGTCTTGTCGGGCTTCTGGAAAGACAGTCAGTAGTCTTGTAATGCCCTCCCACTTTCAGCAAGTTTCCACTGTATGTCAACCTGATGCTTCGTCTTTATTGCAGTAATGACTGCTACTAATCTTTATTCGGCATCGTCATCGGCTACTAATCAATGTATTGCCTAATTTAATTATCCCGCATCACTCACGTTTGGCGACGATAGCTGCAAATTTTCGATATCGATCAGTGACAGTGAACTCGTGATTCCATTGGAATCTTCAGCATTTTTCCTGTATGTGAGTGGGATTTCATAGAATTTCAGTGACGAAATGTGAGTCAAATATGCACAAACATTAACTATGACGAGGTGCGGGTCACCAAGTGGATCCCCACCCAAGTATACTCGCTGGCCGGCGGCGATCGCGCTGCTGTCGTTTCCACCCATTCTTTATAGTACATGGGACTAAGGATCAGGTTTGACTGTAATAAGTCAATGTGTACTAAATTTAAATTACTAATTACTTCAATTCATGATTACTTTTTGAACATAAACAAGGGGAAATTAGAAATTTTTATAAATATGCGATTTTTCCTTCGTACTGTAATAAGTGCCATCGAAGAAGAAAGTACAATCATGGCTTGAGAATGATCGTAATTCAATACCTACCAGAATAACCTGTCGGCTCCCTCTCCCACACCGTGCACCACCCACCACCAGCCAGCCATGGAGCGTAGCGCCGCCGGCGCGGGGCCGCTGTCCGCGGCGCGACAGCTGCTTTATGAACAGCACAACGGCGACGGAGCACGTTGAGTGCAGTGTTGCCACCGAACGGTGAGTGTTGCTCGCGCTAGTTTGTGTGACTGACCAAACTGTATAGTCTTCTAAATTCAGACACTTTTAGACATTGTCAGCCTAAAGTGTGAATGACATTGGCGACTAGACTGCACTGGCTGACAAAAAAAAAAAAAATAATAATAATTACCCAGTTAATCCAACGTTATTAGTAGCTTTCTCTTAATGAGTATTGACTGAAGAAAATCACTAAACCATCCAGTGAAATTCATAATGCCGTTTTGATAAACATAATGGAAGTTTGTACTAATAGGCCTAAATGAACAAAAATACTATAAATGAATGAAAATGCTTCGGCTAACCAGTAAAATGGAAGAATTGAATATGTATTAGTATGAGAAAGGATGCCAGTTTTGATGAGATCAGCAGTAGGCCTATATGATCTCTAGAATTTGAAAGGTAAGATATCAATAAAGTTGGATGAGTCAAAATGCAATTCCATGTGTGGTAACTGAGTTTTACTATTACTAACCAACCAAAGGTCACGCTGTAACGTGCTCTTTATAGAGGAGAATGCCTATAAACATTACAAGATTTCTGGAGGTAATGCCATCAATATGCAACTAACTCCGCCACCTATAGTCTCTAAAATGCATGAAAAACACAGGTGAAAAACAAAACAACATCATCATTTTCAGTGTTTACAAAATTGGGACTAAGGTAAATAGCCAAATTCATCATAGAAAACCCTTTTTTCACCCTGAAAGTCATCATCTTTTCTAAGTAATGTCAACATCAGTGGTGGATCCAGTGGGAGCGCACCAGTCATGCCCCCCCCCCTTATTTTTGTTGAAACAAAAGAAATAAGAAAAAATGGGGGAGGGATGCGTAGGATGCGCTCCCCCCCCCCTTTAATATAGTAAAGGTGCCCCCTCTTTATGGAATTCCTGGATCCGCCGTTGTTGTTGTTGTTGTTGTTGTTGTTGTTATTTGGATTTATTTGGCGTTTATCATTCCTCAAGGAATATTTACACCAAATCAATGTTCATAAAATCACTTTAAAGTTTTCAAATTTTACCCTAAATTATTTTCGTTTTTTTTAAATAATTAATTCAAAATAATACACAAATATATCAAAATGAAATCTCCCTCACTGGCCTCGGTTCGAGCTGCCCAATCGACGATCGTATTTTCTGGCCAGCCCGGCTCGGTACCTTGAGCAGACTTCTCAGCAAGGAGGGGCCGTGATTGGCTGTCCGCCTGCCTAGGCCACTCCAATACACGAGAGGGGCTCGACCGATGCTCGTGATCAATCGGGAGTATTCAACGCGAATTTTATCACAAATTTACATTAATTAAAAAACAAAACAACGCTGAGATATAAAGCAAACATCTGGGCTGTGTGCAATGTGCAGAATGATTAAATCAAACATATACTAGTACTTAATATCTAACAAAATTTTGTGTTAGAGTGAATCTTCTTGTCCTCTGGACATACTGAACGAAAGCACGCATATGTTTTAAGTTAGTACTTCCTACAAACTGCAAAATATGGCGCACATCAGTAATACTAGTATCTATTTCTGCTAATAACATACTTCTTTCTATTATATACTTTGGACATTCACATAAAAAATGGGTGATTGTTTCAAACATTTGTGGACAGTTCGGACAAATTCCATTTTCATGCATATTCAATCTAAACAAATCATAATTTAAAGAAATATTTCCCATTCTCAATTTATGCATAATGGATTGTTCTTTCCAGTTGCCTACCGAACATTGAAAAGTTTTCTTAACTGTTTTTTGTATCAACTTCAGTGGAGATTCTGCTTCTTCCCATCGTTTCTGCCATTTTCCCATAAAATACTCTCTAAGCAAATGTTTACATTCTGCCATATTCAGACCATTTTCAATATCAATAACATTTCGACGTAAAGCAGCTTTTGCCTCTCTGTCCGCAACCTCATTTCCATTAATTCCACAATGACTGGGTATCCATTCAAAATTTACATTTATTCCTCTATATTTCAATTCCGTACATCTTATAACAATTTCACTTACAAAACATTCCGGTTTATTTGAATTAATAGCCTGTAAAGCACTTAATGAATCACAAAAAATTACCACTCCAGCATACAGATTTGAGACTTGTTCTAACCAGATCAGAGACATAATAATGGCAATCATTTCCGCTCTGTACACAGACGTAGAGTCTTGTATGCGTTTTCCTTGTGCATACTTCCAATGAGAAACATAGAAAGCTGCGGACACTTTGCAGGTTTTAGGGCACTTTGAGCCATCGGTGTATATATGAACATAATTTTGCCATTTCCTGTCTATCAATTCAAGAGCGATTTGCTGCTGATGTAGAACATGATCACCCTTGCACAGCATCATGTCTGAACTTAACTCCGTGGATACTGCTGGCATCTGCCAGTGCCAAAACGGTAGTTGAAAAGGTTGTACTTTTTCCATATATTGGGGAAACAATAGGTCTTCACATTTCATGATTCTTTCACCAAATGGGGTGTGGGGATTTCCACTTTCGTAGAAATTAGATTGCCAGCATTTTTTGATATCCCGTATTAAGGGATGGTTTGGAACAGTGTCAATATGTTTACGGAATTGGGCAGTGAACATTTGTCGTCTTAGATCTAGTGGTAATTCACCTGATTCTACTTGCAGGGTTGTCAGGGAGGTGCCTATACTGGCTCCTAGACAGATTTTTAGAGCTTGATACTGTACTGAATTGAGAATATTTTTACATACGATGATGCTGAATCATATGCTTCACAAGCATAATCCATCAAAGAACGAATTATTGCTCTATATACAGACAATAAATCACTTGAGCCTCTAATCCATCTCACATGACTTAAACTCTTCAAAATATTGATTTTTCGTTTGCATCTGGATGCCACTTCTTGTATATGGGCTCTCCAATTTAACCTCTTATCGAAAATAACTCCTAAATATTTATGTTCATCCTTTGTCGTTAAAATTTCTCGTCCTATCTTGAGGGATAAAATAGCCTCCTTAGGCGTGTGAGAGAACAGCATAGGTGTGGTTTTTGTGTGAGAGATTTTAGGTCCCCATGATGAAAACCACCCATCCAAGGTGTTCAAATGTTGTTCTAGAGCGGTACTCATTATCTTAATGTCCTTTCCCGACTGCCAGACTACACAATCATCAGCATACAGCAGAGTGTGAATGTCGGTCCTGAGCGGAATGTCAGACATCATGACATTGAATAACAATGGGCTCAATGTGCTCCCTTGCGGAAGCCCATTCGGTAGTTTAATTGTTTGGGATAATTCATGTCCCACACGAACTTGAAAAGTACGATTCAATAAGAATGCTCTTAGAAATAAGTACATATTTCCACATATACCAAGTTTCGATAACTTTATAAGAAGAGTTTTATTCAAGACAGAATCAAATGCTTTCTCTAAGTCAATAAAAACTGCCAGGGTCTTGGCGTTCACTTTCAGATGTTTCTGAATTTCATTTTCCAGATGAACTATGTTATCCACACACGTTCGGTTTTTCCGAAAACCTTGTTATACTGGGATCAAAATATTATGTTTTTCTATGTACATACTCAAACGTTCTTTCACCATCCCTTCCATAATTTTCATAAAACATGAGATAAGAGCTATCGGTCGATAAGATGTTAGTTTATCTGACACTCTGTTTGGTTTTAGAATGGGTATCAATATGGAGTGCAGCAGGGACTCAGGTATGTCGCCTGTTACCCATATCTTGTTATATATTCGTAACAGTACTGATTTTGATGATTCAGGTAAATGCTGATATACTTCGTATCCTACCCTGTCTTCTCCTGGGGTAGACCTTTTCCTGGATTTTAGATACATGTCCAACTCCGTCATATGAAAAGATTCATTTAGGACGGACAACATTGAAGTATTTTCAGAATATTTCACTACTTCAAACTCTGCATTTATGTCATCAGATGTTTCTTCCTGTCCACATGATCTATAATATTCTCCCAAATAATCTGCTTTCTTCCTATCTTCCACGATGGGAAGGCCATTCACCTTTAAAGTTGGGATGGTTGGTATACCCGTGGAAGGGGTTCCGTTGAGGTTTTTTACTGTTTTCCAGATCTGAGATACTAAAGTGAAACGATTAAGGCTGAGTTGAAAAGATAACCAATAATTTCTTTTTGCTTGTCTTATAGTTCTCTGAGCGTGAGACTTTTTCAAATGATAGTCTTCTTGCAATTTCTTAGTCCAATGTTTAGATAACTTATTTCTAATTCTGTTACGCTCCTTTATGATTGTGGAGCACTCTTTTGTCCACCATGGAACTGGTTTGCGTTTGCCCTTTGATTTGATTGGATTTACGTCTTCTAAGATTTGTGTCAAACATCGCATGAATTTACTATGCAAGTCTGATGTGGACATTTCAAAACTTCCGAAACACGTTTCATTTAATTTTTCCTCACACTTTTTCTGAAATGTGCGCCAATCTATATTTTTCGTTGACCATTTTCTTCCCACTTCATTTTGTTCAGTGCGGGATTTCAGTGTACTTCCTAAAAATAACTTTGTACCAATTATAACATGGTCACTCCTGTGTTCCACTGGCATGACTTCCCAGATGCATTTGGTAGCCATTTCAGGTGACACAATAGTCAAATCCAAACATGACATTTTTCCTGAGGACGGGTCCTTTCTAGTACCCGATCCGTCATTTAAAACAACCAAATTTGTATTTAATAAAAACTCTTCAATTATCCTTCCATTGATATCTGTTTTTACACTGCCCCATAAAGTGTTGTGGGAGTTAAAGTCCCCAACAATAATTACTTTCTTGGAGTTTGTTACGTACGTCATTAATGCATTCATGGTTTCCATGCTGATCTTTTTGCATGGGTTATAGTAGTTAACTATCGAGATTTCTGAATTTTCTATATACAGCTTGATCGTCTGCATTTCTACATCATTTTCATCTGTCAAATAATCAAAATATATTGAGTTATGTATATAAAAAGCAACGCCTCCTCCACACTGGTTTATACGATTTTTCGAAAGGCACGTATAATTCGGAATTTGAAAAGACTGGTTTTGTGCAAACCATGTTTCTTGTACACATATGACGTGGACTGTTTCATGACATTCAGACTCTAAAAATGCTATTAAATCCCCTCCATGTGAGTGCATTCCCTGTGCATTCCACTGGAGGATGAATAAACTAGTTATCACACAATGTGCCTTCAGAGAGATGGTAAGAATTGCTGAGCTATGGTTGTTATTATGGTGCGCAATTCTGATTCCGACTTATCTTTAATAAAAGTCTGAATCACCTGAATCATGAAACCGATTATATCTTCGCTTGATGCTGACATGAAAAAATTTGAGTGCCATTCGGTGGGTTCCTCGTTCTTTCGTACTGAGTGGTGGGCTTCTGGCTCAGGCTGTCTAGGGATGGTTGTGTCCTTTGCCTGTTGAATGCCGGCGCCACGGTTTTGTTCAGTTACATCAACCTGCTTATTCTGGTTGGGAGGAACAGGTGCACTTGTCGATTTATTTACCTCGTTCTTCTTTGTGACTGCTTGTGTCGTATTACGACGACTATCTTTACCTAATTGATTTGGTTGGCTGTGTGTAATTTGGGTCTTTTCTTCTTTTTCCTGCCACTGACGGGCAGCTTGGGCGTAGGAAAAGCTATTCACTACTTTGATTTTCTGAATTTCCTGAGCCTTTTTAGCCATTTTACAACCATTGTATGCCGCGGAATGTTTTCCGCCACAATTCACACATTTTGGGTCGTCTTTCTGTTGGCACTGGTCGAATGTATGCATCTCCCCACATCTGACGCATCTTTGTTTAGCTCGGCAGTTTTTGATAGTGTGGCCGAATCTCTGACAATGAAAGCATCTGACCACGGGGGGAATGTACTGCTTCACGGAAAATTTTTGGAAACAAAGGGTTACTTCTTCTGGTAATTCTGCCTTTTCGAATGCTAGAATGACACTGCGTGTCGGGGTGGGTGCTTCTTTGTCACTCTTTTCTTCTTTGCTTTGATTCTGTTTCTTATGATTTCGCATGATTCGCTTTGCATGCGATACCTTCTGTTTCTTTAATTCCGTTTGTATCTCAATATCCGACATTTCTATCGGCACCCCAGAAATGACACCCTTCACGTTGAGTCCCTCCTACCGAGCTTTCACATGTACATTGCCAATTGACTGAATTTCCAGAAGTTTTTGACGTTGCTTTTGGTTTGTACACTTTACCATAATGCCATCTTTGGTTGGCTTGAGAAACTCTGGGGGTGAACCACAACATTTCTGAATGTCACGAGCAACCGTTATTAGGTTGATGTTCTTCAATGATTTGCGTGTGTCAATCGGTGAAATGTACACCTTCAAGTCGGGAGGTTTGGACCTAGGGGTGCCAAATGTAGAATTTTCATGTTCTCCGTCTGATGAAGATTCTACCCTAGTTGATAGTTCTTCAATATCTACACTTTCTTCACGCACCTTGCGCTTTTTTCTTTGAGCCTGTTTCTTAGGCTTAACTACGCGAAAGTCCAGATCAACAGAGGTTTCTTCCTCCATGCCCTCTGTGGTGCCCGCATCAGAATCCTGGTGGGAGTCCAAGGGGGCAGAGGAGGCCGTATAGGCGGCCATATCGGTGCCCCCTTTCAGAAGGCGGGAAATTGAAATTCAGCCCTCACCCTCGGGTTACTGGTGCAAGTGTGCAAAAGAACAACAAAATAGCCCAGAGTTTGCTTACCTTAACGTAAACTGCCTTTTCGAAGCTCCGTGTATCTGCTCTACCATGTGACCGAATTCCGAAATATATATCCGAATAATTTAAGTAAATTTCAGAAATATTCTCCACTTCTCTCCGCTCCACTCCACTCCGCGCGCGCCAGCCTGTGCGCCAGCCCGTGAACATAGCGATAATAATTTAAGAAACTACAAATTCTTTTTTATTTTTTCTTAGAGCATGACACACACAAAAAGGGTAAATTGTACTGAATGGAAACTTGTGGGCCCATACATTAATATCACGAAGACGCTAGTAACAATATCACAGTAGGCCTAATTCTGTATGGTTTCTACAAATACAATTTGTTTTGTGAAAACATTTGAAACTTTAAAAGTCTACTTTCTATTCAAGGCTGGATTTTATTGAAAGATTCGCCATTCTGTTTGTTCTATTTTCTTCTCTTCATCTAGGTCAGCTTTTATAATGATTATTATTATTATTGAATGTTGATAATGATGATAGTGATCTTGATCATTAAAATGAAAGAAAAAAGCTTGTTTTTCAAGACTAGAAATTGTGAAGGCCGCTGCGTTGACATATGACTCACAGCTTATCACATGATGTTTTCATAACATGCCGGTTTCGCCAAAACACGTCTTCTGCATGTGGATAAGCTCAAGCGTTACCTATCTCTCATCTCTCTTGTCTGTAGTTGCATGCTCATTCTTCTAGGCAATTCAGAAAAACATGGCTGGATTCGGAGTCTTCATCGTTCTTCTGACTGTTTGTTCTGTCGTACATGGACAAGCCAGGGGTCTCCCGAGCACTAAGGAACCATGTTACCAACCCAAGATGGATCAAGGGATACCTGAAGTCATGTAAGACATGCACATGACGTGTACTTTACTAACGATAGATGTAGAGGTTCTACTTGTATTGTACTGCAACTGTAGTATTATTGTACACATGTTACGTATATTTAAGGCTCCTGGCTAGTAGTAAATTAAATTTAGTACTGGGACTTGAGTGGTAGTGCGAAGTGGTAATACACCGTCGTGAAATACTGAAGATAATGGTAATACTAGTTTGTACTTTCGTAGTAATATAGAGTAGATACTCTACTAAACATCTACAACACTATTGTAGGTCTTCTATATTGATATAGACTAACTGTCAATGTGACCATATATATGATATGTTATTTATTATAAATTTATTGCTGAAGTGATTATAAATATAAGATTAAGAATGGGAAGAGATGAATAAGTTTAAGACTGAGAAGGAGAAGGAAAAAAATGAGGAAAATACATTGTCATTGAGAATATTGTCATTGACATTGTAAAATCTCAACTCTATCTCTTTTGTGTGAATGTTTAGACTACCGCCCGGTCGGTAAACTTATACACCATTCACAGCTGTAAAGGAAGAATAAATGAGCCAAATGATTTCGACTTTCATCTAATGTACTGGTGTTAGTCCAGGAAGGTGAAATCCAGAAATCTTTGATTGACCTCGTGACGGATGTCATTTTCAATTGTCGTTTCTAGTACCCAGGAGAGAAGCCATTGGAAAGTGCGCAGTCTTCCGTCTGCCTTCGACTGGCGGAATGTGAACAACACCAACTTTGTAAGCACTACACGGAACCAGCACATCCCTCAATACTGTGGTTCCTGCTGGGCTATGGGCACCACCAGTGCATTGGCAGGTGAGATTTCATTATGCAAATCGCAAATGTACCAACGCTATGTGGACTGAACTTTACAAAGTCTTGACTTGGTTCATTATCATAACTTGTTCTAACTTTGTGATTGTATGCAGTTCTGTAAACTCCATAATGTCATTCGCACTTTTAGTTCTTCCACTACATAGTAACATACATGTATTTTTTTCTTTTGAATCCATTATCAGCCTACAAAAAACATTCCATAATTGTAAACCATGGTAACAGGTCTTTGAGAATTCAGTCTGAAAATGGTCTCGATTGCTCCCTACTCTTCTCAGCTTGATGTCAAAAAAACACATGGATGATGGTTTATAAAATCTTTTGCTGAATAGTGTTGGTGGAGAAGAGTACTGAAGTGTGATGTCATAGCCATCTATCTATATGGAAACTGGTTCTAATTAATCTAACATACGGGGGGGGGGGGGGGGGCGGTAGTGCAAATATCTGTTAACATGATGGTAGGTAACCATGCTCAAACAGACATCATCACTTTGGTACTCTAGGTTATACTGGAGACTTGCAGTGAGCATATGGATTTGATGGCATGGCATTTTATTTCTTCAAAGCAGTTTGTCGTTATGGATGTTTAGGAAACTTATACTTCAGGAAAGATGGTAACTGTATGTAGGTTTATAGTCCATTTCCTGGACTGTACTCGTAGCGGTATATATACACTAACACTTATGCAGTGTGCCCACCACTGACGTTGATGGCGTCTGAATTACACAAAATCACCAATCCTTCGGGAGTGCATATGTACCAATCGGTGGAGTGTCGCAGTCAGTGGTTGGGCGCATTGTATGGGGTGCATGCATACATGTGTGCGTGTGTTAGTGTGGGGAATGCGGACAATGAAAATCGTCCAGCCTCCCACCTCGTCAGAAGACTGGTAGAAATATTTCATTCTCTCCATGCTTGAGGGGTCCTTTTCACATAGGCCTACTAGAGTGGTTTGTGTTGAATAACACAAAAGGCAGTAATGGCAAAGTAGTTTGCCTTTTGGTGCAGTTAGAAGAAGAAAAGACAGGGTATGGGCTCAGCCAGTAAAGGCAGGTGGGGGGGGGGGGGGGGGGGGGTGGCAAGAGGGTTACAAAGAGATTGCAGACACAATGAATAGGATGATGTAGGTGAAGGGGATGACAGATGTATTGTGTGGAGGTACATGTACAAAGGTTAAAGCGGAGTGGAAAGACCTATTAAAGCAAGTCATTACTAATTAAAGGGTGATACCAAGAGCTGGTTATGACAGGGAGGTTTGAGAGCTGGAGTTCTAACTTTTAGCTATGATTTAATTCAAACTGCTTTCAGTTTTCAGGGGATGTTCGAAGGAATTCCAAATGCCAAAAAAAAAATACAAATACCTTTGATCTCAACGTTTGATGCCACCATCTTCCTCATTAATTTAGAAATGTAACACAATGTTAAGAATATTCTGCTTGTTTATTCATCAAATGAAGTGAAACTTCCCCTAATATATGAAATTAAAGTTGATCCTATCCAGTAATGTACAAAATCAGGATCAGAGCTGTATGTTGTGAAAATGTTTAAAACAGTTCCCCCTGGAAGCCCAATCTTATCACTTTCCAATGAATTTCTGTAAATGAATTGTATGTTGTACAATCTTTGAGTATAGTTTGTTATGCATTGATATATGTCAGATTACATTAGTGTCTGGACATGTGAAGTTGAGTAATTTTAATTTTCATTTCATCAATCTTTCTGCAACTTCTATCCTTGCATCCCTTTGTCTTTACCGCTATTAACCTCTCTCATCATTTTTACGGAGGGATGGCAAAAAATAATTTCCATCATAAAGACATGTATCATCTTTACTAGAGAGTGGCTGGTCATTGTGCAGTCAGTCATGAATCCATGAAGCAGAGCCAATTTGGCCCATACTTCAAATGTTTTGAGTGGCCGCATCAAAGTGGGTTCAAAAGGAATAAGACTGTGTTGTGACCCCCAATCTCCTGAACATCTTTGATCACAGCAATCAGACATGCACATGACTTGTTTGTTTGTTTGTTTGTTTTTCTGTTTGTTTTTAGAGTGGGTCATCCAAATTTCTTCTCTTCAATATGCCTCTTCATGCATGGAGCCAAATGATTCATGAATACGGCAAAGCTTTTCCTTTGAAAACAGTTGACAGACCAGTCATCTTAGCAGCCAATGAATGATACACTAGGTGACAAAACATTTGTTGCTCCTGTGACAATTGCTCCAGTCTTGTTTTCTCCAAGGACCTAGGGCTAGGGTTAGTGTTGTGGTAGGGTTTTAGGTTTAATTTGATGTGAGGATTAGGATTAGGGTTAGGGTTATGATGGTGGGTAAAATTTATGTTTGGCTTAGCGTGCAGATATCTCATGGGAGCAATTGTCGCAGGAGCAAATGTTATGGAATTGGTATACCCACAGGCACATATGTTGCATACTGATGTCGCTCAACCAGTAGAGTGCATAATAGGCACGGACCCTTTTTCATTACCAGCATGTAAAGAGGTCATTCATTTTCCCATCCTGAAAGATTTGTTGATTTACTCCTGTTGCAGTGGAAGTATTGAAAACTACAGCTGTAGTTCATCCCATTGCTCTCTTCATCATGCAGATCGCATCAACATCAAGCGAGGGAGCGCTTGGCCCTCGGCTTACCTGTCTGTCCAGAATGTCCTGGACTGTGGCAATGCTGGTACATGCCATGGAGGGGGTCAGCTTGGAGTCTACCAGTACGCCCATGATGCAGGCATTCCGGATGAGACGTGCAACAATTACCAGGCCAAGGATCAAGGTAAGTCTACCCACCACCCACTCCTGGCACAAGCAGCCGTGAAGCCTGTCGGATGAATCTGACACAATGTGGAGATCATCACCAGCAACATCATAAATTTTGCATCAGATTCCTGAAGTACTGCTCATGCCAAAATATTAGTAAAAGCAAGTCTAATTTTTTTTTTTCACAAATCAGACTTCTTGACAAGTCCAATAGCAAGTGGTTAAATTTGCGATGATTTAGTATAGTATCATCATGCACCTTGTTCATGGACTGTTGCGTACCAGAACATGTATACTGTACATGCTCAGTCACATTCATGTTGGTATAAGAGTTAATAATTTGGCATGTCCTTGAATTTGCACTTGACGTGTGAAATTCACAAAAAAATAAAAAATATGGTAATACAGTATTTATCAAAGCATGATTTTGTACCCCGCTAAAAGTGGGTAGACTGATAGTAGTGTTGCACTTGCTTGAAAAATTTGTATCTCTGCCCTGGGTTGGCTGGAGGCATTATGTTTACTATGTATCAATCCATCCATCCCAGATCTGACTTACTGACTATCACGCTAGTACAAATGAGTAAAAGTTTTGTAGGTTTTCTTCGAACCTGCCCTGTGTATACTACATAAAGTGTATGTACACTGGTTAGATTAGTAGTTAAAGGACAAGTTCACCTTCATAGACATGTGGGTTGAGTGAATGCAGCAATATCAGTAGAACACATCAGTGAGAGTTTGAGCAAAATCGGACAATCCGTTAAAAAGTTATGAATTTTTGAAGATTCTGCTCAGTCACGGCTGGATGAAAAGACTACTGTAGCTTGTGATGTCACATGAGTACAACGATATAAAGAAAGAATAAAGAAAATTCAACATATTTCCATTTTTCTCCAATAACAAAAGAACACTCGACTTCTCTCTTTCAGAAGGCAGGGGGAATAATATTACCCTTAACATACGTCAGTTGCAAGTCGTAGAACTGTGCACTTTATTCAAAAAGTAAAGTTTTGTGAAATTCTCTTTTTATTTTCCTTATACAGTTGTACGCATGTGACATCATACACTGTAGTAGTCTTCTCTTCCAGCAGTGACTGCGCAGATACTTAAAATATTCGTAACTTTTGAACAGATTGTCCAATTTCCCTCAAACTTTCACTGATGTGTTCTACTAATATTGCTGCATTCTCTCAATAAATGTATATGAAGGTGAACTTGTCCTTTAATTATCAAAAGGTGAAAAAAAAAACTGACTGAAAGTGGTATTTTCCAGCAGTCACTTTGCCTGTGAATGTTCAATGCCTAAGGTAATTCATTTGGAAGGATGCAAATGAATGTTTCTACCAAAAGTCACATGTCAAGATCTTGGGTAATTTCCAGCCTTCACTTCAACTAGTACCGTGGTAATGCAATTCTGGGTGGAAGAAAAGTTATGATGCAGTGCCTCGATGTCAGTCTATGCAGTTCCTTCAAATGTTTGTTTGATTGTAGAAATTGCATTTTAGTTGACAATTTTATTGTTCACAATCAGCAATGTTTTAGTTTTGTACTTACATGTAGGTGAGTAAGTGAACTACAGGTGTAATGAGGCTTGTCACTAACCAGCTGTAGACCACTAAAGGCAGCTAACTGTCTTATTGTGTGTGTCTGATATGGGTGTGTGTGTGTGGGTGTGAGTGTGTAATTGCACTTGGAAGCACTTTGTTACTTGCAATTATTTCATCATGATATATAATACGTTGGCAACATGAAATTATTGATTTTGTAGATTGTGACAAGTTCAACCAATGTGGTACATGCACAACTTTCGGTGAGTGTGGCGCTCTTCAGAATTACACCCTCTACAAGGTTGCAGATTATGGCAGTGTGACAGGCAGGGACAATATGATGGCGGAGATCTATGCCAGAGGTCCCATAAGGTGAGTGAGATTTGTTGCCAAGTTTTAAACGTCTTGGCAATGTGCCACATGAGTAAGGCGCAGTTAAGTTTAAAGTTTCTGACAATATCTGAACTAATTGTCCCAATTTTCACCAAATTTTCACAAATCGTGCATTCGCACAGTCCATTCATTTGTTTCAGAAAATGTTCCCTCTAACAGTTTGTGGACAACAATTATTCAGAGCTCCTTCTTACAGTTGCTCTTATTTCCTCTTGCTGTGTGGACTTGCAAACATTCCATTAATTGCCCTAGGTATATAAAATGTGAATGTTTCTAACCTGGTAGGTCAAAGTGAACTTTCAGTGAGCCTATTATCAATTGAAAGCTGCCACAAATTTTATTCACCTGTAAATGAATTTCATATGCCTTGTTAACAAATTTTATTTGCCTTTAAATGAATTTCATTTATCTTTACTGTGCACCATCCTTACCGAGAATAATGTTGTTTATTCAGGACCATGCTTTTGGAATCAACTAAGTGATGATCTAAAAAATACACCAAGTCTTGCTGCGTTAAAAAAAAGAGAATGATGACAGTTTTGTTTGTTTTCAGATAACATTTGAATCACATTTTTTTTTTTTCAATTTCAATTCAATTCAATTTTTTTTTATTTCATACTTCCCATATACTGTAAAACATGATATATTCGCGGCATGAAATTTTCGCGAATTGGAGCCGACAGCCTTTTTCGTGGCATGAAATTTTCGCCAATTGCTACTGGCATTCAATGCATGTAGTGTAGACAAAAGCTTTCGCGTGCATTTTAATTTCGCGAATTTTGGCGCTCGCGAAATTCGCGAAATTAAAATGCACGCGAAAATTCCTCGTTTTACAGTATATCAATACTACATTAAGATAATACCTCAATTTCTTGTACGTTGTCAACAATGTACAAAACAATAAAAAACAATATATATACATAACATACACAGTAGTTATAATGATAACTGGTCGAAAACTCAATTCCGATTGTACTACGAGAAGTATGACAGGACCTTCATGAAAGCGAGCTTGTTTATCTGGAAGCCCCTGGATAATCAGTGTTTGTGGAAGAAAAATAGAGAACGGATAAAAGTTAAGACCAGGTGATTTAATTAATACCATATAAATTTGAATTGATTTGAATTGAACCGCTATCCCAATGCCACACATTGCTAATGAAGGCTACTGCCCATGAACCCTGCTACATGTGAAACAAATTTGTCTGAAGCCATGATCGCTATTTGTGTTTGTCTCCCTCTAGCTGTGGCATTATGGTAACTGACAAGGTGGAAACCTTCCAAGGGGGCAAAGTATATTCAGAGTATTATGAACAGCAGCCCATGGTAAGTTCTGCATTCCCCACAACATTGCCTGTTGTTCTTTCCTATGAATTAGTAACCTCTGGGAGTTGTTTTAAAAGCAAACAAAGCAATTTAGATTTTTTTTTTTATTTTTTAAAGATACCAAAAACTGGTAAGTAAGACTAGTTTGAGGAAAAGGAAGTGTGTCGTGTAGACAGATTTGAGACTGCCATTGTTCAGTGTGGTTGCACTGTAGTTCTGTGGTGAGCGGTTTACCACCTGGCTACGGTACCTTCCGTAGGTAAAGGAAGTACTTAGAAAGTTGGGGTCTGACAAGTTAGTTAATAGATGGCAGTGTTTGCTTTTCAAAGAAAGATTCCCAAAAGCTCTGAAATGGATGTCAAAGGCACACTTGTCTAGCATTGTTTATCTATTCTGCCATCTGCCGCAATGTCATTATGGTAATTTAGGGAAAACCCCTTGCTGGATTCTGCTGATACTAGGCTCAAATATGCTTCCTTGAGAATAGATGCATAGATAGACTTTGGGAAAAATCTCCTTCCTGGCCAAAGTTCCTCAAACTTTTGGGAAAATAACTTTTACTACCCATAACTTCAGGTAGGAATTTTAAGGGCTTACATTAAATCTAATTTTTGACTCAAATGTCATTGCCCAGCCACAACTTCAAGGGATGGTACAGTATTGGTGGAGATGGGAATTGGGCTTTTAACTTTTTGCGAGATACCGAGAAAACACGTATGAAATAGTACATAACATACCATTTTAAGAGGAATTCAAAGTTTAAATGAAAGAAAGATATTATTCAGAGGGCCCGGGTGAAGGTTCAGGTGTGAGTTTCCTCAGTTTGTCTCCCTCTACAAATGAAATTTGTTAAGATTGCAACTGCTGATCTGTAAATTAACAAACATGTCAGAAAAAAGGAACCAGTAGGACTCGAACCGGTCATCTACTGCTTTCCGGGCAGCGACACTACCACCAGGCTGTCCCTGGTTGCTGGCAGTGACACAATGAACATGGAACAAATACCCAAGCTCCGAAATTCCGACATTGTTATGTTAAGTAGTCCAAGGTGGACAAGGCATAGGATAAATGAAAGAAAGATATTATTCAGAGGGGTGAAGGTTCAGGTGTGATTGTCATGTTTGATATCTTTCTTTTATTTATCCTATGCCTTCTCCGCCTTGGACTACTTTTATACATAACAATGTTGGAATTTTGGAGCTTGGGTATTTGTTTCATGTTCATCGTGTCACAGCCTGGTGGAAGTGTAGCTTCCCGGAAAGCAGTAGATGACAGGTTCAAGTCCCACTGGTTCCTTTTTTTCGACATGTTTGTTGACTTACAGATCAATCAGCAGTTGCGATCTTAACAAATTCAATTTGTAGAGGGAGACAAACTGAAGAAACTCACACCTGAATTCAAAATTTATTTGCTGAAAATCGGGTTTGGAATGACTGAAACATCCAAAAACAAAGTAAAACAGAGTGATCGTAGTAAAATGTGGGTCCCACACTTTATTGGAATTGCTCTGTTTTAGATATCTCAGTCATCTCAAACCAAATTTCATCAAATAAATGTTGAATTCCTCATGGAATTACATGCTCTTTCATACTTTATAAGAGGTTTCTCATTATCTCACCAAAAAATGTTAGAAACCTGAAATTAGGTCTCAACCAAAACTATACTATCCCTTTCATCTAGGAGAGGTAGAAATATAATAAAAAAGAAATATATTTAGAGACATTATTTCATCCGCAGATCTATCCTTGAGTTCATAAGTCATGATCACTGACATTTGTCTCCATGTTAGTATTGGTCACATTTGTAATGAAATATGGTAATCATGTCCAAAGGTAGAGGTATCCTAGTCAAGTGCATTTAAAAGTTTATATGCTGTAGTTTTAGCACAAACAAAATGAAGAAGAGAGTATTTCACAGTTGCATGGATGTGGTTATATTTGGCAGCTTTGAATATTGGTTTCGTACCACTACTGAATAATTGCTGGATTATGTTTGGCCTCTTTCTTGCATTATTCAGATCAACAAAGTAAAAAAACTGGATCATTACTGTAAACTACTCTGTTTGAGTGAATGGTGTGTCTGCCAAATGCATTTGTACGACAGTGCGTGTGAATAAGTGTATAGGATTATGACAGTGACCTAGCTAGCAGGTAGATGAAATGGTGGCTTGTCATCTTATGCATGGCTCGACACTAACTTTTTTGTTTGGTGGCCCGATGGGGCCACCAAAATCCTAAATTTCACATTTTTGGTGGCCCGAGAGAAAAATTTGGTGTCCCGAAAAAAACAAAACAATGAAAAACATTAAAAGTCCCTTTTTTCTTAATGAGTCAAATATTTAAGATTTAAGATAGTAAGAATTAGAAGTTGGACATATGATCTACTCATAAATAAACTTCAACAAACTTGCAACACTTACTCTCAGGCATTCATTCAGTCCTGTTCATCCATCCTTTGAACAAATTTAACTGCTAATTTCCGGCGCAGAAAGTTACGAATTTATATACTTTTCAAAAAAATTTGCCCTCTTTTTGAAATTTGGTGGCCCGACTTTCATTTTTGGTGGCCCCGGGCCACCGTTAGTGTCGAGCCCTGGCTTATGAAACATAATGTATAACTATGAAAACTATACTGTGAAAGTGGCAATTTTCATGGTGTGGATTTATTTTTTCCTGCATTTTGCACAACCAGAAGCTAGAGAGAAAATAAAAGCACACAAGTATTTTTGCATGCTACACGTTCCAATACATAATGACCTGATGCCGCAGAATTGAAAACACACCAAATCATCTTACCCACCAGAGCGCCAAAAATGACTCACACAAAAATATCAGTTTTTACGGTATACCATAACAAGGATTGTATCCCAAGCTTTAAGATATATATTGAAAAAGAATGAAATCAGGTAACCCATTAACACCTCAAAGGGTTTTTTTGTTTGTTTGTTCGTTGTTGTTGTTGTTGTTGTTGTTGTTGTTTTGTTTTTTCTTTTTTTTTCTTTTTTTTTTTGCAGAAATTATGATCTTGTCACCATTACACTGGCAGCTCTGATTGTCACAGCGTATCCAACACTAGAGAAAGATGAAATTGAACTGGTTTAATTGATTAAACCTTACTCACCCCACCTTACAAACCAAGAAAAAAAAAATCAGATGTTTGCCAGTTTCATTTCATTTCATTTAATCTATTTTCATTTCCAACAATAATACATTTACAGTAAAACATGTATATACATGGTTATACAAAATCAATACCACATTGCAGTATGGGGAAAAGGCTGTGAACAAAAATGCAATTTTATGCTGCAACCTCTATGACTGTTTGTAAATGGGGGCGGGGGGGGGGGGGGGGGTCGCTGGGGTTCCCTCATGAACAATCAGTACTGAGCGAACAGTACTTAGGAAGACAAAACCTACCTACAAAAACATACAGGACCCTGGTGTACAGAATTGATTAGGAGTATAGTATGACAGTAATATTAACTGGTATATATTGCCAATATATGATCAGTCAGAAATGTAGAGACTTTCAAGTATTTTGCATCCAAAATGATAAAATGACACATTACCTGAGGAGGACTCAAATATAGTTAAAAGCTTTAATCTGTCTTGTGAAATATACAAGCTGGCAATGAATCGTGAAAATCATATTAAAAAGACAGGGTGGACTGTTCCTCTACAAATGGTACCATTGACCCTTCACCCCCCCCCCCCCCCCCCAACATTTAAAAGAAAAAAGGAACATGTTCTGCAGATTCTGAATGATGAAGAATCAAACAGACAAAAGCAAAACAAAACCAGAAAACAAAGAAAAATAAATGCAGTTCCTGCACTTCCCAGGGTCTCACCACAAAGAAACTGTAAAGAACGAGGTTCCAAAAAAGGCTACCACTGTCTGATGGAGGTAGCAATGTTTTTGCTTCCTCAATTTACATCGGTATGTCAGTGGGTTGTAATAAAAGACTGTGATTCAGTGTTCTATCAAACTACACAGATTGATCAATCTTCATATTCTTTTATATTTTCATTATGGCTCAAATATCACTAGGTATCAAAGTACAGTCTGGATCACTTTCTCTTTTCTCTGTATCAGGAAGTAAAATAATCTAATCCTACATCACCAGGGCTTGAAAATCAAGGATAGGCACTTGAGCTTAATGTTAGTAAAAGATGCTGACTTTGTCACTGTTATTGATTTCTGCCTGAGTGAAATCGCCATGAAATTCAACAGATCTTATAAATCTGAAACTGACTAAAAAAAAAAAAACAAGACAGGGAAGTATGTCAACAGTCAGAACTGATCAGCCCACATAATGCTTATGGCAAAGTTCTTGGTATTTGTAGCTTTAATGATAATAATATCAATTCACAAAGAGCAAAACCTATGGACGTAAATTCTTCTGCGCTGCAAAAGCTTCTGATGTACTTGATGATGATAGACAGTCAAATGTAAAGATGTGTTTTGAGTCGTGATTTTAAGACTGCTGCAGTTGGGGATTTCCACAGTTTGGGAGCTGCACAGGCAAATCATCTTTTTTATTTGTTTCTTCTTGTTCTTGTTTTGAGAGATTTTTGGCAAATGTTTGTGTGTTTGTGTTTGTTTGTGTGTGCTTGTGTGTGTGTTTGTGTGGGGGGGGGCAGGGGAAGTGTTGCTACCCTCTACCCTCAGCACCTTGGTTTCGCGACCCATGCATTCAATCTTTGGTGTTGTTGTTGTTGTTTTTGTATTTCAGATCAATCACATTGTGTCAGTGGCAGGCTGGGGTGTGGACGAGAATAATGTAGAGTTCTGGGTGGTGAGAAACTCCTGGGGTGTACCTTGGGTAAGTACTCTTGAGGCACGGTCAGACTGGCAAAAGATCAAGAAGTTTAAGATGTCTTTGCGATCTTTTTTCATCCGATCACACCGGCAGCCAAACTTCTCAATCTTTGGATTGAGAAGTTTGGGTCATTAGTGCGCTTTAAAGGGACTGTACAGTACTGGTTGAGGTGAGGATTCAGTGTGTAATGTTTTGCGAGATATTTAGAAACCACTCTATGAAATGTTAAAGAGCATACAATTCTAAGGGGAATCAAAAGTTTATTTGATGAAAATCAGTTTTGAAATGACTGAGATATCTAAAAACAAGGTAAAACAAAGAGATTCTAATAAAAGGTGTGGCCTATCAATTTCATTAGGATCACTTTTTGGGATATCTCAGCCATTTCAAGTCCAATTTTCATCAAATAAACATTGAATCCTTCTTGAAATTACATGCTCTGTCATGTTTCATAAGAAGTTGCTCATTATCTCACACACACACAAAAAGTTATAAACCTGAATCCTCACCTAAGTATGGGCTACTGTACACCTTGGGCTGTTTGAAATAATTTCTCATTTAGATGTTGAAGCCCTGTCACAAGCAGCCTTGCGCTTAGATGGACTTGTCTCAACAACAGAAGGGTATCTTGATATCGTCAACCTTATCTACCCCAGTGTAGATGTTGATTAATTGACTATGCTATTGTAGGTATGCTGTGGATCATAACTTTCTTATATGCACACTTCCACTATCAGAGAAGCTATTCTCTGGTTTTTGATAAAATTATAGAAGATTTGAAAGACATTCTAGGCTCTGTGTATCAGGGCTCAACATTTGTAGTGGCCAGAAGGCTCAGGGCCACTCAAATATTGATGACGGTCCACCAAATTTTGAAAAAGCTTATATTTAAGTGACCAGATTATCCAGCTAAAATTCGAAATAATGTTACATGTTTTCTTTAATTTGGACCACTATATTTTTTCAAATAGATGAAATTCTTCCATCATGTTGGTTTTTGTTGCAACTGATTGACAAAATGCTGTACATCGATATAGATAAGCACTGAATAGATCAGTGTTTTTTAGTAGTAGCCATGACAAAGGAAATCACGGGCATACATATTTACATCAAAATAGGGCAATTTGTCAATCAGAATCAAAACTACATTTTTTTTTTTCAAAAATTTAAATTCAAAGATTCTGGTGCCCCAAAATGCTACTGTCAAGCCTGATATGTAATCATGCGTGTGCCTGTGTTTGTGTCTGTGTTCATGTAAGCCTGAATAAATTTGTATTGCACAAAAATGCACAATGCAATACATGTATATCAAAGGATGCAATACATGTATATCAAAGGATGCAATACATGTATATCTAAGGATGCAATACATGTATATCAAAGGATGCAATACATGTATATCAAAGGATGTAATGATGATTGATGTGTGCTATGCATCATGTACCATTTTTTTTTTATGCAGTACCAGTACATGTGCTAAATTTTGGTTGTTTGAGGCAAACAATACATGGCAAGAGTTTGGCGCAATTTTCAAGCCAGAATGAGGGTCATCTTAAAGGGTGTGTACAGTTCTGGTTGAGGTGAGGATTTAGCTTTTTGCAAGATATTCAGAAACCACTCTATGAGATGTCAAAGAGCATGCAATTCCATGGGGTATCAAAAAGTTTATTTGATGAAAATCGGTTTTGAAATGGCTGAGATATCCAAAAACAAGGTGAAACAAAGAGATCCTAATAAAGTTGTGGCCTGTCGCCTTTTATTATTATCACTTTTTGGGATATCTCAGCCATTTGAAAACCAATTTTCATCAAATAAACGCTGAACCCTTCTTAAAATCACATGCTCTTTCATATTTCATATGAGGTTTTTCATTATCTCACTTAGGAATGTGCAAAACATGAATCCCCACTTCAACCAGTACTGTACAGTCCATTTAAGCTCCATTATCACAGTGTGCACCATCTTCACTTCCAAACCAGTTTGGTTTGCTGTCTGTTGTCAGCACCTTCTTCTGGACTCAAAATTATTCATCTTTTCAGTAGTGGCAGTGATCGATAGAAAGCTCAAGACTGGGATTCAGTATATACCATCCCTGTATCTATATATCATATCTTTTTAATACCATCTTCAAACTTGTTCGACAACTGGTTGTAGATTGCCCATCTTCTTTTTCTCGAATGAAGCCCAGTTTTTGAAACCGAACAGTACTTAAAGCGATTGTACAGTATTGGTGGAGATGAGAATTGGGATTTCAATTTTTTGCGAGATGCCAAGAAAAACACTTACAAAATAGTACAGAGAATACCACTGTAAGAGGAATACAAAGTTTATATGATGAAAATCGGGTATGTAATGACTGAAACATCCAAAAACAAAGTATAACAAAGCAATCGTAATAAAAAGTGGGTCCCACAATTTAGTAGAATCGCTCTGTTTTTTATATCTCAGCCATGTCAAAACCAATTTTCATCAAATGTACATTGAATTCCTCATCAAATTACATGCTCTTTCATATTTCATAAGAGGTTTCTCATTATCTCACACACACTAAAAAATGTTAGAAACCTGAAATTAGGTCTCAACCAAAACTAAATTGTTATAATCACTTGAACATGACCAGTGTAAGCAGGAAGTAGACAATGATTTTGCTAAGCAACTGTAAGGCTACATAGCAGGCATGGAATAGAGACACCTTTCCTCCAAATTACATTTGTATGCTCCACCTGCAATGACAGAAGCAGAGGATGCCCTATTTTTTCCGGTTGATGTTATGCTGGTTGTTTTGAGTGATTCCAACCACAAACTTCCTTCTTCCGTGTCCATCACTCCGCAGGCTGAACACGGCTGGTTCCGCATTGTGACAAGCAGCTACAAAGGAGGCCAGGGTGACCACTATAACCTGGGCATCGAGTCCAGCTGTGCCTTTGGCGATCCAATCTTACCTTGAAGACCTCAACCTTTGACCAAGCCATCATCGGAAGATTTCCCATGCAAATTAGGCAGCTATTCCCCTAACATTAACTTCTCCTTCAAGAGAGTATTATCTGTAAAACTTGCAGTTTCACCACATTTTATGTTATGTTATTTTCTTTATTTATTTATTTTTGTCAAGCATTCCAAGAAAGTACTCACAGACAAAAGTAAATTGTGTTGATGTGATTATGGTTAAAACTTCTCATTGTATTGTTTAGCTGGGAAAGGGGAAGCAAAAGTTGAAAACATTTCCAAACATAAAAAAATAATGGACTGAAAGTGATATGGAGAAAAAGAGAATCGTTTGTAGAATCACAGGAAATGACATTTAAGGAAGAGGACCTTGACGTAGCGTAATGCATATGTGGCAGGCCCACTAAACACAAAGCAAGTGTACTGTTCTAGTCCAACATTTGGCTTGTATTTTGTGACTTATGTTCCCGCTTAAAATGGACGGATAGCTGACATCTTCTCTGTTGATCAAATCCAAAATACGTGCATCAGCATGTGATTTTTACATTTGTACACAGCAATACTAGCTTTAATGATAATGAGATTTTGGTGCCTTATTGTGATGGTCCTTTTCTTTTGATTTTAGACCAGTCACAGCATGACTTCAGTCTGTGATTTGGGTAGTTTAGTGTAAGCCATATTTTTGCCTTTCAAGATAACCATGGAATTAATTCACATTTGTCCAAGGTTTTCCTGGTTTTTCCTGGTGGAGAGAAACATTTGTAGATGAAACAGAAATGTGTGAATGGTGTACTAAACACTCAGCCATTTATTAGTATACCCTAGTGGGGTATCTTCCAATATGTTCTGTAGTCATGAATCTGCCTTTAAATATCACTGCTTGCCAGTGTGTCATTTTATCTTTCTTTCTCCTGACCTTCCTTTTCCAAACTGCAAAATTTCCCTCCCCAAAGCATTTAGATGGGAAAAACATACCAGGAAGGGAGAATCCGGTTAAGGTGATATGTGAAGCAGCTTGGTTACATCATTATGTTACATCAGTGATGCTACCATATATTCAATCATATTCTTCCTCCTCTTGTATTGATATCAGATCTTTGTAGATGGTTTGCATCTTTAGCATATGAGTGAATATTGCCATCCATTTGTGTACCCTAGTATTGCCGTATGTACAGTGTCAAGAGAATATGAGTCAAGTTTATTAACTTAAGACAATTGTAAAACTTTTTGACACATCATACACAGTGCACTCCCTTTATAACGAACATGGTTATAACAAAATTCCTGTTACAACAAAGTAAAAATGCAGGCTCCAACATTATCAGCTCTATGCCCTTTACCGTTTATTTGTTGGGTTATATCAAAATGTCGATATAGGGGAAGAAAACTGCTGGTCCCCAGCACTTTGACAACAGCAGTTACTAACAAGAAAAAACATGTGTATTTTAAACATAATGAAATGTCTAATACAGAGCTGATGAATGTAATCAGTAGATTTTACGTTGTAGGTCAGACATCATTTGATCACATGGCAAATCTGTAGGATGTCCCCTTCTTGAATATTCAAAAGTGCTTCTGTCGTACTGGTTCTTCTGACGTTCCAATAATACATTGAACTTGATGTTTACTGATGATAAGATGGAAATATACAGGGTTCTCCTTGTCAGCCTCTGTGTGACTGAATCTTTTGACCAGCTTTTGCATATTGAAATTGCTAGCTAGGTAACAAACTATTAGGTGAATGTAGCAATTTTTTTTTTCAGCTGTTGAGTGCCTTTTCTTTCTCATGTATGTACAAATTTAGCACCGTAGTCTTTTGCTTGTCAGCAAAACAATGCCTGTAGGTATATTGTACCTCACTTATGAATGTCAGCTCAAATTAACGCAGTGGCAGATCCAGGGGGTAGCGCACTGGGCTTGCACCTCCCTTTTATTTTAAACAAAAGAAATAAAAGGAAAAAATGGGGGAATGTGTGCGCCCCCCCCCCCCAAAGTTTGTAAAGGTGCCCCCTTTTTACGGAATTCCTGGATCCACCCCTGTTAGTGTATACTGTTAAAGTGGTTTCTTTCGCGTACAGAAACTTTCGCGGTTTCCATCGGTGCCGACTTTTTCGCGTGTGTTAAAATTTGCGGTCTGTAATGATAGCATTGTAACAAGCGACGAGTTCAAAACATTTTCGCTTGATGTTAAATTCGCGGTTCAACCTCAAAGCGCGAAAAGCGCGAAAATAAAACCACCGCGAAAGAAACCACTTTTAAAGTAATTTATGTACATTTTAGACATGTTTGCAAATTATATTTTCCTGCATAGTAGGATTCAATCAGTTTTAAAGGAAAAAATTAAAAATGTAGCAAAAATAATGTTTTTAAAAACTTTTTTAAAATGTAGCAAAAACTTGTTAATTTCTTACATTGTTAAGTTATTTTAGGTATTATATATATATATATATTTATATATATGGTAATGTCTGTATAACAATGTAGGAAAACTGGTGAAATACGACATATAAATGTGGTTATTCGGCCGAGAGTGGATAGCTGTTGCAGTAGCTTCATTTCAGCTCCTGGTGGGTAGTCCCAAGTGTCCTGATATATTCCTTTAAACACTGGGCGGTCTTGTTATCCGGGATGTAGAGTGTATTACGTACAAGGTTTTATTTTATCGCAGTATGTATTACATGCACGTGACTAGTCATCTAATCATCAAGCCAGATGACTTCATCATAAGCCTTTTCTATTGACGAGAATTGATTTCAAACAAGTCTTTGCTTAGGAACAATCAATGAGGCAAGTGACATTATGTGTTCATTATGATGGTGTGCCAAACATACAGAATATTGAAATATACGAGGCTTGCGTCTGTAAGTATGCAAATTCCTCATTGTAAGCCCCGCCCATTTTAAACTTTCCACACACCTCACCTTTTGTCTCCTGTCACTGTTGTTTAGGGCAGTGAGCAGTGAAAGCATTTGCCAGAATTCTTATTTTCCAAAGTTTTACAGCAATGAGAAATCTAAATTTTGCAAAAATCATTTGGCAGGCTTCTTATTTTTCTAAGTTTTACAACTTCGAGAAATCTAGCAGAAAACTTGAAATCCCCATATTCCTGTTGTTTGTAGTATCAGGGGCCTTCAGCAAAATTGTATCATTCCATTTTTGTTTAACATAGAATAGTTGATGATAAAGGAATATACTCATATGAATTAGAAATCTTGCAAGCTTACAATGAGACATGAGGGTTCCATCGGGAAGTTTGTAAGACTTCAAATATTAAATAGGAACGGAAGTTCACGGGTTGAATTTTCTGATGGTCCCAAACCAGGAAGCATGATCCAACCAGTCCTTGGCTTGCCACCACAACAATGCGGGTACCATTTGTGTACTTGAGTTTGGAAGGCTGAGGAAAAAGTGCATCCACCTCGTATGGTTTTCATGTGGTGCATTAAACATGTCATGCTGATGCACGTTCATACATCTATAAAGAGATGAGCTGATGTGGTGTAGTCACATACTAATATAGGATATACTAGGAAGCTTTAGATTTTCCCGACGCTGACGTTCAGAGAGAAAAAAAAATTATGCGTAGAATTGCTTTTCAATATTAAATTACCAACGCTTATCCATCGCAGAAGGAGAGGTGATATGATTGATGTCTACAAATATGTCCATGGCTTATATAACACTGACACTGACCTGCTACATCTCAATAATGAAGACAGAACACGTGGTCACACTCTGAAGCTGAAGAAGACATTCGCTCACCTTGATGTTAGAAAGTTCTTCTTCTCAAATAGAGTGGTGGAATCATGGAATAAGCTACCAGAAGATGTAGTCAGTGCCCCATCTGTGAACTCCTTCAAAAACAGACTAGACAACTACTGGAAAGAATTGCCATCTGTTTATGACCCTGAAGGATACTAACAGATGTCCTGAATCCTCCCTCTCCACACACACACCTTGCCATAGAACCACTCGTAATTGAAAGATTGATTCAAATGACTACCAATCGATCGATGAACAGGCCCGGACCTACTAGCATCGATGGATTAAAGTAAGTAAGTAAGTAAGTAATATCGATTTCGCGTCGTCTTGGGTTTTTACGATCGGTTCTGGGCCGTTTTTGCGTCCGCTCAAATTCACGAGGCAGAGAGCTGCTTGATGCACTGATTATAATAATAATGGGGGCGCCAATTTTTTCTTCTTACAGGTTGCGTCTTCGTGTAATACAAAGCTACTTTGTAACACGATGCAGGCAGACAGGAGAACGGCCAGCGCAATCACAGTGTCTCGACGACCGCGTCGCAAATGTAAATCTCCTATTTGTGGCATTTGTGCCAGCTTCACTGTTGCTTGTGTGTGTATGTGTGTTTGTCGGTGTGTATGACGATTGTGCTACTTTATTTTTTTTTTTTTTTAGTTTACTCCAGCGTTCAGAAATGTAATGTCACTGGTTGCATTAATAGTCGTAAGTGAAGCGTTGTGCCTATTAGTGTTTTTACACAGACACCCATGAAGGGTTATTACATGTATGATTAGATGTTTATCATGTAATTTATCACTTGTAGGGCAGCTGTACTGGGAAATTAATAAAAGTTACCTATTATACAAAGTGTTTTATATTAGAATCCGGCCTGAATTGTGATTTGTGAATCCATGATTTTATTTCTCCTAAACATTTACGCATTGAAGACTCAACACATGCTCTGTAAATACTCGGTATCTCAACGAAGTGATGACACCCCTCAGTTCAACGAATACTTTCTCACATCTTTCCAAAGAATGTAATTACAGAAATAAATATGAAATTTAACAGTCAAAGTACAATAAAATGTAATGATGCAGTTTTATTGTGTAAGTTATTTAACAAACAGTCGGTATTCCAAAACTTGGGTGGCATCAAAAGTGAGTACATCCAGTTAGTACAGAGACAAACTGTGTCTGTGCGTTGTCTGGAGCTGACTTCGTTCTCCTCGGCATGGAATTCACAAGGGCTACACTTGTTGTTGTTGGGATTTTTCTTTGCTCCAGCATGACAACAATTGTGAAGCTGATAGATGTAAGACACCTGCTTATTCTCCACCATCCGCTGCAGGATACCCCAAAGATGTTCCTGTCCGTCGGGGCCATTCATCCCCACTGTAATGTAAATGGCGCTAAAATTTTTCAGCCTAACTTTTGCTGTTGTTGTTCCCTTCATTTTTTATCTTATAAACCGTCCATATGGCAAACGTTTTTCGGTTTTGTTTTGTTTTGTTTTTTAGCTCACCTGAGCCAAAGGCTCAAGTGAGCTATTGCGATCGCTCTTCGTCCGGCGTCCGTCGTCCGTCGTCCGTCGTCCATCGTGAGTCGCGTCCGTCGTCCGTCGTGCGTCGTACGTAGGCCTAAACTTTTTACATTTTCATCTTCTTCTTGGGAACCCCATGACCGATTTTCACCCAACTTGGCAGGTAGCATCCCTAGGGGGATAGGATCTCAATTTGTTCAAATGGGCACCATGCCCCACCTGGGGGCCCCAGAGGGGCCCAAACCCCCCAAAATCAAGGAATCTTTAAAAATCTTCTTCTCTAGAACCAGAAGTGATAGAGCTCAGTTAATACTATGAGTTGGTACATTGATGACTGTTCTTTCAAGTTTGTTCATGGCGGAATCAGGGGTTTCCCCTTTGGGACCCAAGGGAAGGGGGTAGGGAGGGGTCCTAATGGGGCCCAAATTGTACATTTTTATCTTTTTCTTGAAAATGCCGTAATGAATTTTCACCAAACTTGGCAGGTGGCATTCCTAGGGGGATAGAATCTCGTTCCCATCATATGGGCACCATGCCCCTGCACCTTAGGGACCTTGGGGCCTACATTGGGGCCTAAATTGTAAATGTTCATCTTTTTATTGAAAACCCTATGATGAATTTTCACCAAACTCGACAGGTAGCACCCCCTAGGGGGATAGAATCTCAATTCCATCAAATGGGCACCATGCCCCACCTGGGGGGGGGGGGGGGAGCAACCCACCCCGTAGTAAGGAATCTTTAAAGATTTTCTCTAGAACCTGAAGTGATTGAGCTAAGTTAATACAATGAGTCAGTATATTGATGACTGTTGTATCAAGTTTGTTCATGGCAGAATCAGGGGTGCCCCCCCCCCCCCCCCTTGGGACCCAAGGGAGTGGGGTGGAATGGGTCCAAATGGTGATCTTGTACATGTTCATTATCGTTGAAAACCCCTTGATGAATATTCACCAAATTTGACTGGTAGCATGCCAGGGGGTTATGATCTCAATTTGTTCAACAGGGCACCATGCTTCCCTTTGGGGACCCGAGGGTGCCTAATCCCTCCCCCCACCCACATTAAAGAATACATGTATTTACAATTATTCCTCTATCGAACAAGACTTGATAAAGCAATGCTGCTTTGAGTTTGTACATTGATGACTGTAGTTCCAAGTTTGTTCATTGCAGTCCCCCCCCCCCCCCAACACACACACACAAACAAAAACTCGGGGGGGGGGGGGGCTCCAAACGCACCTCTGAAATTAAGGAATATTCAATAATATTGTTCTCTAGAATAAAAAGTGATGGGGCTTTAAGTCTTTTTGTTTTCAAAACTGCATAGTTCAACATTCTATAAAGTACAGTGTACCTTGCAGGTATTTTTACCTGTGTGATGGAATATGCAAATGGACACCATGCCCCCAGTTCTCAAAGCTACCCCACCACAAGTTTCCAGTGTTCTCGGGTAAGAGTCTGCCAGAATGCATGGAAGGTGAACTTGTGATACTAAGGGGAGCGCCAGACCCCCGGGTCTCTTGTTTGTTTGTTTGTTTGTTTTTTCATTCGGGAGAAATGCTGAAAATATGGAAACCACATCTCACCCCCCCAAAAAAAAACAACAACAACAACAACAACAACAAAAACGAACAAACAAACCGAAAATTAACACACAAGCCCATCACACGAAAGAGAGATATCATTAATTTTCCAATATAATCGATTCACGTTAATGGTTTAGCAATATATTATATCCGTCATCTAGGCGAAATACATATTGGTTTTACCCTAGAAGCGTCATTAAAGGACAAGTTCACCTTCATAGACATGTTGGTTGAGTGAATGCAGCAATATTAGTAGACCACATCATTGAGAGTTTGAGGAAAATCAGACAATCCGATCAAAAGTTATGAATTCTTGAAGTTTCAGCTCAGTCATGGCTGGATGAGAAGACTACTATAGCTTGTGATGTCCCATGTGACGATATAAAGAAAGAATAAAGAAAAATCATCATATTTCCATTTTTCTCGCATAACAAAAGAATACTGGACTGCTCTCTTTCAGAAGGCAGGGGAAATAATATTACCCTGAACATACATCAGTAACAAGTTGAAGAAATGTGCACTATATTCAAAAAGTGAAATTTTGTGGAATTCTCTTTTTATTTTCCTTATATCGTTGTACGCATGTGACATCATACACTGTAGTAGTCTTCTCGCCCAGCAGTGACTGCGCAGATACTTTAAAAATTCATAACTTTTGAACGGATTGTCCGATTTCCCCCAAATTTTCACTGATGTGGTCTACTAATATTGTTGCATTCACTCAATCCACATGTATATGAAGGTGAACTTGTCCTTTAAGGCGATTTGCAAATGATAGTTGCGTGGCTATTTATAACATTGGTGAGCGCGAACACTGAGTAGAGTAACTGGAAAAACGGAAGCTTGAAAACGACTACGAATACAGAAAGAATATGAATTGCGCAAAGAATGATAAACAATCTGTACCTTGAAATTGATTAGAGTTATATTAGGTTGATTTAGCAATATTTTACGTGCGTCATTTTGGCAGGAGGTTCAACTGCTGTACCCTAAAACTCTCATTAGGATGCTGAAAATAATATGGTAGCTAACGCAAATTTCTTAAAGTGTGAAAGCATTTCACACCAATAAGGTTTATATTAAGACCTATTAATACTCGGCCGTTTGACACCTTTACTGCTATAGCTCCTTCAGATAGGCACGAGTTGTCATAGTTGAGGTGTATTTCATTTCGTTGCCATATTGAAAACTAGCGTGCGACCCGTTTTCTGAAATTATAGATATTATGCTCTGCAAAAAGTAGTCCTATACATTTCTGCGTACGTATTGAACTATGGCCACCACAGAATGTGATTATTCAAGTTTCATAAATATATTTCTGCCACGATTTCCATTGAAAATATAATAACAATTGTGGAAACATGAGGGGTATATCATCTTTATGCTGATGATATACAGTTATATATTTCTTATGACCCGAAGACTCCAGGAGCTTCTTTTAATGCCATCACTAAACTTCAAATGTGTATTTTAGATATTAAGAAATGGATGGTAGCAAATAAGTTGAAACTGAATGATTCGAAGACTGAGTTTTTTGTAGCAGCTTCAGCCCACAATCTGCGCGGTCTTTCAAACATTCAGCTCAATGTTGGTTGTACACTAATTAGCCCCTCAGAAACAATAAGAAATCTTGGTGTTATTTTTGATCGTCGAATGTCAATGTCTCAACATATTTCTCAAATTTGTAGTACTGTTACGTTTTATTTAAGAAATATTGCTAGGATTAGGAGATTTATTGATCAATCTGCATGTCATAACGCAGTGCGTTCTTTAGTTCTATCCCGTATAGATTATTGTAACGGGCTTCTCTCTTCCATTCCTTCAACTCAACTGGATCGTGTGCAGCGACTTCAAAATTGGGCAGCCCGATTAGTGTTTCAGGTTTCTAGGGACTACCCATCTCAGCCACTTCTGAAGTCGTTGCACTGGCTTCCTTTGAAGCAACGGATAATTTTCAAATTAGTTTTGTTTGTTTATAAAATCCTTAAAGGGACGCAGTCCTCACAAAATTAAAAAAAATATGTTGTTGTTGGTACCTCCAATGAACTACTTTCATCAAAAACAAACTTTCAAATCACCAAATAAGCTCGTACATTTCGCTTAAAAAAGTGTGACTCTGCAAATGAGCAAGTTTTGGCGGAGTGTCATACGTCATCGATGCACAACTCTTTCCAGCGGTGTTCTGCTCGTCATCTCTAGTTATTTATAAATATATGTTTACTATTTATTTTTATATTAATTGTATATATAAATAAGCTTGAAATATTTTGTTTGAAATAATAAAACCACATATTGTCACATTTTGTGAAAAAAATCAGATATGATCATTTTGAACACCGTAGATTGGTTATCTGAGGCACGGCTGTCAACTTGAGAGTACGGCATCAATGACGTTGCACCTTTTGGCAGGCTCTTACACGATCGCTTGCAGGAATTATTTTTAAAAAATCGCGTACGGATACAATTTTTGATGTCCACGCGTATAAATTGGTGAAAGGTTATATTTTTTACTCTTCTTAATTATCAGTACAGTGAAAATCTCAGGACTGCTTCCCTTTAACGATCAAGCTCCGAAATATTTAGACGCCTGTTTGACTGTATATACACCTACTAGAAATTTGAGGTCATCTAGTGATCCGCTTCGTCTCACATACTCTGTTACTGGCACCTTAGCCGGTGATAGGACATTTACTGTGTCTGCTTCAAAGCACTGGAACAATTTACCACTTACCGTTAGACAGTCTCCATCAGTCAGTGTGTTCAAAAAAGCCTTGAAAACACATCTTTTCAGTAGCAACTAGTTCGTAGCTGTATATATAACATTTATCCAATTATACATACTGTCGTACATGTTTTGAATTGATTGTAAGCGCTTTGGGCCTTGTGGGAAAAGCGCACTATAAATGATAATAATAATAATAATAATAATAATAATAATAATAATAATAATAATAATAATATATTCACTTTTTGAGGTATAATATGCGTACATTATATGGGCTCGTTATATCTACATGTATATACATATACATTCGTTTTCAGCTATACTGCACACAAATAAAAACAGTGTGCTAGTGCAAGACAAATACATGCACAAATTTAAGGAAATATAGGCCGTATTTATGAACGAACTGCATGTTTCACAACGAGGGGAGAAGAAAGTTAGGGGTATGTCTGTACATAAATGTTGAAGACATACGAAATACGGGAGACGAGTGATTTCCAAAGACAGACAGGAATTAAGACACCATGAATATTGTACAGAGAGAAGTAGCCTATATTTTTCTGTGTTTATATACTTCTGCTCTTCCATACGACCCTGTCATGACATCATCATTATTCCAAACACTGCAGGTTATGTATTAATTCTCGCTATCGCAAATGACATAAAAAGTACCCGGATGTGGCTTTTTCGTCAAGATGTAGTGCACTTGTAGCAAGGGCACTTCCGGCGCGGAGCATAATTTGCACAACGCTAGCGACCACGGATACTAGTCCAGTAGGCCCCTATACCGCCCGAGCCAGCGAGTGGCCAGGCCTGTCATACTCGTACTCGTACACCTGGATATACAGTATATCGTCATGGAATGCCCATCTTTTTTTTTATTTGTTCTCTGTCGAAATGTCGCGAATTCAAACACAATCGGGAACGAACAGTGATCTCGAACTTATCCTGTCTCCGAAGCAACTTCTTCCTACTACCTAGTGCTACTACACGTACTGCGCTGTGGAGTCACCCGCAAACTTCACCCACGCGGCCACGTCACGTCTCGCATGCCAGTAAGGGTCCTATTTCTGCAGATTTTTTTCATTTATTGTCGAGCGAACAACACATGGCAGCTTCGCAGCAACAACTAATAGTCGTATTAACAGCAATTTCTTAAGAATGGAGAATTTTCAAATCATATTAAAGCTGTAATTCAAGTCGAGAAAACCGGAAGTACACGTAGAATACAGTCTGTTGTGTGTGTAAATAGCATTAGTCGCGTATCACGCGCGTACGAACGGAAGTGACTTTGCTACCGGACTATCCCATAATGCACCGTAAATGACGCTTAAATCAACATCCGGGTACTTTTTACGTCATTGGCGATAGCGAGAATTGATACATCACCTGGATTATGAGAACATGGCCTTGTCCAAGGATATTATTACAAGGACTCAAACATAGGATTTTTTTTTAACACTTTGGATGTTTGCTATACACCAGGCGTATATAACATGAATCTATTATTTCCCTATATAGCTAACGGTGGATAATTGCCACTGGCGATTTGCTGGCTGTTTGTAGGGTGACAGCGAGCCTATGGGTTAGTGGTTAATATCCTTCTTACAAAGCCAACGTGTCTTTCTTATTTCCTATGGTATTGTTTATTGCTTCCCGCTACCTTTTCTTCGTTCCTTTCTAAACATTTCCCTATCTGTGTGGGTTTCCGCCTTAGTTGTTTGTCTGTCATTATCTCTCTCTTCCTTTCTCTTTCTCTCTGCATAACACACACATACACACACACACACACATATATATACACACACATACACACACACATACACACACAAACAAACACACACAAATATATATATATATATATATATATATATATATACTCTCTAAAAAAATCGAGTGAAAATATTCACTCTTAAAGGAGTGAATACAAAAAAAGAGTGAATTTTGAGTGAAAATGTTCATTTTCACTCATTTTGGAGTGATCCCTGAGGTCACTCTATATAAAACGAGTGAAAATGAGCATTTTCACTCCAAATTCACTCCAAATTCACTCTAAATTCACTCTTTTTTGGTATTCACTCCTTTAAGAGTGAACATTTTCACTCGATTTTTTAAGAGAGTATATATATAACAGTAATAACACTAATAATACTAAAAATCATGGTAAGAATAACAAGGATTATAATATGGGACTTATAAGGCACCAAAATTATCTTATAACCAAATGCCGTATGCGCAACCACGTGCAAGATACATTTGCAAACAGGTACATAAAAAAAAGAAAACGACAAAGTGAAACAGTTATTGATCAAAGCAAGCCAAAATGAATACATACCTTTTGAGATTATTCTGAAATATTTCCACAAAACACTATTCTTAATGAATTGAGGGAGTGAGTTCCATAAAGAAGACCCGGCGTGAGCAAAAATTCGCCCCCCCCCCTACTTTGTGTGAAATGTAGGGATGACAAGGATGCTCTGCGATCACAGTTCTGGGAACGTAGATGTCTAGAGGGAATGTATACCTTAACTAGGCCAGTGGAACAGAGCCGTTTAAACGGTAAAGTAAAAGCAAAAGAATTTTACAAGCAAGGCTTCTTTTTTTTTCTATAGGCAACCAAGGTAGAGATTTCATAACTGGTGTAACGTGAACGTATTGATTGGAAACAGTTACAACACGAGCAGAGCTGCATTTTGTAATTATTGAAGTTTTGTTATTGAGTTATGAGTAATATATACATACATACATACATACATACATACATACATACATGACGTTATACCGAAAGAGAAAGAGAGTAGATAGAGGATAATGATATCAAGCGATGGTATGAAAATCGACTTGTAACGTATAAATAATGACTTGTGCGTGATTTCATATTGTTCGAAAGGTGATTGGTATAGAAGATGATATGAAAATCATTTTCACACAACACACACACACACGCACACACATACAAACAAACAAACAAAATATGTTTTGTGGTTTTACCAGAGATTCTTGACGGATGGCTGATGCAAACAGAGGAGTCTTCAAAGTTTTCTTAAAGGGATCGTACAGTTTTGGTTAAGACCTAATTTCAGATTTCTCAATTTTTTTGGTGAGATAATGAGAAACCTCTTATGAAATATGAAAGAGCATGTAATTCTATGAGGAATTCAACGTTTATTTTATGAAAATTGGTTTTGAAATGGCTGAGACATCCGAAAAAGAGCGATTCTAATAAGTGTGGGACCCACACTTTATTACGATCGCTTTGTTTTACTTTGTTTTTTGATGTTTCAGTCATTCCAAACCCGATTTTCATCAAATAAACTTTGAATTCCTTTTAAAATGGTATGCTGTGTACTATATCATAAGTGTTTTCTCGGTAACTCGCAAAAAGTTAAAAGCCCAATTCTCATCTCCACCAATACTGTACCATCCCTTTAAACCGACAGCAAGAAGCTTATAATATCAGATAGTCACATAACTAAGCAGTTTTAGCTGTGTCAAGAAAACTGACAAGAGTAGATATCAAAAAGAAAATGAAACATAACCACGAAACATAACAAAATCGATAAAGGGAAGTGTTCTCTGGAATAATGATGGACAGGTAACCGATTACCACCTTCAGGGGTTCCTCCAGGCCTGTAGATATAGGACTTCAGCCCATTATGATCGACCAGTTTCCCTTTTATAGAAAAAGTTCCCGCGCATGAGTAGTGGACGAGGGTGTTGGGCAGAGAGTAATGAACAACCACTCAATCTCTGGAGGAGATGTTCCACTGGCGTCTCATCCACAAACCACTTTTGGGCGCAATTTATTTTATAGGACTGTTTTGGCATTTTTCACTGCTTGTCAGCATTGAAAGGAAGTTGGCGAACCACAGTCTATAAAGGTAAGGAATTAGGCATTGTAGCACATGACCTTTTGATCCCATGTCCGCGTTCATTCGAACTAATTTGGCACCTGTATAAGCTTACATGATCTAGGCCCAATTAGGCATACAATATGCTAGTGTAACTATGCTTAGGCGCAATTATCTCTTAATACTGGAGTAGGGCCAAAGTAAAAAGATCAATATAATAGTATCAGGTACTTTTTACCATTGGGAGCAGCGATTTTAAAATGTTCGAGATATCACATCTGATGCATATGTGTAGGTCAGTTAATCACAAAACATCTTGCCATGTAAAAATTTCGCAATAAAGCCTAAATATAAGGAAATCTCTCTATTTTTCTCAGTAAACCATAACTAGAAACATTACTATAACTATTGTTCACATTTTGTATAGTTAAAGAACTTAACATAAATTGTACTGATTCACATTTTTACATTAATTGTTTCTATCCCGAACTCAAATTTTAGAACTGTTTTGAAGCAGTAAAGCTGGGTTTTTCTTTCATCTGCAAAGTAAAGAATGATAAATGATTTCTTTCAATCATCTAACACTACTGACATGATTAAACGTCAACGTATCTTCACCACAGTCCTACATGTATGTGGGAGTTGATTCCATTGATTTAATGCAGGCCTAAATCCTGACAGGGGCGTACCTGTATGTAAAGCTATTGCGTCCTCTTGTTGGTTTCCACAGTTCTATATATTTGACAACTTCCTCACTTCCTCCCCTCGTGACCACGTGCTCTAAAGTTCGAAAGGAAAGTCTTTGTTTTAGCTAGCACTAGTCTATTTTAAAATGACCTCTGGACCTCAGACTTTTCAAAACATATCCGATGGACTAGAAGTGGTTAAAAACAGCCAAGTATAAGAAAGTGGTAATTCACTTCAATACCTCATGAATGCCTTTTGTTAATTGCCTGGAAGAGAACATTATTCACCAGAATATTGAGATATGCTCTTAGTTCATGATTCATTGTTTATGACAATTTTCAAGAGGACCTACTGGTATTCTTTTTTTCAAGAATAGGACCTACATCATACGGTTTCAAATCAATTGCAAGAGAAAGTTCGCAATTGACACTGATCGAGACTGTATCCCGTGAACTGCTTTCAGTTGACAAACACATTTAAGATTTAATGGGTGGTAAGTTAACGCGGAGTTGTTGTCAGTCGAGATAGTAATACATGTACACTGTTCTCTGAAACAGATCCTTGAACGTAATATAACGCTACCTGGCTTTTGAATGAGCATTGCAAAATTACAAGTATATAGGGTCATGAAGATTCAAGTGACTTCTCGTATATTGTCAATATGCATCAATTACAGAAAGACAGGCAAGGAATACGTAGGTTTGCAGGGGCGGATCCAGGAATTCTGTTAAAGGGATGGTACAGTATTGGTGGAGATGAGAATTGGGCTTTTAACTTTTTGCGAGATACCAAGAAAACACTTATGATACAGTACAGAGCATACCATTTTAAGAGGAATTCAAAATTTATTTGATGAAAATCAGGTTTGGCATGACTGAAACATCCAAAAACAAAGTAAAACAAAGTGATCGTAATAAAGTGTGGGTCCCACACTTTATTAGAATCGCTCTTTTTTTGGATCTCAGCCATTTAAAAACCAATTTTCATCAAATAAACGTTGAATTCCTCACAGAAGTACACGCTCTTTCATATTTCATAAGAGATTTCTCATTATCTCACCAAAAAATGTTAGAAACCTGAAATAAGGTCTCAACCAAAACTGTACGATCCCTTTAAAGGGGGGGGGGGGAGCGTGACTAATATTTCTGGTGCTACTTCCGGGTTTCATTTCTTTTTTTTTTTATTTCTTTTTTTTTTAACGAAAAATAAAGGGGGGCGTAAGTCGGTTGCGCCCCACTCTGGATCCGCCATTGGTTTGATTACAATGGGTGGGCGGGGGGGGGGGGGGGGGGGAGGGGAGTGTTTAAAGTCTCACAGAGACACAGAGCGGTATTAGTAACATCGTAATAATGATGTACAATGAAAGGAGATAATGATATTTGTAATAGGCAAAGGACCCCGAGTGTATGTCATTAAAATGTTACATAATTTATCTTACTTAATTCGACACCCAGGAGACTTTTTGTCTAGCCCAAAATATCAATAGGGATTGTCCATGAATATTTTATCCGAAGTAAATCATATCAAGCGAAGAAGAAGAATAAACCGTGATAATGATCATTGTGTAGTTTGCAATCAAGCAATTCCCATAAATGTTGCCTTCACTTCTAAAAATGGCGATCTTCCTCAATAAATTGGTGGTATATAGAATTCGATATGTTGTTCCCGTGTAAACAAAAAGAAACGTGACATCACAATATCGAGTGAAATGTAACGGCCCGCCCTGTCGTAGTCTTAGAATACAGAAGATGAACTCAAAATTTCAACAAAACACATTGTGAAGAAGTCTGATAATGTATTTAGTTTGATAGTTGTTTTTTTTTATGACAACCAGAGTCCTATATACTCGTACATGATTATATAGAAAATGTATAATGTAACGAATTTGCTTACACGTCTTTTATTACAGGAAATTTCCCATCACTTCTGAAGAATTCAAGCGAGCTATCAAGCATTTAAACCATGGTGTCTCCTTCCAGAAATGTTAGCCGGAAGCTTGTTGTTGGTGTTATCATGGTCCTCCTCTTTTCTGGACAAGCAGGTAACTTGGGATTTGATTTAATTTGATTTGTGCTTGTCAGGATGAATGTACGTACATGAAAATACTCAACTACACCGTAAGTACAATCACTGTCTCATGGTCAAACAAAATACTAAACATATAAGATACCAACAATGAAGTCACGTAATACCATTTATTGACAAAGTACATTTTTACAATTTTTTTAAACAATAAATACACAATATGACTGAAAAGTATAGTAACTAAAATTTACGAGACCGTCATCCTAACGGGCGGATGAAAGAATACTGCAAATACTAGCAGCCTTACTTACTACAATTATATGTAATACATATATATAATCATAATTACAGTGACATCAATGGACTAAAGCAGATCATGGCGGGGCTGTGCAAGGACACTTGAATACATTGCTAACAAAATCAACCTTGGTGTAATATCATACTGAACTCAACTAAATTTACATATAGTAATTCTATGAATTTAAAAATATACTTATACATAACAATAACTATAATACAACATGTTTTTAACAAATGCAAAGTGACAAACAAACATAATGTTACTAAATACAATTACAGGACGGAACTTACTCTGTTACTGCAGAGTACGGTTGTATATTAAATAAATGTTGTCTATGTCAGGATTATAACCGGATGTATACACTGTCATTGTAGATTCTGAAGAAGGGCAATCAGCCCGAAAGCTCAATTAAATGGGTTGCAACTCAACATCGCAGCAACGTCTCTTGTGCAAGTTTTGTTGGCAATACACACACACACGCACACACACACACATTTATATATATATATATATATATATATATATATATATATATATATAATATATATATACATGAATATATATACATATACATATACATATATATACATGTTGTGTATCATATGCATTTTTTTTTATCCAAGCAAAGTGAAATTCTGCACAAGTTTAAAATTGGTACTGCATAGCTCCCATTATACATTTTCAAAATAATCTTATGCATATAGATATTTCTTTTGAGTGTAGGATAGTATGCTTGAACTGTTTCATTATAAACGCCAAGTAAAGAGCGATCGAGGAATCTTCCTAAAGGATTTGAACGCGCACAACATAATGTTTACAGGGCAGCGACACAATCATCGAGTTGAAGCCAGTTCATGGCCGTGACATGATGTCCGAATAAATACCTAATGCCCCTCTCCTGGTCTCACTCATGTTTCATTACCCTCTGATGAAGCATAGTAAAAAAAAGAGAGAGAGAAGAGAATATATTTCAAGCATGAATATCAGCATGGATTACAAAAACGTATAACAATTGTTAAGTAGAAAACAAATAATACAAAGGAAGAGCAGTTATGGATGCTAGTAAAATTCCAGAAAGGTGATTGGGCAGTTGTCATCTGAGTTTATTTCATTATTATTCAAACTCTAAGCCTTAAGACAATTATTGTGGAATAATCATCGTTCGCATGCTGTCGGTGTCATAATTTCATGGTATGAAAACAAAATAGGTTTTACGTCTATCATGTATTCTATTTTTTTCTACGTGAAATAGATGCCTGGCGCAGACGACGTAGGAGGACGTCTCAATCACAGCCAGCACAGCGTAAGTTGTTAGCATATAAAATGACAGGCAGTTAGGCACATGCAGAGCTACAGGGTTACAGAATTCAAAAATTAAAACTTATGTTTAAAGGGCGATGAAACCCGAACTATGGTATGGAATAAGTAAATGCCGAAATATTCTATAGTCGGAAATGTTTTCAATTTATTCACACAAATCCACATTTCCAGCCCTGTACATTCTATCCAATAGCCTGATTTACGTAGAGCATCCTCATCCTGAGAAAGTGTTGTTTTCACGAGCAGAGGGGATTTAAAATCTTCATGAATTTGAATAAATTTCATATTGATTAAATCAGAATAGAAGAAATACTATTATGATGAATAAAATGTGAATAGTTTTGTTTTATGCTCATTGTTGATCAGCATATATATCCATACATGCTAGAATGTACATTACTGGACAAAACTTTTCGCCAGTTATAGGGATCACTTTGAATGAGGCATATGAGTAATACATGTATGGGGAAATGTAAGAGCATTATTGTTACAATGTTTGCAACCATAAGGTTTTGAAAAACTAATTTTCTTTAACAAACAAAACAGATAATGCTTGCGTAGTTAGAATATATATTATCCAAGTGTAATGCATGTTACCTCAGTCATATCAGTTATCTGTATATACTGTATATATAATGTATTATATATCATCTAAAATATGCTCGTGTATATAAACTATAGAACCTATAGAATGTAGATGGAGAGAGAGAGAAAAAAAAAGAGAGAGTGGTATTAGTAGAACATGTCAATGAAGTTTCGATGCAGATATCGTAGGCGGAGAATACTATATATGAAAGTTCGTGTAGACAAGATATAAAGGAAAGTATAAAGAGAATTCCACAAATTTTCATTTTCTTCTGATGAAAAGTTGAAAAGTACACTTTCACTTCTTCTGATACTGCTATATTCTAAGGTAATATAATAGTTCCTATCTGTTTTTAGGTAGCTGCTTTTTCATTATGCTAGATGGAAAAGTGAAAATTATGTTTGTATGTCTGTATTATGTTTATATATCAAATCATACTCCACAGCTCTAAAATGCTTTATACATTTAAATTCTTATATCTAATCTTTATATGACAGTTATTTTCAATTACGAATTTCTCGGCTCTCTCTCTCTCTCTCACGTTGGTGTAAACATCCTCCTGCCAAACAAAGTAAATGAAACCAGTTTTGTCTCTTTGGATATGCCTCATAATTATGAAACAGAAACTGCAGGATATGGTATTGAGATGCTGTGTGTTTGTGTGTGTGTGTGTGTGTGTGTGTGTGTGCGCGCGTGTGTATGTGTGTGTGTGTGTGTAAGTGTGTGTTTGGGTATTTTGTAATCTTTCTAATCTCCAGCATGTGGATGAGAGTAGAGCGATGTGTAATACATAGAACATACATATTGCGCCGATATTCTCACTCGTGTACGTTCTACTGCTGGTGAAGAGAAACTAATGTAATTGTTGTTAGCGGTCTTCTCAGGGAAAGAGGTCTTTGGATTGAGAACACTTTATTTTTTTCTGCGTTGAGGATTTTATACATATTTCTGTTGCTGAAACTGACCCGGAATGTCTGCCAATTATCGCTTTCGTTGCGAATTGAAAAACGCTTGGTTGTGTGGTCTATAATTACGTTGAAAAACAACAACAACATACTCATGTTCAAACATACTTATCAAGCCATCCTGATTTCATACAACATATTGATTTAATGTTTGAATAAAAAACAATCTTACTTACAGTTTTAAGAATTTGATTCTCAAGCGTGGTTCGATCCTATACATAGACTAACCTCCCACGAAGGTTTATGATACATTGTTTGGTGTTCAGTTCAAATTTCTCTTTGTCTGAATGTTATTGGCGAATTTGAAAATTGAGATTAACCCTCTAATGTCATATTAGTTTATGACAAAGTTCCTTGCCTCAAGACTAAGGTATGATTTAAGGCCGTGCTTTCCATATCGCTTGGGGTCATGACTTTTTCGAAAGAGATCTTGTCCGTGGAAATTCGGGAAAATCCCAATGTCATCTTTTCCATACAGAGTTGGGTTTTTTCTGTGTTCCAGTGAAACTGCCAAAAAAAAAGAATACTTTTAAACTTGTAAACAATATGTTAGCGAAGCTGGTACCAGCTTATTCGGTATCCTGTTGCGGATAACTCCGAATGTCAGTGAAATGAGGAAGGAAATGTGACGGAACTAGATTTGAGTGTCTACGTGGTCTATGTGTGTATGAGTGCGCGCGCTAAATTTTATGTTTGTGCAACTTCCTGCTCTGCACGGTGCAGAAGGAGTAATCATCCATTGTTATGTGAGGCAACATGGGCTAAATGGCTCAGTCGATTAGAAAGCATCACAAGAGTTCACGGTAAAGAAAACTCGTCTCGGTAAAGAACAGCATTATTACAACAAAATGGCAAGAAGGAGAGACTTCCCGAGTCGTGTTTGGGTTCTCTATTCACTGGCTGTCTTGCTGTCGTTCAATCAATGCCAGTCACAGATCACACGGGGTAAGCAGTTGATTTTGACTCCTCAATATTTTATTTCAACCTGATAAACACTTGTTCTATCCATGATGTCTATCCAACGTTGATTTGTTCAGGTGTTGTGCTTTGATAATAATGATGATGGTGAAGATAATGATAATGATAATAATAATAATAATAATAATAATGATAACAACAGCAATAATAATAATTATTATAATGATAATAACAATAACAATGATAATAATAGTGGCCTCTTACAAAAGCGCTGAAAGCCGTCAAAATGATGCGTATAGTACTGTTATACTTAATCTAACCAAGCCAGATAACTTTGACTTGTAATCAGAGCAGTTATTTTGCCCTCTTTTTGTCAGTGCAAACAGGATCCGAATGATAAAAGCTTGTAATTGTAAGATTGGTTTACATGAGATGAATAAAAGGAAATAATATCAATCACAATGGCTCGTAGGCAATGGTTAGTATAAAACACTAAGAGATAGAAAAGTGTTGGAAACTTAACTGATAGGCTATATTAAATACTTCCAAAACTTAACGAAAATATTCATGTGCTCAATCAACACAGTTTAGCGATTTTGTGTTAAAAGTGAGCAATCACTGAATTCGTAACGTTTTAAGCACTGGCAGTACAAACTTTATTTATCGCTTACTCCTTCATGAATGCATTCGTAGCTTCTTGGTTGGTATAAGCAGGATCGTAGTAGTGCACAATACGAAATAAAAGGATTCGTAGTAAGCAATTACGCGAACCGTAAACAATATAAAGAACAGACTTGAAAAGTAGGCTGTATGTAACTATAGTGTATTGCACCGCTATGTCATTGAAGTTTAGAAGTTATTGCGGGTTTTTTTTTTAATATCTGCCCATACGCTGCAATATGCAACAACCTTACTTCGCAATAGTGAATTGTGACTCGCACGTCCAGGCTAAAAAACCCAACTAAATACACGTATTTCAGATACATATGTGGTCATCTAAAGGACTCTATGTAAAATGATAATTTGTATTCATTTGTATCGATCTATCGTTGTACTTGGGAAAAACAAAAGGAATAAAAACAAACGAACCAAATCAATCAATCACACAAAAAATGTCATCAAATCGCACTTGTTTTCTGCACATATAGTGAGTGAGCAATCAAAGCCTGGACGGAGATGGGTATGATAGATGCTATATCATCGATTATAAGACATCTCGAATTCTAGAATATTTTATAGAGGAATAACATACTTGCCTATTTGATTTATTATGTAGCTTTGACAGAAATTACTGTTGGTTTAGGATGATGTTTTCTTTTTGAAAAAAATAGCGACGTCAATTAATAATTACTCTCATTATTGTGTTTATTAGAGTAGAAATGAACTTAAGTGCACGGTTTTTACATGCGTTTTATACGATTACACACACATTTTTGTAGACTCTCTAATATCAGAAACACACATCTAACGCAGGAATACACGCTATAACTTTTCGTACATTTATTATTGTCATATTCAAACTTGTTCTACTAAAAACTTTTATAAATGATTCAGGGCAAAACAAATCTTTGAAATAACATGGACAAGGAATGTCTGATTCATTTCTTTGGGTTTTTTTTCTAACATTCAAATGGATAGAGAACTTTTGTTGTTGTTGTTGTTGTAAGGTTCGATTATATTAGTCTGATAAAGTATATACTTAAAAAATATATATATCATATATATTTTTTTACGAGGGGACTGCATACTACAAGCTCTGCTTTAACACTCATTTGTACCTCTGTAAGTAATTTACCTGCGTCTTTATTAGGCCCTACATGTTTTTATGTTCATCACATTGTTGTACCGATTGTGTGACATTATCTGTATTTGCGAACATTTCATTGCATTCGTATATTTGTTTGTTGAAAATGAAATGAATCAACTTGAACTCAATTTGAACTATATGTGCTTGTGCGTGTGTGCGTTTGTGTGTTTGGAGGATTCATGACCGAAAACGTTACGTCATTACATGGGGCTTGTGCAATATAAAGGACCATTGATTTTTGACACCTCTTTTGTTGATCTGATAGATTTGTGAAATTTTAATCTTTTCTTTCCTCCACTCCGTATCATTCTAGATGCAGAAAGCACTTCGGATTGACCAATGCAACGCCACTTCTTATATTATTTCTGTAATCTATCCTTCTATTTTATGTTTTATGCTATATACAGGTTCATCTATCTCAGTACCTGACCCAACCCCATGTGAGTATAGCATTACTGTGGTCTGTTTCTTCCACCATTTTGTAATTGCTCAGACATTCAGACTTTATTGTTTTGTTAAATTTGTGTCTGTAAAATTAGATTTTAAAATAGATTTCACTTGGTTTGATCGACCCATTGCAGGCCTTAGAGGTTTTGCGAGACTGTGTGTAGTACAGTGTATCTCTCATCTTCCGTCACTCAGCATTGTATAAGCAGGCGCTCCGATCAGTATCTACACTGCTGCTTCTTGAAGAGACAAGGTTTTAGAACCTCCCTGCTGTAAAGAACATAGTGTCCCAAAGTGTCAAATACATTATGGAACACAGTGTGAGCACATTATGAAACACAGTGTGAAATCTTTTCACACTTAGTGTTAAATTCAGGCGTTTTAACATTGCGAACATGTTGTGAATCATCAATTCATTCACGGTGTGAAACAGAACATTACTATGTGAACTTTTTGATTACGCTGATATCATATTTGATTCAAGTCATAAAAAGTATATCAAGCAAGTGCAAATCCTTCAAAATCGCGCTGGGCGGATTATAATGAAAACAAATCCTTATGAACATGTGTCTAATTTACAAATCCATTCTGTTTTAAACTGGTCTTCTCTTGAATCTAGACGTAGGAAGCATTTGAATATGTTTGTATTTAAATCAACTCATAATATGTTATCCTCATCTATGAATGATATATTCCAGCCTTCCCGTTACTCATATTCTCTTCTTAACGCAGGTAAAATTCTTCTCCCAAAGCCTCGTATTGATTATTGTAAAAGAACAACACATTATAGGGGATCGATGCAATACAATGCACTGCCTCATACCTTGAAATTGACCTCAAGTCCAGATATATTTTTAAAGGGATTAGAAAATCATATTTGTGATTTTTTGTGAGTGTTTATACTCTATCATCGAAGTTTATAATTGTATATGATTCACAACTGAAATACTTCTCTGAATTTTTGTATTTTATTCTTATGTAACCACGTAGATGTCTGTTTTTGTGTTTATATATTTATCCTCGAAGTTTATAATTGTATTTATTTCACAGCTGATATATTTCTCTGAATGTTTGTATTTTCTTCCTATGTGCCTATAATTGTTTGCTTATATTTCTCATGTAAGGGACCCCTCTGTAAAACAGCGCTGTTACGATAACAGTGCTGAGTAGGGTCATCCCTCCGTTGAAGGTCTATTTGATGTAATATATCTTTGTTTGTATATCTTTTTAATGACGGAAAATAAATACAATACAAAAAAAACTCTCTGTGACACAGTATGAAATCATCTTCACAGTCATGTTCAAATCGAGCGTTTTCAGAACACACTGTGAACACACTGTGAACACACTGTGAACACACTGTGAACACACTGTGGGGCACTGTGTTCTTTCCAGCAGGGCTGCCTCTTTTAGCTATTTATAACGGAGGGCTAATCGAAAGTCGTTTTTTATACTACTAGTATAGTATAGGACTATGCGTCTTCATACGTGAATACATTTCCCAGTTCAAAAGAGGAAAAATCCGGGTTAATTGCAAAAAAAAAAAAAAGGCTACAGGAAATTAAAGATAACAACAAACACACGAAAGTGCAAGCACAAATGGCATCATGCAGTCATGAGTGAAAGTATAATAATTAAGAATAGACGGTCGGGCCCGGACAGGCTGAAAAAAAAGAAGGAAAACAAACAAACGAACAAATATACGTACAAACATAGTATTACAAACAAATAAACAAACAAACAAACAATAAGATCTACCACCAGGATAATCCTGAACCCGGCGCATGTACAATAGAACAGGAACGACGTGCATACGGGCAATGATAACAACAATACCAAGTGAACAGATTATGAAGTACATGTACCACAATTTAACAAGATATCATTAAATTGCTAAAATATCATTAAATCGTTCTTTGTAATAACCTTTATAGATAGCACAAAATACCACTAGTATGAAGGACAACGTGCTCGAAGGTGAAAACTAATGTAGCTTTCTGGCTTTTAACATTACATTACAAACTGTGGGGGTCAAAGTGGGTAGCCATTATACACTGTATAATCGTTATTGTTGAAAAACATGTGTTGAATGGATTAAGACTCTATTAATAGAGTTGACAAACATGAGATGCGAAGCTGCATACACACCCTCGGACAAATTGTTTCCTCCGATCTATAAAACTCTGGACCTCCGGTTTGTCTACGCGGATATCCGGTTGTGTCATATTATGGTATAATGAATGCACAAAAGAAGCTACCTCGAAAAAGTAAACTCATTTTTATTTTTGTATTATTGTCGTCATAACAATTGTCATCACTGTGATAATGAAGCTGATGTTGATTATCATCATTATCATAAATATCGTAATTATTGCAATTTGTATTGATTATCACCATTATCATAGATATCGTAATTATTGTAATTTGTATTGATTATAATGTGGTCACAGCTATAAATTGAGAGAACGTGTTGTCCATTCTGTGTAACCGTGAAGAGAATGTTTGATAGACGAGACGAAATTATTCTGTCGTGCCAACAAGTGACTTTGACTATTGTAGCTGCAATCTTATTTATCTTATTTGTGTCTCCAGGTATATCTTCGCTTTCGTCTTCACAAAATGAATGTCTCAATCTACCTGCTACGACTACTCCTTCAACCAGCCCTACTACGACTACTCTTTTAACCAGCCCTACTACGACGACTCCTTTAACCAGCCTTATATATATAACCGAAATTAAAGCTGATATACCTTCGCCGACGTGCAACCCTGAGGATTGCCAGATACCCCTTTGCAAGACTCCACTTCAGGCTGAGGGGGATTGTTGCCCCCACTGCATACCTGGTAACTACACCACCCAGTCATGAAGTATACTCAGCCACAAGCATCAAACTTGATCGTTACTTTGTAGCATGAAGGAGGAGTCGAAGAAATAGGTTGTAGGGGAAACCAGCTGATTGTGATAATTAAAAAACACACACACAAACAAACAACTAAATGTACACAGAATAACAATATTAAAAGAACGTAACAATCAAAAAATACGCAGGCGGTATTAGTAGATTCCCTGGTAGAGAGAAAACTTAGGTTTCTCTTCAAGTGGAATAAAGAACAATAAGAGGAAAAGCAAGAGTAATATGAAGGAAAGCAAAAGTAAAAAGAAAGGACGACCTTTATGAAATTTCAGCTCGGAGAGTTGTACGTATAGGGCACATAATTGAAGTGCGTCTTCCGCACGCATGAACGCCATGTCCCCAAGATGTGAATAGGGCCTAATCTTCTATCATTTCTTGAAAATGCCAGGTCGCGCGCTTTGTGGCTGATATGAAATAACAATATCATTTAACCCCTGTTTTCAGTCTCACGAATCAACGAATAAATGATGAAATATATATCTGCCTGTGATTTTTAGAAAGAGAACCCAGTGACGAAAATAGAAAATGCTGTCTGCATTAAGACTGATAGTGAGTCTGTTAAGGATAATCATGGCATTCTATATACCCAATATTCTCAGTTTGTTTACACTTTCTTTGTTTGATGGTTTGTTTGCTGCTAAGAGCCTCCACGGGAAGACATCATAAACGTCACGTTCCAAGATTATAACTACACCGAGACTCGATTCGATCTTCGCATTGAATGCCACGTGGACGAAGGAGACCAGCCCTACCCACCGCTGAACTGGTTCAGCATCTCTGTAGATGAAAGCTTCCAACAATCGGGTCCTTCCGCAGTATTCTCATTCTCCTCGGCTGATGTTCAACGGACCGGGTGCCTTCCAACCCGTTGCACAGCAGGCAATGGTAACGGAAGTACTACTGCGATTGGTATCTTCTGCCAGGATGGTAAGTTTTCCATATCCAGGCCATCACTGATCACCAGGGCTGGAGGGATGGGGAGTTGAGATGGGATTATCCCACGAAACCGACACCCTGAGTCATTCAGCCCACGAGTTCGACATAGAAAAAAGGTCCACGAGTCACACAAGTCCGACACAGGCAAATATAAGGCCCATAAGTTCGACACGAAACAACCCATAAGTTCGGCATTCTCATGTGCCTTTGTTTGTTTCATTTCCATTTGAGAAGATGGCTGCATGGATAGCCCATATTCAACTGCAATATAGTTGGTGTTGGGGTCCGGTTGGATGTAAGTCGGGACCACTTTACCGGGTTAAACACCCTGCTCTTTGCGATGAATAAATGAAGCGGGATCCTTTACGTGCATGAGTTTTGACTCTCTCACACACGGGACCTCCATTGTGTCCTATCCGAGGGACAGAGTGTTTTGCCTCTTACTGAAGGGATCGAGTGTATGATTAAACACAACATTTCTCAGTGGGACCCGGGAATCGAACCGGGGTCCTTTTGGATCGTTAGGCAGACACGCTACCAACTGAGCTAAGTCACCATACACCCTTGTTTGATTAATGTCGAACTGTGGGCTGTATGACTCGTGAACTGTAACTCGTGGGTTGAGTGAATTATGGCCTGTATGACAAGTGTGCTGTGTGATTCGTTGGTCTCGGTCTCGTGACGTGCACCCGTTGATTCTCTATGTTGAACTTTAAATCGTTTCCATATATACTTCTGTAGTAATAGGCTCTACATGTTTAGAAGCACTCACACTTCCTATAAATCTGTGTCGTAACTCCCGTGTGACAAAATAGATCGCGCTTCTGTCAGTGGATTGACGTTAAATGTAATTTTCAGCTCTGCATTCAATCCTTTGCGGACGATTTCTGCGATGCACATTATTCTGTAAAGAAAAAGAACCACAGAAAGAAAAATCGACCCTGTAGTTTCCTCCCGGAAAAAGAATGAAAGTGATGTTGCAAACATTCCGGAATGATTTTACCTTAAAATGATGCATTATTATAGCTTTCTGCACAATGTGACATATGATAATACTTTCGAGGAAAACCATTATCACAATGTCTTAGCGCTAAGCACTTTGATTATATGAAGGCTATATGGTAGACCAAGTTCATAACATGATTTCTGTAGAACTTGATAAGGAAGGTATCATTTATGGCTATCTGATCGTAAGACAGGATGTAGAAAAACGATTCGTGAAATGAGAGCAAGGCGAATAAGCAATTACATGAGAATCACTTGGAAATGAACCAAGTTGGAATAGGCTCTGACTTTAAACCAGGTAGGACATTATGTACCATACTAGTATTTGAATATTGTATGGTTGTATTATGTATACTGTTCATGCTGGTTATGTAAGGGCGCCATGAGCATCATTCTTGATGGACTTCAGCGCATTATAAGAGGCCACTATTATTATTATTATTATTATTATTATTATTGTTATTATTATCATTATTATTATCATTATCATTGTTATTATTATTATTATTATTATTATTGTTATCATTATTATTATTGTTGACTGTATGATTTCTTGATATAGGCAGAAAATGGTTTAATGTTCGCGACATTTGCCCCCTGAATCATAACGATAAAGATTTGTCTTTTATATTGATATGTATCATATAGGCTTTACCTCTATCATAAGAAAATATATTGGCCCTTTTTGGGCTGCCTGTCCCCTATAGGCGGGGACAAAAAGTTAGAAATCAAAAGATATGGGTAATTTCAATTGAATTAATTAATTTTCAATTGCATGACCAATTTCATTTTCATTTCATTCATTTATTTATGCACGGCACATACTTCAGCCCGAAGGCTGTTCTTCCGCAGGTCCGTGCGGGAATAACAACATTTTTTTTTTCACGTATAAATCTTTATAATACAATGGAGATATTTTCAAATATTACACGAAATGGAGCCTTTTTGGTACCTATCCAATACTGGAATTGCAAAAAACAAACAAACAAACAAACAAACAAACAAACGTTGGTAATTGATAGACTTGAGTTAGAATTAAAAAAAAAAAGTAAATATTCCTATCCTTATACTGTCCAATGTAGATAGGAACATACCAGTGGGAGATTATAATATATCATGGGATTTACCTTTTGATCTTCCCCCAAATTAGTGACGTCATGCGCTCGCGATCTTGAGAAGTTATCTTCCGGTCATCTGGCGAGCTTCAACGTAACTCGAATCGGGGAAACGGCAGTCAGTTCATATCAGTGTGACGTCAACACCACAACAAGTAAGATAGTGACGCAGCAAGATTAAAACAAACAAACAAACAAACAGACTGCTCTCTTTGCTCTGTCGAAGTATCAAAAGCAATCTTTCCGACATAATTAAATAGTATTAGGCTTATCCCATCGTCTACCCCAGATGTGCTTTAAAGTTTTAGTTCAGTTTAAAGGTCGAAATGTCATAAGGCTTGAACATGCACTACTAGTATATGGATTGTAAGGCAGGGATTTTAAGGCAGATTAATTTTGTGTCGGTGTGTGTGTGTGTGTGTGTGTGTGTGTGATTATGGAAGCCCTGTTAAATGAATGACTCACACACCACTGCAGTTTAGTTTTCGACATTCATAGCATATTAGCTCTTAAAGTGATATCTAACGTCATTGATCAAACAGGAAACTGGGATGCAAGTAGATAATCTGATTTTTTTAAATTAAAAATGAACATTATTTGTATAAATGATTGAATGTGATGCTGCTATTTATATTTGTGGTTGTACTTTTGGCTGCTATCTTGTGTACAGCGATTAACTACAGAGTAACTCGGGAGTGCGTGTGGGACCGGAAGGGAAACTTCCGATGGCTTGACCCGGTGTACACACCTTGCGAGCAGTTTGAGAGCGCTGGTGAAGCTCTTAAGCAACTTGGCAATGTAAGTTCATGGAGGGCCTTAGAAAAAGAGCATAGAGTCTCAAAATATTCTGACAAAGAAAATTACAACTCGACCTGTACCATTAGACTATTAGCAAGTGCTATCGCGTATCTTTACTTAATCGAAAGCTCTAAAGAGCTTTCGATTGAAACGTTTGATATAATCATAGTGCCAAATCTTGGTGTCAAAAGGAGAATAGTTCTGATTCTAGTACTCGTATCAGCCTTTCAAGATTATATAAAATAAGTCTTTCTCTATTTCACTGTAAATTCATTTGAACTGTGGCAAACACACTTAAGACATGTCTTCATACAAAGAAAAATAAAAACAAACATGCCAGAGTACACTACCTTATATGGCGATGCGACTCCAATTGCTGCCTAATATTTCATTGTACAGAGGAAAGCTGAGAGATTTATGTGATAATAAGAGAATTTACATATGATTGTGTGATTCATGTATTTTACTTCAGGAAGACATTACACCTGATGAAGCAGAATCGGTGTCCGATGTTCTTGTAAACCTGACGTCCGACACAACGCAGTTGGAAAGTTCTCAGGCTCTGCAAGATGTTTCTAACATCATAACCATTGTCATCAGCGTGTCTGCAACCCCGGAGGTAACCAAATTTGCCTTTTTTCATAGGGTGAATTCGACCACTAGCTGTAAGTTCTGTTATCGTAACATTTATTGGCATTTTCTTCATGACATTTCTCATTGGGTATCTAGTGAACTCGCCGGTGCAGACGAAAGCCGTATCTGAAGAATACGCGTTTACGTACATCACGTCACGTAACGTAACGTAACGTCACGTCACGTCACGTCACGTCATGTCACGTATAGTAATCCTTAAACTGCATTTGCCAACGGTGTTCTCAGAATGTCACATGTATATTCACGAATCGTGTACAGTGTATGCAATTAAGGGTACCTCATAATGAACGTTCTGCCGTGTTAGATGTGTCAGAAAATACCATTCCTCATTAGTACTAGCAACAACAGTACGAAGGTCCCAACCAATCTCGTCACTCCTGATACCAACAAAAGACTACAATGCGCGTCATAACATGCAGGCAATAGGGGAATAATACACAATAATATGCATTGTCACTTCTGATCACGAGCCCGGAGGTTGAGTTGCCATGCAGGCACACCATTTCTCTTTGCTTTCCTTTGCCCATCAGGTGGCCGAAAATGTCATTGACGCGGTCAACAACATCCTGGAACTTCCGGAAAGTACGTTTCAGGAGGCCAGCAACGATGCGGCTGCTGATGGTGATGGTGGGAGTGGCAATGTTGCAAACAACATCCTTACTTCAATCAACACCCTGACCGCAGCTGTCCAGAACAATTCGAATGAGAACTTCACGTACAGTGGCGACAACATCGTGGTTGCCGCCGTCAAGGTGAATCGCGCGACCTTTCCCCTCACGGCAAAGGTTGGGTCGACACCCTCACCAGGAGACCAATTTAACTTCACGACCAATAGTGTCAGTCCCGTCACAGCGAACGACGCGGCTTCGGTGTCTCTCCCGGAGGCCATTCTCGACTTAGTACCTGGTAATTTTTTTTTTCTTTTTAGGTTTATCTTTTAGTTTATCTTCGCCAAGCATTTAAAAAATATCCAGAGCATACATTAAGACGAGAAGGTACAAAATATAAAATACATAATTATATGGAGGACGTAGTCAAACAACATACAATTTGGAATAATGTGACGGTATACGAATATTAGTAAAGGCAACGCAATTGGTGGGAGCAAGAAAAGAAAGAAAAAAAAACACTGTGAATAGCTGATTTATGTGCTACGAACAAACCTGCATACCTTTATTAGAATATGAAATATCAGTTAGGCCTACATTGACAGGGCAGGACAATTTAAAACAATGCAAACATAATCACAAGAAAAACTCAAAGAGCTCAGGATGTTCATTACTATTAAAGAAAACAACAGAAAAACACATAAAATGTGAGTCACTGCCAGAAGATTAGTTTACGTATCCCCAATTTGTTTTGTATAATAGAGAACAACCAGGACGTCGCCATTAGCGTCTTCTTGCTTGACTCACCGAAGCTGTTTCAAGACACACGGAACACAACTTCATTGCCGGTGACGGAGGCACAACCCTTTGTGGCATCCTCTATCCTGTCAGTGACCATAGAGGGCGCCAAAATCTCTGGTTTGCCGGATGACAAACCGGTGACATTGCAATTTCCTGTTAATCAGGTAAAGCTATAACACTACAATACATGTAATCGTGTATTCGCATGAAAATAAAATGATTATGCCTCATGTGAGCATTTAGGCAATTTCTGTTGTTGTTTTTTTTTTTATAAGTCACTTACCACTGCCGCAAACGACGTAACTCACAAACCACAGAGATGAAGAAATATAAAGGAGAAGGCCAGCAATATCACCAGAGTATACAACCATATCAAAAGGGACGTTACAAAGTTTAGTTCACATTGTCGGTGTCAAGAAAATAATTTCGACCCAGATAGTGTTCATGACTAAAGACTATACGCGCTGCAACTTGATAATGAGTTTGTCTTCTGCTCTTTTCTTTTTCCTGTGAATGATAAGAACGTATACCAATCACATGCTAGTAATCCTATACTATAATACTCGAAGTTGTTGTTGTTGTCGCGGCCTTATGTATTTCCTGTTTTATTTCGGCGTTGCTGGTTTGTCTATCTCCTCCCGAGCCGTCGGCTCCGGGCAGCTGCGACCGGTGCCGTCGGCCGCAGGAGAGTATCCTTCATCGAATGGCGCGGGTTTCGTCCCCTCTCCGCCTCCGTGTCGACGTCGAGGACGAAAAAGAAAAATTAATTAGCAACATGCATAATGCATTTTTGTGCGTGACGAAAGATCCGATCGTTTCAATATTCACGGAACCTGCGCTGGCCTCCTGCTTTCTCGATCTTCCATCTTTTAGCTTGCAGAGACACTGGGGGATACTAAAGATGATGGTGCAGCGAAATCTCTGACATCTTCCGGCGGACGCGCACGCACACACACAATGTACCTCGCAGAACTCTACACACTCTACACTGTGTGTATAGTTCTGTGATGTACCTTTGCCTCCGCCTGTTACGTGTACTGAATGTATTGACGATGGCTACACGAATCTGTGTGTGCGTGATATGGACTACAAGGGCATTTACGTACAGTTCGCCATTATCATGATTATTGGCGTCCCCAAATGAAAACAACGAACGTTGTTATGTAATTGTATTTTACACAACTGCAGAATACTATATGCAGCTCAGGTACGTCATTTAGTTTGCTCGCCGTTTGCTCTCAAGTCCGATGTCATTTGTACGCAGACTGTTTAGGACGCGGCTAAATATATTTGCCCTTCCATATCAGATTACACGCGCAGCTGTGTCCATTCGTTTACTGCAGAGCTGCTGTACTCATACATATTCATAAGATGAGCGGACGTAGAGGAAAACCTCGCTTTGCCGACCGCCTATTTTTAAAATTGCAAGTGGAAATAGAATGTGTGGTTCTATGGTCTATCAAACCAAGTTTTGGTGACAAAAAAAAAAGAGGGAGCAAATGAAGACGAATGCAGTGATGTATATGTTCTTCTTCCTTCCATAATATGGGAAAAGTATTAAAGAAAACAAAATACGAGGTCGTGAGACCCTACTCCCACGGGTGCCTATTAAACCTGATGACTATGATCTCCCCCTCCCCAAATAATAACAATGATAATAATAATAATAATAATAATAATAATAATAATAATAATAATAATAATAAGGATAATGATAATAATAATATAATAATAACTATAATAGGAGCAATAATTGTAGGCCTAATATTGATTATGATAATGTACAGTCTGAAGCAGATGTAGTTCTATATGATATATCAAGCTAAGTTTTGGTGATTAAAAACAAAAAGGAGGGAGCAAAATTATGAAGACGAAAATATCTTATTTTTCTCTCATAACGTGGGGAAAAGAAACATGAAAAAAAAAAACACAAAACAAACCGAGGCCTTGAAACCAGCCGTGGATTCCCGCGGGTGCCCGCGTGGATGCAAGAGCAGGGGTAATCAAAGTCATAGTGTTAATATCTTCCCGTTTTGACGGGAACAACCTGTGGGCAGAACTTTCGGGGAATCTCATTTGCGTTTTTGGTAATTTTTCCCTGAATGTTTTTGTTTTTTGCCCTGCGGAGGTGGAAATGTGTGTGTGCGTGAGGGCCGGGGGGGGGGGGGGGGGAGGGGTGAGGGGCAACAAGACAACTGTTGGACTTCAACGGGTGCAAATAACCCCTCGAAACTGAGTTCTATAATAAAAGCAAGTAGTGGCAGGAATGATCCCTACCAATTGACCGGATCGCCGGGCATATACTACAAAAATGTATTATAAAATTTCTGGGAAGGCTGGTCATTATAGAAGACAGCACAATTAATGAAAGAATGAGAAGACTTTTCTTTTTATTTCTTCAATAAAAATGTGCAAAATCGTATTATGAGAAAAAAAAAAATAAAACCCCTCAGACCCGTGGATTTCCACGGGTGCTGCTAGTCCTATACTATAATACTCGAAGTTGTTGTTGTTGTCGCGGCCTTATGTATTTCCTGTTTTATTTCGGCGTTGCTGGTTTCTCTATCTCCTCCCGAGCCGTCGGCTCCGGGCAGTTGCGACCGGTGCCGTCGGCCGCAGGAGAGTATCCTACATCGAATGGCGCGGGTTTCGTCCCCTCTCCGCCTCCGTGTCGACGTCGAGGACGAAAAAGAAAAAATAATTAGCTACATGCATAATGCATTTTTGTGCGTGACGAAAGATCGAGCCGAGCGTTTCAATATTCACGGAACCTGCGCTGGCCTCCTGCTTTCTCGATCTTCCATCTTTTAGCTTGCAGAGACACTGGGGGATACTAAAGATGATGGTGCAGCGAAATCTCTGACATCTTCCGGCGGACGCGCACGCACACACACAATGTACCTCGCAGAACTCTATACACACTCTACACTGTGTGTAGATAGTTCTGTGATGTACCTTTGCCTCCGCCTGTTACGTGTACTGAATGTATTGACGATGGTTACACGAATCTGTGTGTGCGTGATATGGACTACAAGGGCATTTACGTACAGTTCGCCATTATTGGCGTCCCCAAATGAAAACAACGAACGTTGGTTATGTAGGCCCCCTAATTGTATTTTGCACAACTGCAGAATACTATATGCAGCTCAGGTACGTCATTTAGTTTGCTCGCCGTTTGCTCTCAAGTCCGGTGTCATTGTACGCAGACTGTTTAGGACGCGGCTAAATATATTTGCCGATCGTACCCTTACATATCAGATTACACGCGCAGCTGTGTCCATTCGTTTACTGCAGAGCTGCTGTAATCATACATATTCATAAGATGAGCGGACGTAGAGGAAAACCTCGCTTTGCCGACCGCCTATTTTTAAAATTGCAAGTGGAAATAGAATGTGTGGTTCTATGGTCTATCAAACCAAGTTTTGGTGACAAAAAAAAAAAGAGGCAGCAAATGAAGACGAATGCAGTGATGTATATATTCTTCTTTCTTCCATAACATGGGAAAAATATTAAAGAAAAAAAATACGAGGTCGTGAGACCCTACTCCCACGGGTGCCTATTAAACCTGATGACTATGATCTCCCCCTCCCCAAATAATTACAATGATAATAACAATAATAATAATAATAATAATAATAATAATAATAATAATAATAAGGATAATGATAATAATAATATAATAATAACAATAATAGGAGCAATAATTGTAGGCCTAATATTAATTATGATAATGTACAGTCTGAAGCAGATGTAGTTCTATATGATATATCAAGCCAAGTTTTGGTGATTAAAAACAAAAAGGAGGGAGCAAAATTATGAAGACGAAAATATCTTATTTTTCTCTCATAACGTGGGGAAAAGAAACATGAAAAAAACAAAAACAAACAAACCGAGGCCTTGAGACCAGCCGTGGATTCCCGCAGGTGCCCGCGTGGATGCAAGAGCAGGGGGTAATCAAAGTCATAGTGTTAATATCTTCCCGTTTCGACGGGAACAACCTGTGGGCAGAACTTTCGGGGAATCTCATTTACGTTTTTGGTAATTTTCCCTGAATGTTATTGTTTTTTGCCCTGCGGAGGTGGAAATGTGTGTGTGCGTGAGGGGGGGGGGTGAGGGGCAACAAGACAACTGTTGGACTTCAACGGGTGCAAATAACCCCTCGAAACTCGAGTTCTATAATAAAAGCAAGTATAGTGGCGGGAATGATCCCTATTATACCAATGGACCGGATCGCCGGGCATATACTACAAAAATGTATTATAAAATGTCTGGGAAGGGTGGTCATTTAGAAGACAGCACAATTAACGAAAGAATGAGAAGACTTTTCTTTTTATTTCTTCAATAAAAATGTGCAAAATCGTATTATGAGAAAAAAAAAAACCCTTAGACCCGTGGATTTCCACATGTGCTGCTAGTAATTCCTATAGTTTATGAACAAAGGACTACGATGCGTTATAACAATCATATTTAGACAACAGGGGAATGTCAAAGGACTCCGTTTTATACACATATTATATATTTAGTATGATTCCCCTACAGGGCGGGCGCAGTGTTTTCAAAAGTGTGGGGGCCCACTTCCGGGTTTCATGAGCTAACAAGCAAAAAAAAAAAAAAAAAAAAAAGGTCCTCAGCCCATCTCTCCCCGTCCACTTCCGGGTTTCTTCACCTGACAAGCTAAAAAAAAAAAAAAAAAAAAACGTCCTCAGCTCATTCTCTCCCCTTCCATTTCCGGGTGTTATAAAAAAAAAAAAAAGGTCTTCAGGGAAAACACATAACATTACCGCCGCCATACTTCAAGATCTCTATCTATTTCTATTTTAGTGCCACTTACGTACTTCCGGGTTGAAAAAAGTGTGGGGGCCCAAAGTGATGACACCTTATAATAATGTATTCCTTTGTATGGTGCACAAAAAGTGTGGGGGCGAGCCCCCACTGCCCCTTCGGCTGCGCAGGCCCTGCCCTATTCCAGCTCTGTGCATGCTCTGAGTTTCACCTCCTGATTCAAGTAATCTTTACCACCAATGTGGTATAATCAGAAGTCAATGATTACAAACTGACGAACTCTATACACCCTCGACCTCTCCGTGATCTTTCATTCTTCCTAGAGCTACGTCACTAGCAACCAATACACGGCTCGATGTGCCTTCTGGAACGCCACGGACAATGGAGGGGCGTGGTCAAGTGTGGGCGTGACGACACGGAAGACATCCGATAACGACGGGTTGATCATATGCGACAGCTATCATCTTACCAGCTTCTGCGTCCTGATGGTAAACTTGTACTGCTGTTTTCGCTGCCATGGTATTTATTTTAAGTATCATTTTACTATCGATAACATAACGATGAAATGGATCGTTAGCTAAGGAGGATGGCGATCATTTTCTTTGTTTGTCCTTTTTTGTTAAAATCTTTGTTATTATAATGGAATTCGTAATAATCACTATCTCTTATCTCTATTATTGCTGTTATCCAAATCGTCATCTTTGTGACTCAGGCAACATACATAAGAATTGTTAAAGATTATCGTTTTAAAATACGATTGTTACCATTTTCACTGGCTATGGACGTTGCAGCGATTGTAAAGTTCTATAGTCATTACTAAGATTCATGCACGTTGAAAGATCAAGAAGAACAGTCACAAAGTTTTACATCATCATGAATGCCGTAGAACAAAGTTTTTGTAATTTATCAGTGTTTGTGTCCATGTTTCGATAAAATTTAGAACTGTTTAATGATAAAAAGAATGCATTGTGTGCATATCGTAGAATATAATGTAGCAATTTGTTAATTGTTCTGATTATTTTTTAAATCAAGAATTAAAAAGACAGACTCTACGTCTAATTCTGAATGACTATGTTGACCAGTAATAGGAAAATCCCGTGAAAAACTACAACAAACACACACACATACACACACACGCACACACACACACACACGCACACACACACACACACACACACGCACACACACACACACACACACACACATACAAATTGTAAACTTACTGTGAGTTAAAGACATACAACATGGTTGTAAATACGAAGAAAACTCTGCGTATTTACCCCGTAATTGGCTAAAACAAGCCATAATGGGTGATGTGACGAACCTTAAATGGGCATGAGCAATGCTGGATTAAGATTATTCTGGGCAAAAAGACAAAGTTGAAAGTCGCTCTGTGTTCAATGTAGATCAATATTGAAGTATACCTGAATATTTTGCCCTGTCTCATGTGATTTCCGAAACAGTTAAGTTGGTTTCAACCACACAATTATTGTAAGAATTAGACAAAGGAATTATGCCATTTCCTCACATCACTATTTTTTATTGGCTTCTACATCAAAATATCAAATCAAATATATTTTTGATTCAGCTCAATTCAAACTTTATTTTTCACTTTTTATTCAACAGATTGCACGAAGAAATATGTGAAATTTGAGATGCATTGTATGGAATGATACACAAGCATCAAAGAGTCACAACATATTCATGTCTGTAGTCAGTACAAGAAGAGGTATGATATATAGAAACATATTTATACATTCTGCAAAAAAAAAATGGAGGTATCCACTTAAAAGACTTTATCATGCTTGAGCTATATGTAAGTACCTCAGAGGGAAGGGGGGAAAGGGGGTAAAGAGCTTATAACTACAAAGAATACGGGAAAATGAGGAAAGAAGGAAAAAAAAGAAAAAAAGGAAAAGTAAGTGGTAAAAAAGGAAACAGAGAATAATGGGGGAAAGAGATGAGACAGTTTAAACTAAAAATAGCCAACTTGGCCAAGATCAATGCAAATACATTAAACGTCAAAGCCCACAGAGACTATTAGACATAGCAGACATCTGTAATATAGCGTATTTAAAAAGCGACTCAATGGCACAGGGAACTCGAGATATATTTGATAGATCATCACTACCTCAAATTTAGGTGTGGATTATCACCTACTTTACCGTTTCGTGGAAACATGTCCAAATGCAAAAAACAACAACACACAAACAAACAAACAAACAAAAAACAATCAAAACTTTCCTTTAAAGTCTTTGTTTTCGTTTAATGAAACTCCTCCCCATCCGTCTCTTTGTTCTCAATCTATATTCAATAATTAAAGTCAACGTACAAACATGGAGTAATTCTTTCCTCTAAATATTGTCGCCATGACAGGACACGCAAGGAAATTTCGAATCCCGCGCCCTGTCAGTGATAAGTCTGATTGGGTGTATCTTCTCTGTCGTCTGCCTGGTCATCACGTTAACCATTCTCCTCGGAATCAGGTTGGTTTCCATGGTTACATGTAGGGATTGTATAGATTTGGTTGAGACGGGGCTTCAGGTTTCCAACTTTTTTGTGTGTGAGATGATGGGAAGCCTATATAGCTCTCATAAAAAGTGACAAGGACACAATCCTCAAGAGAAATTCAAAGTTAAAATCGGCTTTGAAACGGCTGAGATGTATAAGAAAAGTTGGGAACCTCCTATAGGACTACTTTCTTCCACTTTTTCTTGGGATATCTCAGTCATTTCATTACCGATTTTCGTCAAATAAACTTTGAATTCCTCTTAGAATTGTTTGCTCTTTGATATTTCACGAGAGGTGTCTAATCATCCCGCAAAAAAAATTAAAAACTAAATCCCTCATCATAACTAAAACTATACAAAACCTTTAACATTTAGAGTTTAAGAAGCCCAGAGAAATTGCAATTTGTGAAATTATGAAATTCCTCCATGACAGATTTAGCACTGTTTCTTTCGGTCCTTCGCTCCTCAGGAAATAATTCCAATTACACGCCCTCTCAGTACATATAATAAGCCTACTTGTTTACCATACTATTCTATACTAAAATATACTATGCCACACTATATTATACTGTTCTATACTATGCAATAGTGCATACTATACCATGAACTATATACTATGTACTATACTATGATATACTATACTAACAGTATCATTATCTACTGTACTTTGAATACAGGAAGATCCGCAAGAAGCAACCGAACCAAATCCTGATCAATCTCTGCTTTGCTATGCTCGGTCTCTATCTCGTCTTCGCGGTTGGTAGCGATAAGAGTCACTGGGGACACGGATGCACCACGGTCGCCATTTTGTTGCATTTCTTCTGCCTTGCCTCGGTCACGTGGATGGGGGTGGAGGCATTCAACATGTACCTCATGTTCGTGAGAGTCATGAATGTCTACACCTCACACATGATCCTCAAATGCTGCATTGTTGGCTGGGGTAAGCCGCAATCATACATTCCCTATACATGGCGTTTTGCACATTGCTTTATTTGCGTGTGAAATATCATAAATCCATAAGCATCTTCAAAATGACAGATTAAAGGCTGCTCCATTTGATAGATAATGAATAACTTAAAGTGATGACAAGCTGCCATTATGATAGATAAAGCAGAAAAAAGCTGTGATTTCACTCGTATCTCTCATTATCATTTTTCTCTCCCTCCCCGCAGGAGTACCACTTGTCGTCACCGTTGTGTCCGTTGCCTCCAAATGGTCGGCGTACCAACACAAAACTTAGTAAGTGAGCGATGGGTTTATCACAATCATGCTGTATCACTCATAGTCACACATTACCGACGCATTGATCAACAGAAATACTCGTCAATTGAGTAGTAAAACGAAACATGACCAATTATGAATATCACTCATTAAAATATCATTATAGTGATGGCGATAATAATAATAATAATAATAATAATAATGATAATAATAATAATAATGATAATAGTAATGATAATGATAAATAATAATAATGATAATGATAATATCAATAACATTGATAAAAATAATGATAATAATCATCATCATTATAATAATAAGAATAATGATAATAATGATAATAATAATAATAACAACAAAAGAATTAATATATATACGTGGCAGGGAAATCATTGTAACTGGGTAAAAAAGAATTTCATCTCAAAGAAAGAACAATAACCATGCAACACATCGTCACAGCTGTTTCTTAATAAACTTTATTTCTCTCTCGATTGGCCCAGCTGTTTCGTGGAACCAGGACTGGCCTTCTATTTGGGCTTGTTACTTCCTATCGCGGTCATTCTCGCCTTCAACAGCGCCATATTCGTAGTCGTCACCTACAGACTGACCTGCGGTCGAAAGGTTGTCTCAAAGGCAAGCGCGCTGGAAAAAGACGGTGATAAAGTCGCCAGGATGCGCGCCGAGGTCATCCGCCGCGCACAGAACGCAATCGCCATCGGTACGCTTCTTGGCCTCACGTGGGTGTTTGGCTTCATGGCTTTGGGCGGTGCCCGTCTCTTCTTCAACTACATCTTCGCCATCTTGAATTCTCTTCAGGGAGTTTTCGTCTTTCTGCTCTTTGGGATGAGACAACCGGAGGTTCGGGACCTGCTGAAGGCAAAGAAGGGCCACTGTATGAGTCGGGCTCGGGGAAGCGCTGGCGAAAGACGGAAAAGTAGCGGCTTTGATGTTAGTACCTTGCCTCGCATGACAACGCGTGCTTCTGACGTCACATTGCTATCCTACTCGAAAAAGCCGTCCATTTGTGCCGAAATGAGTGACGGAACAAAGACAACATCCGAAATCTAAAGCCATCAATTTTATATGACATCGCGGGGAAAAAAAAGACAGAATTGGCAAAATGGCGCTAGATTTATTGATGCCAAATAAACGAATGGAAAGTGGCCAACAGCTACAGAAATAGATCGTAGTATCGATTATTTTCATCTAATATCTTTATTCATTCATCACGCCATACATCATGACACAGGTTATCTACAACTTACAACATACCGCCGTGTATCGTGCTGTTTTAATGTGCAAAGAGCAAGAGTATTATAGATAAAGCATTGTGTCGTAACAAGTCATGCGCTGTCATTGTCATTGTGTGTACAATATTGTAAATGCACAGATCTGGTAATCTTGCCATTGTAACCAACATGTAACTTCTTCTCAACCTGTTCATAAGCCGACACAAAATTTTAAGGTAAACTTATCAGTATATAAGCATCATGTCATTTCCAGTACATAGTAGAATAAATGAATATGCCTATGTAATTCTTTCTTAAAATTGTCTTTATGATTCATTAAAAAAAGACGAACTGTATTATTTCATGCTGCTCAATAACACTTATAGGGGCTACTTTTCACGTGTACTTTTAGTTAATGACATCAGCATTAGACGTACATAATCTAGCCAAACATGATTATGTATATAATAGGGAATCAAGAGAGCATCACAAGCCCATATACTAAATGACTCATGTTCTTTTCAGTGAGACCCGAAGACGCCATGCGATAGTAAAATAAAGTGCGAAAGTTGTGAAAAGGGAGATGGACTGAACCAAAGGAGATGATAAGGTATACTAATCTTATGGTTACCTATGATTATTATGTTTCCTTATGGCTCAACCTATATACCCGCTGTGATTGCCCATGTTGAATCTTTGGATGCGTGTATGCCTTGATAAGCTAGCAATAATGGCATGATCAGTTGTCAAGAAGGAATGGACGTTCGTATAAGGGCGTGATCAGCGTAAGTTTGAAAACTCTGCTTGTGTCAGGAAAATTGTTGATTAATCAGTCCTTTTTTCCCCTCCGCCCTGAAGGGCGCCGGGAGAATGTTCCCGGCTTGTCCGTACGTCCGTACGTCGGCCCTTACGTCTCAAAATATGCGTAACACAATTTTGAGTACATGGATCGGATGTGTCAATGATCGGTATGCATGCGCTGCTTGTATCATGGCCATCATCAATGAACATTGAAGGTCAAAGGTTGATGAACAATGGCCTATGATATCATTCTAGTCCTATGATATCATCTTGGAAAGATCGATGTTACTTTATCTTGATTTGGGTGAATGATGGAAATGAATCGACAATAGATTATCACTTGAATTCAAATGACTGCACTGAACGAAAATGATACAGAGATGATTAAAAATTCGCTTTCAAGCAATGACTTCAGCTAGACTTAATTGTTGTTGATATAGTCTTGATAGTTGATATTTGATATAGTTTATGATTATGATGATGCCCCAGGCACTGGCAGGGATGGAAGGTATAAAAAGGCAACATCAACAGCCACTGGCAGGATCTAAACTATTTTCCGATCATAACTCCCACTTGGAACGAGTAATGATTGTGACTTAATTGTGAATAATGGACAGAAACTGGGAAATACTTCAGTTGTGCAAAGGTGAAAATCAATGAACTTCCATCTAAATGGAAGTGAAGGGTCATTCTTAATTGCAACATAGCCTGAGAGGACGGGGCGGCATCTAGACATTTTCATCTTGCAGTCGAAGTACTATATATCAAAATGTGCCTCGTTATTCTGTCCTCTTACAAAATGTACGTATTTATTCTTTGCGACCATATATTTTCTATATGCACACTGCACAATTGCAATGAGCTCCTGTTAGTAATGCAGTGATGATAACATTGATGTCAGATAACTTTGCCGTATTGAGTTTATGATTATTCTTCGTTTTTGTCGAGCCCACCGGAGGTGAGGGGAGACTAAGGGATCGCCTGCGGCGTCTGTCCGTCCGTCGTCTGTCCGTAACGCTACAAAAACTTCAATAACTCTTTACTCTGGGTTTCAATTGCAATCAAACTTCGAGGGAAGAGGGGTCACACAAAGTTTCACATTTTACCATGTATGAAGGTCACCTCAAGGTCAAAGGTCACAGGCAGGGGTCAATGAACTTTAGGGCCCAATGTTAAGATTTTATGGCGCGTTTCTATTATGGGTCATAACTTTTGATCCATAACTCCATTTGTGACCAAACATGGATGGTAGATGTCCCTTGGGGAGTGGATGGTCACCACAAGGTCAAAGGTCACAAGCAGGGGTCAACAAACTTTTAGAACCCAATGTTAAGTTTTTATGGCGCATTTCCATTATGGGTCATAACTTTTGATCCATAACTCCATTTGTGACTAAACTTGGATGGTAGATGTCCCTCGGGGAGTGGATGGTCACCACAAGGTCAATGGTCACAAGCATGGATCAACGATCTTTTAGAGCCCAATGATAAGTTTTTATGGCGCATTTCTGTTATGGGTCATAACTTTTGATCCATAGGTCCGTTTGTGACCAAACTTGGATGGTAGATGTCCCTTGGGGAGTGGATGTTCACCACAAGGTCAAAGGTCACAGGCAGGGGTCAATGAAATTTAAGGGCCCAATGTTAACTTTTTATGGCACGTTTCTTTTTTGCCATAAATTTTTACCCTTTTATATCTCTTTTTATCTGTTATATATCTTTTTTTAATCTGTTATATCCCATTCGCGTACAATTTCTTGTACGCGAATGGGCGAAACACACTATGGCACTTGCCTTGTTTCTTGTTGATGTTGTTGTTATTGACCAGTGTCTTGATATATTACTGCGATATTGTATGACCAGTGTCTATATCGTGCAGTTGATAATAAATTGTATAAATTTCTTTTTTTTATTATATTCACAATATTCTCCCCTTGTTATTTCATCGTCTTCTCTGACTGAATTTCTTCCTCTTCTACCTTTCTCTCATTTTCCCTCTTTCTCTGATTTTTTCTTTTTCCTATTTTTCCTTTATTTCTATTTTCTCCTAAGATATTATATACTTCATTCTTTATACTTCAGCTTTTTTCTTCTGTTGACCGATTCGGGTTCGTTGAGGGCAGCAGACAATTTGTGGCACTGGGCGCAGCCATTAGCTCAAATTGCGGTGTCCCAGCTTACCCCCCCCCCCTCCCCCCCCCCCCTCTCCCCACCCCCCCCCCCCCGGGCAACATGTTTATCGCGCACTTGTAACTAAGGTTCGCGCATTTAGCAAGCATTCGCCGCGCAATCAGTACGAGACGCCTATTGGCTAGAACAACCATGCATCAGTTTTTCATTCCGTGCGCTTGCTAATGAAGGGAGGGGGTGGGGGAGAGGGGAGGGGGGGGGGGGCGGGGACGGCAATACACAAAGCGCGTCACAGAATCGGTCAATTAGAGCTCCCTCTTTCATTTTCTTCCTCTCTCCCATTCTTGTTCCCCTTCGTGCGGAGACGTGTATACTATGTACGACTACAATAACATGTGAGATGTGCATGTGAGTGACGTATAATGCGGAGTGGGGGGGGGGGGGGACTTGGTTCTGACACTCTAAAAAACATCCGGGTTAGTCTGACCCGGAAAAGGGTCTGTTGGGATCACACTCCGTTCCGGCCAGAAATGACAAGGAATGGGGTCAGATATGACCCCATTCAGAGTCATGAGTTGGGTCAGGGTGACCCCATTCCGGGGCTTCATGACCAAATTCCGAGTCATTTTTTACCTGGAACGGAGTGTGACCCCAACGGACCCTTTTCCGGGTCAGTTCTGACCCGGGTGTTTTTAGAGTGAATATAGGCCTATACGTGTGAGTTGCATACATAAGTTAGTAATCTTTAATCGAAACAGAATGAGTCAGAGTACTAAAGAGAGAACTTTGAATTCAACGTTGATCCACTCTATACTCGGGACCTGTTTTTGTCTTTTTGTTTTGAATATGGGTATAATGCTTAATAATGCGCTCAGCAGTTTTGCTGCTTTTCAGCAGGTCCGTATGATATACAAAAACAATGATAACAATCAGTACAAAGCAAGTCACAGACACATCTCCCTTAGGCTGTGACGATATGTAAGGCCACGTTGCAGCTGATTGTAAGTACATCGAAGGTAATAGTTGTGTTTCATTGACATTAAATATCAGAGAAATTCACTATATCACCATTTTAAAGGACAAGTCCACCTTCATATACATGTGGATTGAGTGAATGCAGCAATATTAGTAGAACATTATCAGTGAAAGTTTGGGGAAAATCGGACAATCCGTTCAAAAGTTATGAATTTTTAAAGTATCTGCGTAGTCACTGCTGGATGAGAAGACTACTATAGTGTATGATGTCATATGCGTACAACCATATAAAGAAAATAAAAAGAGAATTTCACAAAACTTTACTTTTTGATTTAAGCGCACATTAATATTCTTCGACTTGTTACTGACATATGTTAGGGGTAATATTATTCCCCCTGCCTTCTGAAAGAGAGAAGTCAAGTGTTCTTTTGTTATGCGAGAAAAGTGAGAATATGTTGAATTTTCTTTATTCTTTCTTTATATCGTTGTACTCATGTGACATCACAAGCTATAGTAGTCTTCTCATCCAGCCTTGAGTGAGCAGAAACTTCAAAAATTCATAACTTTTGAACGGATTGTCCGATTTTCCTCAAACTCTCAATGATGTGCTCTACTAATATCGCTGCATTCACTCAACCCACATGTCTATGAAGGTGAACTTGTCCTTTAATACCGATAGGCTGACCTGTAAATACAATAAGCTCTTTATAGGGTATATATATATATATATATATATATATACCCTTCATTTTCTGCATTTGAATTTAGACCAGCGCCCAAACCACTGATCTCTACGAGTAAGATCAGTGATCAGAGAGATCAGTGCCCCTAACTCAACTCTGATTTTGAATAACCGCCGAACATTTATATTTCCTTTAATTTCCTCATGATTTTGCCGAAATCATTAATTTTGTCAAGTATTCGCTACCGCGTATGGGACTTGTAGGCATCTTTGCTGTCAAGGATTAGAAGAAATGTATTCTTAAAGGGAAATTAAGTTTTAGCAAAGTAAGTAAGCACTGATCTATATATTGATGTTGTTTCTATAGCTAAGCATTTCCAGCGGAGGATTTATGCTCCATTTTCAAATTGACTTTGATATAAGAGGTGAAAAGTAAAAGGCAATGGTGTAGAAATTTCATCAAAGTGGGATTAAAAAAAGTTTTAAATGATTTTGGTCACAATCATACAAGCAAATATCCAGGATGACGTCACGGCCTCACAACCCTCCGCTGGTTTATTCACAAAAATCTTATATTGGCTCCTTGATGCTAGCCATGTGACACGCCCACGAATTTTAGTGTGTGCCCGATCTGCGGCACACATACACAAAACAACAACAAAAACAGCCACATAATAAGATACTATCCCCATCACACCACTATAGGCTCGCCTATGCTCTTTTTCATCAACACTTTCACATCCACGACATCAAACACTTACCATTGCGATACGAGTTATGCTAGTAAAAGGGGTGGGATTCGGTGGACGGGTTCAGTGCTCCCACTCCTCCTCCTCCTCTTCTTCTTCTTTCTTCTACTTCTTCTTCTTCATCTTCTTCTTCTCATACTCCTCCTCCTCCTCCTTTGATTAATATTGTCTAACATGAGTTTGTTTTCTTTTGCTTTAGGCAAAATTGTTTCCTTTCTTTTTCCTCTACTTGTGTTTATTTGTATTATAGAAAGCGAGAGTGTGCATGGGTGAGGGGAAACATAATCGTTTCTGCTTATGATATGATTCCATCGATGTGTATATGGCCAAAATATTTTTCTAACCAAGCTCTTGGTTTATGGGCCTCTAAACGCAAGACAATATCCTATAGCTCTTTTTGTGTAGGAGGAGAATACTCAGAACTAAACTTCACAGTTCGCACTTTTTTTTGTATAGGCCTATAGGATATCAAAAAAGTTCTATAATTGCCTTGGCTCATGTAGAAGCCACGATTAATTGGCTATTCCTCCGTATAAACTGCCAAGGACAGTTGAATGAATGCAAGAGATTGTGAAGGGTACTGTTTACCATTGGCAGCAGCGATTTAAAAAAAAATGTTCGAGTTATCACATTATTGATGCATAGATTGTGTATAGTCAGTTGTATTACAAAACATCCTATATACCATATAAACGTTTCGCAATAAAGCCTAAAATATAAAAGGGGATATCACTGTTTTTCTCATTAAACAATGACTGTATAGATGGTTCATTCTGGAAAGACTTTTATTATAACTATCACACTTTGTACATTCAAGAATACTTAAAATTGAGTATACTGGTTTACTTTTTTTTTTTTTTTACTTTGGTTGTTTCTATCCCTAAGCACATTTCATAACTATTTCAGAGCACTAATTAAAGCTAGGCTTTTGTTTCATCTGCAAAGGATAAATAATGCCTTAAGGAGAGGGGTGAAGATCAGTGGCGGATCCAGGGAGGACCGCAACCGGCGCACGCCCCCCCCCTTTATTTTTTGTTGAAACAAAAGAAATAAAAAGAAAAAATGGGGTGGGGAGGGGTGCGTGCGCCCCCCCCCTTTAATTTTGTAAACGCGCCCCCTCTTTACGGAATTCCTGGATCCGCCCCTGACAGTGGCGTATCTAGGGGGGGGGGGGGGCAAGGGGGGCACGTGCCCCGGGCGCCACTCCTTGGGGGCGCAAAAAACGAGAAAAAAAAAACGAAAAAAAAAGAAGAAAAAGAAAAAAAAAACGAAGAAGAAGAAGAAAAAGAAAAGAAAAGAAGAAGAAAAAAAAACTCGCCCGGAAGGGGGGGGGGAGGGAGAATGGTGGGGGGGGGGGGGGGCAGAAAACCAAATCAAACAAGATAAAAACAAAACATGATGATGACGCAGACAAAATGACAGTGTTTATTGTGTTCACACAAGAATTCCATGTTCTGTCAGCTGAAATACAAAAATTTTCGGCTCGCTCGCTGCGTTCGCTCGCCAAAATTTATATAAATAAAGAAGGTAAGAACAAAACGTGATAATGACGCGGACAAAATGACAATGTCTATTGTGTTCACACCTGTCATTTTACATTTAGCAGGCAAAATGTTTCACGGAGCAGCTGCTGCAATTTCTTTCGTTCTGAAGCGATCGCCAAATGGATCAAAAGAGGGCGCCAACGGTTTCGAATATGGGGGGGGGGGGGGGCGCAAAAAAAATTCAAGCAAGATAAGAACAAAACGTAATGATGACGCGGAAATATGCAAATTTAGGCTCACTCGCTCGTACAATTTAGAGTATTTTTTTCAAGTCCAGAGTTTGTTGGTATAAATCGATATCTATAAAGCCGTCACTATATCTTGATTAGGATTGAAAGATTAAATAAGCAAAAAATGACAAGAATTCAATGTTTTGTAAGTAGAAATACAAAAAATTTTGGGCTCGCTCGCTGCGCTCGCCCAAATTTATCCAAAAAAAAAAGAAGAAGAAGATAAGAACAAAACGTGACGATGACGCGCACAAAATGACAATGTCTATTATGTTCACACATGTCATTTTATATTAAGCAGGAAAAATGTTACACGGAGCAGCGGCTGCAATTTCATTCGTTCTGAAGCGATCGGCGATTGGATCAAGAGAGGACGCCAACGGTTTCAAACATATTGTCTGGGGGGGGGGGGGGCGCAAAAAAAATCAAAAAAGATAAGAACAAAACGTAATGATGACGCGGAAATATACAAATTTCGGCTCACTCGCTCGTACTAATTTAGAGTACTAGTATTATATGTCCTCAGTTTGTTGGTATAAATCGTTATCTATAAGGTCGTCACTATATCTTGATAAGAATTGTAAGATTTAATAAGCAAAAAAATGACAAGAATTCCATGTTTTGTAAGCTGAAATACAAAAATTTCGGCTCGCTCGCTGCGCTCGCTCGCCAAAATTTATCAAAAAAGAAAGAAAAAAGAGATAAGAACAAAACGTGATGATTACGTGGAAATATACAAATTTCGGCTAACTCGCGCATACTAATTTCGAGTACTTTTTAAATTCCTCATGCAGTTTGTTGGTATAAATCGTTATCAATAAGGCCGTCACTATATCTTGATTGGAATTGTAAGAATTGATTAGCAAAAAAATGACAAGAATTCCATGGTTTGCAAGCTGAAATACCAAAATTTTCGGCTCGCTCGCTGCGCTCGCTCGCCAAAATTTATCAAAATTCATTACATTCAAATCACCCTCAAAAGACCCCTTTTAAGTGCTTGAAAAAGCATATCGTGTGGACTTTCTGTAAAGTCCCTACCGGGATGGGGTTGGGATTGAACACTTTTTCAGAAATTAGGGGCGCAATTTTCGCGCTTGCCCCGGGCGCCGTTTTCCCTAGATACGCCACTGCATAAAATAGAGAGGTTTTATGCATGCTTTCAAAAAACAAACAAACAAACAATCAAACAAACAAACAAAACAAAACAAAAATGTGTGTGTGTGGGGGGGGGGGGGGGGATCCCTCCCAACTAACCATGCATGGGTTGTGACAAAAAGCACCATTACATGCACTGTTGCATGTGGTACTGTCACAAGCAGGGAGGTGGACTCGCCACACAACGAGTACCATCGCATCAGTCTGCAAGCGTCTGAACTGGAGGCTAAGCAATAGTGTTATTTCGTAAGAATAATTCGTGGACACCAACAAAATATTAGTACGTGCTGTAAATTGACATTAGAACTCTACCAGAAGTACCAGAAGCCGCCGTCATGATTCCCACAGTGGCCAGAATTTCATCACGATCTGTAAGGAATTTGCAGACTCTCCCCTTATTTACAGAAGTGGTGGGTAAACCTCATGGACCGCCATGTTCAAGGATTCGACATGCTGCGACAGTAGCCAGTGAGTCAGTGTAGTCCCATATATCTGTATTTATGTTCGTCAACAAGGGTTGCCAGAAACACTAAATTTATAACTATGTCTAGTTAGAGTCTGGGCAGCAGTTTGTCCCAGGGGTCCAGTTTGTGGCACCGCCTAGGAATATCTAACCAATTATCTTCAAAAGTAGACGGATATTTTTTTCTAAATTGTTTTATTTGAAGAGCAACTGAAGAGCTTTCTTTTGATATCAGAATCATGAAATATAAACTCGGATGATGATGCATGATATTATTGATGCCTGGCCTTCATAATTCTAATTTAAACCGTCTGTGACTGTGTCACGCTGTTTTTAAAAAGGCAATAACCTATGACTTTCTCAACAAAACGTTAAGATTTTGTTCTGTTGCTAGGCAACCACCATCATCCCTTGTTTGTATCTTTATAGTAATTTTATAGTAATTATACAAAATCTTACTAAGACTATAGAGGCCTGGCATGGTGGTAAGGATTCCTTGTGTAACTGTGTTCAATATTCTAAAATTCATTACCTTTGTCAGTTTTGAGGATGGCAACAGTGACCAAAATGTCAGGGATGGGTCCGGTTTGCGGCACCCCTATGGGATTTACACACATTGCACATAGTGCTATTTTACATGTCAAAATGGTTGAAATTGATGAAATATTTTTACATGCAATCTTGAAAAACTATGAAATCATGAAGGATCGAGATAATGAATCTAAATAAAGTGTTCTAACAAGATGAAAACTAGTTGGACCATCAAAAAATATTTGGCTTTTGCAAAATTTTAATGTTTGAAGAAATCAGGGGACATTTTTGTGTGGGGTGCTGCATACTGGACCCCCCTTGCCACAAACCGGGTCCTCTTGGTGGTTGCAGATTTTCTGCATAAAATTGATTATTGTGACTAGGGTAATTGTCCACCATACAAAATTGTGATGCGGTGTCAAGAGGCCTTTGGTACCTCTTCCAATGAAAAAAAAAATAATAATAATTTCTGTTGCCCGTTTTACCAGAATACTACTAAATACCCTTGAAAAGGCCTTAACCTGCTGCAAACTGTTAACTGGGTCCGCTACTCTAGCAACTAGTAGAATCTATGCATGGATGAACATCGACTGCCATGACTTAGTGTAATTGATCACCTATAACGTCCCTCTGGATGTGTGCAGTTTTGTTAGTTAAATACATCCGCAGTTGATGACAGTGCAAAGCTTAGGGACTTTCCGGAGATGGGCATGCATGGCTGACTATTAATAAACATCGTCTGTTCTGACTATCTGTATGGTTGGACCTACTACTCATCGACCACCTAATTTTTATTTGCTTAGTAAGAATATTTAACACTGAAATTCACGTAAAAACTTGACCTATGTGATTGAGAAAATCCAGCACTATCAAATGCTGTAGTTCCACTTTCAATTCGAAGTTTCAGTGCAAAAATATCGCCGTCGAACTTGCGTGGTCTCTTTTCAGCTCCCTGACGTGCCGCTCCTTATTTAGATCAACCACTGTTTTTGTATTGACAATACACACAAACCAAATTGTATTAAACACTGTGTTGTACAAAGCTTTTTGGAAAATGCATTGACATTACATTACGATTCGGTTAGAATATTCATTTGAAATTTTGTCCTTGATTAAAACCATTAATGAACAGTTAATTTTCACGTTTTCCCACACATCCTCAGCAACGGTCAAAGCCAATACATTTTTGTGTGCTGTGCGCGCAGTGCAGTGCGTACTAAGCGTTCTGTGTGCCAAAACTACGCAGTCGGTTTCAAAAAGGGTGGTCGATGCATGTAGAGCTACCATACCAGTGTAATTTACTAGTGATCTAGATAGAAATCTAGACCTGACCCAATCTAAATTTACTTTTATGTTTAAATTACCATACTAGTCTGCAAGTAAATATGCATGGTAGATCTACAATGGTCTACATTTTACATCCACCAGCTGCAGGCAGGGGTTTGAACTGATGACATGACAAGATGGCTTGGCCATGGCATGGAGTTTTGATTATGGAGGCAATTCACATCTTACTGTCATTAAAATGACCCCTCAAATGGCAATACTTGTCATTGATGATACAATATGTCAATTAAATTGATGACTTGGGCATATGCACAAGTCTCAGTCTCCTCACACTGTCAGATTACAGTCTTATTTTGTCTGCAGCAGTGTAGGTAATGAAATTATTATTGTCGTATAAATAAAGATTATTGCTGAATGCATAGGGTCTACATCAAAATCACTTAGCGCATATATTGGTTCCAACCGCCGTATACATTACTGTCATGCAAGTAGTGAAAATTATGGATGGTGTTTTGGTTGAATTTTATTTGAATGTATGCATATGTGGTAAAAATAGTAATATACTTCAAGGGAGATGTTCTACTTCTTGATCACTTCTCACTGTGGTTGAACTGAAATGTAGCCATGCCATGATTCCAACATGCTTTGTCAAGGTATGGTAGCCTTCAGCATTCATGAATGATGGACTAATACAAACATTTCCCATACCAGGGTACTCTTTTTGTTATCATTTATCATTCTGTCCCAGTAACATGTTACAGAGAAACATACATTTCACTTATTATTTTGTTGTGTGTGTTTGTTTTTGCAAATTATACTTCCCAATAATAACTAACATGTGAATGTACATATGTATGTTCTTCTACAGGTCAGTCAAAAGATGGTAGTGTTGATGGAAGAGCCCTGTACCTAGATGCCCAGTCCACCACACCCCTGGTGAGTAAATGTTAAAGCGCAATCCCACTGCATTTGTACAAGTTAGCTTCTGTGAATAGACTGAAATAAAACAAGCAGAATGGTCTCCATGCTCGAGATTTTTTAGATTTTTCACTTTCAGGAAGTAGTTGTAGTGGTTGATAACACCATGTATGCAAATGTGATGATGTAGAGATGTCATTACCTCACAAGTTTCTCAATGTCCTGCACACAAATCCTCACTCAATGTCATTTTGAAATGAAATGGAAAAAAAAAAGAGGTATGTTGTATGCATTGCTTTGACTTATTGAAGTGTTACAATTACCTAACATTTGTGAGTTTAAAGGGGATAGGTGAGAATCCCTAAATTATTGATTTAAAAACATGGTATTTCCCCAAGGCAACTTCCCATAATCTGTATAATTTTGAGTCGTCAAATTCCAAGATGGCAGAACAAAGGGAATAATATTTTTAGGGCACTAAACTAGGAAGGAACAAAAAATAAAAATATAAAGATATCACAGAATATGTGCAGGCAGCAAAAATTGTGATCACAGTGTGTTTTCCAGAAAATAGTAAAACATGCTTTGCATGCTTGCCCTTTATACAAAAGCGTGATGGCTGGCGAAAGTAAGTAAAGTTATTTGATAATATTTGTAATAACTGTGATGATTACTTACTAGGACCCAAGAGTCTTAGATGCCATGATGCCCTACTCCGTGACATACTACGGCAATCCTCACTCCAGAACTCACCAGTATGGCTGGGAATCAGAGGAGGCAGTGGAGCTTGCAAGGAAGGTGAGACAGTTAACCCGTTCCATGCTGAATTCTGAAATCCCCATAGACTTCTTACAACAATCACCAGGTTCCCATATAGAACGGGTTAAGAGTTAAAGGTTTAAAATGATGGTTAACCCATTGAGGACTAGGCCCAAGTATACTGGGGCAAGCGGCGGTTATGAGAAATGCGTATTGAAGCAAAATCAGTCTGTCGTCAACGGGTTAGAGTAAGAGAAGTAACTGTTCACACTGGTGGTCGGTCAGGTTGAGTTAGTGAAGTTGAATTTCAGAGATGATAATGAATGCTGGCAGTCAGTATCATCATTGGTTAGAGGTTCTGATAGGATTTGGTGATTAAGGTCTATGGATTTCAGAGTTGTCTCACATGAAAAGACGTATTCTTGTAAAGCCCAGAGCCTTGCATTCACCGGCCATCATTTTTGAAAGCCATATTTGAACAGTAATCATGCCTTCTCTTCCCAAACAATTCACAAGTAGATACAACAATAAATATTGATGTAGTTTAAATTCAATTCTCTACGCTTGTCTTGACAGTAGTCTCTACCCACAGGATGATGTCTTATATAGAGTGGTGATTGGTCTGTCTGATTCAGTTTAGACCATTTTTTAAGGGATGGCTCGTAACTGATCAGTGGGAATCAGTGGGAATGCTGTGGGATAATTGTTCCAATTCTTGTGGGATTCATTTAAGAGTACATTATATATCTATTGTTGTGTGAAAATTATTTGCAGTTTAATGCCCTGTCACTGTACAGGCATGCTAACCTGGAAACATTGAACTGCACATTACTTGAATATGAGATCATTCTGAAGCAAATAATTTTCACACAACAATAGATATATAATGTACTCCTAAATGAATCCAACAAGGATTGGAACAATCATCCCCCAGCATTCCCACTGATTCCCACTGATCAGTTACTAGCCATCCCCTTTAAAGAAAACCTCAAACGTGATGTGTCATGAGGGATACATTTGATGAATAATGGAAGAAAAAAAAAGCTTGTAAACTTTTCAAATTCTTCTACTTTGGAACATGTTTTTTTTTGTGATATGATGATGACGTGTAAACAAATTACCTCTTGAATTTGCTTTTTACACATACACCATTTCATCCTTGGGCCGTCAATCATGTATATCTTGTGAGTACTCCTAATTTAACCTTTACTGACTTATCTGAGTGGAATCTTTAGTCCACCCATTTTTAAGAATGCAAGTGCCATAGGTATGTAAGTAGTTAGCTGCAGCATTACCAGTACGATATGTGCATGTTTTTATCTCTGGCTGCATGTGGGCATGTAACACACGATCTTAATAGTGACATGTTACATGTACCACTCAATCTCTACGCACATAGTTATTACTTATATTCAGTCTGTCTACATCTTCCTCTGTGTCTATTGTGCTACCAACAGCAAGTTGCTGATTTGATAGGGGCGGATGCTCGAGAAATTGTTTTCACAAGTGGAGCAACAGAGTCCAACAATATCTCTGTGAAGGTGAGAAAATTCAATTATACCAATGTTTGGAGAAATATCCAATAACAATTTATGTTTCATTATCCTGTGGATCACAATTGAGTTATATACTGTATCTATGAATCTGATGTTAAGTTGATTTTCTAGTGAAATCAGAAATATCTACATGCAGGAATCAGAATCACAAATGTGTCCATAGATGAGCTCAGGTAATGGGTACATACCTCTGTGATATACACAGAAACTCGCTAATGTGTGAGAAGACATATTGTATAGATGCTTCATGTCTTCCAGATAAATCAGTATTCTCCTAATAATTACACGTGTAGACTCCTTCATGAGCTTCTTTGCTGGTGAAAATGTTTTTGGACTATGTAAATAATGCCTATATGAGTCAAACTATGCATGTGAGACATGTGTTGTGTTTGAATGTGTTTTAACCCTAACTAGGCCGGGGGGCGCCTCCGAGGGCCCCCCCCCCCCCCCCCCCCCCCCGATGTTCCGTGCGATGTGTCGCTAATGCAAAAAGCTATCGCCGCGACGTTTCATGACTTTTTTTTTCAAGTCTCCCGCATCTTTTGACACCAAATTTGGGATGCCCGGGTGCACGGTTCCGAAGTTGCGCATAAATATGTACGTGCATGTCAGACCAAAAATTGCTGAAAAAGGTGAATTCATGTACAATTTCAATGGAAACTGTTCTTACAGGCAAATTTCATAAAAGCATGATTATTTGGGGGGTTTTATTGATTAAAATCAATTAATAGTATATTTCTTTGTTCGGAAGAATGTCGCGGACAAGTTTCATCGAAAAAACAATGAAAAACATAAAGTCGAAAAAAACAAAGAAATACATAAGAAATTCACAAAAACAATAAAATACTTCAGAAATTTTTTCTGATGGCACAATTTTTTTCTCTTATATTTGCTTAGGACACTAAAAACAATATTTAAACAAAAAATGGGCCCATTTTGAGCTTTATTTACTGATTTATACCAAATTGTCTGATTTCATGCATCATTATGCATAAATTAGCATAATTTAGCATAAATGATAATTTTTTTGAAAATCTAACATCCTAGTACTTTAAATTACATCATAGGCCAATTTTCGTCGCGATCGCGCGGTCGACGGCCGAGATCTGATCTACCTGAATAGCCTGGCCTAGTTAGGGTTAAGCCTGTCATCTTATGCTCGCGTCTAGACTGATCTTCGTACTCAAGGTAAATTTCAGAAAAAAATGGGTGTGGATCCATTGTTGCCTCCAAGTACTATGACTATTGTGTAGACTGACATTGACTGAAAATTTGTAATTATGGTGACAATGTTTGATGATGATTTTGTAATGGTATAATGGGTAAAGAAGAAGTACATCTTCTTTATTTGTGTCTAATTTTTTTTTTCCTTTTATGTGCAGGGACTGGCAAGGTTCTACAAGTCCAAGAAGAAGCATGTTATCACAACCCAGACAGTAAGTAAAGGGATGTGTCATACATCATAACATAATGTCATTTAGAATGTAGCTGTGTGTGCTACAGCTTCAGGCACATGTACATTTAGGATGGCGGCTTAAAGATCACTGATCATTCAAAGTATGCTGCTTGTATAAAATTGTCCAATGTTTCACCTCTCATAGCAACCATAGAACTTAAAGGCATAATTTGCCATTTGCAAAGGAAACAAAAACCCAGCATTGGTGCTTTAAAATAGTTCTAAAATATGAGTTAGGGATAGAAACAACCACTAAAAATATAAATTGGTAAAATCGATGTTAAGTATTATTGAATATACAAAATGTGAACAATACAGCTGTAGTTATAATAAAATGTTTCCAGACTGAACCGTCTACAGTTAACGTTTTATTGAGAAAAATACAGATATCTCCTTATATTTCAGGCTTTATCGTGAACATTTTATTTGATAGGATGTTTTGTGGTACAACAGACCTACACATTGCATAAAATATCATATCTTGACATTTTTTAAATCACTGTTCCCAAAGGTAAACAGGACCTTTTATAGTTTGAAATTTCATTGATCATGTGACTGTTTTGATGGGAAAACCAATATATTTTTCTTGCTAACAAAATGATGTAAATAGTGTATGTGTACCACAAACAGTATTGTGAAGCATTTTCAGCATAATGATTTTAATAAGCATTATAAGCATTGATTCCAAAGTGTTACTTCCCTAACAAGCGTAGACTTAAGAGTTGAACAGCTCAACTTTTGGATGTGACTCTCTACGTCTTCCTGAATTAGTCTACCTTACATTACACACCATGACACTCCTGCTCTTTGTGCTTTGCTGTGCAGTAGTTGGCCACAAACAATTTAAGATTTCCAGTTGTATATGTATGTGGTTTTGGTGTAAGCTATGCAATTTATCTCAAGACAATTTGCCTGTGGTAGAAAGATTGCTATCTTATCGTACAATTTCTTTTTCACCAGGAGCACAAGTGTGTTCTGGATTCCTGCCGCGTCCTGGAGGGAGAAGGTTTTGATGTCACATACCTGCCAGTGAAAGAGAATGGGATCATTGATATCAAGGCAAGACTAAGTTTCCCTGGTCAGCTATGTGTAATTTACTTCCCGGCAAACTTCCTGTTATTTGAGCACATGATCGCACAACAGACAAAACTGTATAATTTTAGCAAAATGAAACTATGCATGGTTTTGGTCTCTAGCAGGCATGCACTACAAGAGCAAAAACTATGCATCCACCATGAATACTTATAAAGTTGTAAATGTGTGCAAGAGAGAGCAAAATAATGAGCAGTCTGCTTATTCAGTATGAAATGGAGCTAAGCATGTGACAAACTTCTCAAAGTTTCAGCCACGTGTGGTCATGCTATGTAGAAATATGCATAGTTTTGCAAGAAGTGAGAGACTTCTCAAGTGCTTGTAGGAAGTTTCGCCAGAAAGCTTTGGAGACTTGTGCAGTCATACTGCCCAACCTACATTAAGCACAGTACCGACCGGGTAGTGAAGCTATGCATAATTTCGCGTAGTCTGAATGGGGCAAGTGAAGCTTCAAATTGTGTCTGGTCAGATGGTGTCTTGTATGTTTACTCCTAAGGGAGAAAACATATGGATGAAAAAAAAAATGCAAATCTGAGATAGAAGTAGAGACTCTGTCTTGACTTAATATGATAACATTTATACTAGGAATAGCATGCTGGTTTAATTGTCACACATGTAAAAGGCAGGTTTAGTATAACGCAATTAAAATTCAGGAATATATTTTCTGTGAGAAGCTTGTGACAGGCTAACCAGTTTCCCTGCTCCTCCCCAGTGGAACCCAGCATGCATGCATTACCAACCTTGGTTATAAAAAGTATACATGAAATTCTAGTATAATGCTTAACCAGTGTATTGCTTAATGTGTCTTGGAAGAGACCTCAAACTGTCTTCATGCTGTAACAGAGCCATTAGAGCTATTTTAAGACAAAAGTGGGTGTCCTCATGACCATTTATGCAGTTTGTAACGAAGTCTCTCAAATCATCAGATTAATCAATGCTGAACTATGTATGCTCTAATAATGACAATGAACAAGAAGATAAGTATTGATGTAATATAATGGAACAGAATCATTCATTTTTCTGTGAATGGTGAATGTACTAAACTTGACTTTTCATTATATGACAGGACCTGGAAGCAGCATTCAGACCAGACACCATTTTGTGTTCCATCATGGCTGTCAACAATGAGATTGGCGTGAAGCAGCCCATCAAAACTATCGGTGAGATACATACTCGAGGAATGAGGGGGGGGGGGGGGGGGGTATGCAGTTTCAGTTTTTTTCATCTTTTTGCATGTTTTCGGGTCACACTCATGCTCTGTGCAGGATATTAGCATGATTCATCATCATCATCCACATTGCCAACGCAATCGTTATCATCATCACCATTATCATCACCATCACCTTCACCATCACCTTCACCATCATCATCAGCAGCAAGCAGCAGCAGCAGCACTGTGTCCATAAAGTGCTATACCATGCCAGAGCAGTTACAACCACTTTATTTCTTCCTTAGAGACCTGTCTCTTGTGAGCTTTTGTACGTTTTTGGTATGATTGGAGGTGTAGAGAATCTTGTGAAATTAAGTTGAAGACATAAAAGTGACGTCCTCTGTCTCGTGTAAAAAAGGGAACTTTTATAGGAGCAGCTCCTACTATTTGAGAGATGCATCCCAGCTGAAGTATGCAATGCCTTGCCAAATACTTGTGTCAATCATCAGTATTTACTGACTATGAAACTTCTTTGCAAATGTTGTATACCTATACTGTATACGCTGTTATTTTTGCGTACAGATATTTTCGTGAATGGCGATGTCACAGACATTTTCGCGAGATGATGTTTTTTCGAATTGACGCCGACGCTTATGTTAATGCTCTATCAACAAAGTGCATGGAGGCACTTTCGCATGTTGTTAAATTTGTGATCTAACTGTGATTCGCGAAATTCGTGAAAATTAAACCATCGCAAAAATAACAGCTTATACAGTATATTACACCCTTCTTTAGTTTTTGTTGTTGTTGGTGGTGGTGGTGCTACAACTATATGACATGATCGTTTCAAAGTTTTCCATTCGGAACCACTGTACAATCACTCAATGTACATGCAAATGTCATATGACAACTGTTAAAGATACAGTCATCTCATGGGGTTATATATTACTGTTTCTCCAGGAAGAACTATCATGACAGCCTAGCAATATATTAAAAAAAAAAACAATCATCTTCATGCAAAGTAGCTGAGTGGAAATGATTAGGGAGATTTTGTGCCCAGTAACAGATCTGACTTGTTTAAGATCGTATCTCAAACCCTGTTGCAAGAATTCATCCAGGAAGGGCATAGGAAGTGTGTGTTTGTTATCCATCTTGTGTTTGATTCAAAGAGTATGTGAATAAAGATAAGAGTATGTTGTGTTTTGTGACTAAATGTTGTACAGGTGAGATGTGCCGCGCCCGGAAGGTCTTCTTCCACACAGATGCTGCTCAGGCCGTCGGCAAAATTCCTGTGGATGTCAACGACATGAAGATCGACCTCATGTCCATCAGTGGGCACAAGATCTACGGTCCTAAAGGTAGAGTACAGCAAAAGAAATGAATAACTTGGCTTCAGCACTCTTGTGTATGCTTACAGAGTCTATAATAGATTAATAGGGCACATGCTGTGATTCCAACCTCCAATGGTAAACCATGTAAGCCTGCATGGGAGGTAGTATGTGGTACACGAAGTGTAGTAGAAAAATTAAACTGTTTTAATTGTGAAAAAGAGTCATTCTTTTGTGAATAAGCTTTAACCTGGTGTGTTTCCCCATCTTTTACTTCTTTCTGTTGTGCTTATGTAGTAGAAAAATTAAACTGTTTTAATTGTGAAAAAGAGTCATTCTTTTGTGAATAAGCTTTAACCTGGTGTGTTTCCCCATCTTTTACTTCTTTCTGTTGTGCTTATCTTTATCATAATCTCTTTGATCATGGCATACAAAATGCATTTGATTTCTGAGTGAAAGAAACATTTTGAGAAAAGTTAAAGTTCATTGATATGAGAAGATCTAACATGTGGTACTCTTGATTTTATCCATTAGGCATTGGTGCCCTCTATGTTCGTCGCAGGCCAAGGGTGCGAGTGGAGCCCCTGCAGAGTGGGGGTGGGCAGGAGAGGGGGATGAGGAGTGGAACCCTCCCTGCCCCACTGGTGGTCGGCATGGGAGCAGCGTGTGAGATTTCTCAGCAGGAGATGGAGGTACGCTCATTTACATATATGCTTTCCTTTACTATACACCATGAGACCATCTATTCCAGTTCCTTGGCAGGATTTAAGGGTATATCCATATTCTAATAGCAGTGTGAAGAAAAACAACCAGCCACCTACTCAGGATTATTAGAGAGAAAGTAAACTTCTTCTCAAGAATATTAGCTGGAAGATCAGCAAGGGAATAGTTGAAGTGATGTATAATATATTGTTATTTTTGTTTCATTACATCTGAATGGAATTGAAATGCAACTGTTTTGTTTTGTGTTTTTTCTATATTCATTATTGTGCATGGTATCATGTCATAAAGGAATTTATGTTTCTCTCGTAGTATGACCACAAGAGAATCAGCATGCTGTCTGAGCGTCTGATCAACAAGATAAACGCTGCCCTGTCGAACGTGATCCGTAATGGAGACCCGGAAGAGACGTACCCTGGCTGCGTCAATCTCTCATTTGCCTACGTGGAAGGGGAGAGCCTGCTGATGGCTCTCAAGGATGTGGCCCTGTCATCAGGGAGTGCCTGTACCTCGGCATCCCTGGAACCGTCCTACGTCCTGAGGGCCATTGGTGCTGACGAAGACCTGGCTCATTCCTCCATTCGGTAAGTTAGCCAGTAGCTACCCATGGTCTGTCTTAGACAAGGGCTATCCAGGACTTTGTTTCTCTTCTATCAGTTCTGATGGCAGAACCTTTGAGTCATCAATGTCTGTGATTTTGCACTGAAATCATGTCTGTAATACCATAGTTTATGTAGTGGAAATACAGAAAACACAACACTGAAGTGAATGATTTTTTTTTCTTGGTTTTTCTTTTATTGTCATTGTATGACTTCAAGCAATATGCTATCCGACTTTTATAGGATAAAAAGTGGTTTTAGGGAAAGAAATGGGAAGTGCTGAAGTGACTGAGGCAAATGAAGTGATAGAAAGCATTTTGGTCCAGTTGCCTTGAATCCAGTCCCACAAACAGATATGAAAATATGCTTTTATGTCATTCTGAAAATATGAGTATGCGTATTAATCTAGCTTTGATTGTGTGGACCAGCAAGTTATGAGAGGAGACACAATTTGCCAAATGATTAGTGATTCATGCCTTGCTTCACAAACGCTGTTATCCACAGAGCTAAGAGAGGCCAAGGACATTCACTTGAGAAAACAAAAAAGAACAATAATGTGCAAAAAGTACATGACATTTAAATCAAGAGTATTTGATATGTATTTGTTATGTCTTCTCACAGGTTTGGTATTGGGAGGTTTACCACCGAAGAAGAAGTTGACTACACTGCAGAGAAATGCATCAAGGAGGTTACGCAACTCAGAGAAATGAGGTGAAGAAAAAAAGCCCCAAAGTTTGTCATGTTCACGGACAGCAATTCCAGTATCACACACAAGATCAAGATATATCTAGCTGCTTGATTAGGATAATATTAAAGAGGTTTAATCAAGAGGGTTGACTGTCTATCAGGAGAAAAGGTGGCATTCTTGGAATGAGAAAGGAAAGAGCCGTGTACAGTGGACTCTCATTATAACGAAGTCCTTGGACCAGCAGTTTTATATCAACATTTTGTTATAACGAAACAAATAGAAATACATAGAGTAGAAAATGTTACGGCCTGAATTTTTGTTTCGTTTTGACTGGAATTTTGATTTTGTTTGTTTTAATGGGAATGCACTGTTCCCAGAAATTTACTGTGAAGTCAGTAATCCAACTTCAGTGGTCGGTGAAAGCATTGAGAAAGCGATGGAAGTAATGCTGTGTCTTTTGTACAGTGTGTGGCCAAAGCAGGGATGAATTTGAGACAAATACTATAAGACATTTTACAACTTTTGTGGTTTGTTTATAGGAAAGTGAAAAGATAATCCAATCATGTGTCAAAATCAAGAGTGAATCAGCTTTTTGTGTCGTGTGTTTTCCTCCTTATTCATGCCTACTAAATGAATGAATCAGAATTTCATAAAGCGCATTTCAATTACACTATTGTATTTCCAAGTATTTTTTGAGTGATTAGTTTGGGGACTTGCATGAAACTGAACATTTTGTGCCAGCAACACACTTGAGTAACATTTGAATTAAGCATATCACCTTAGTTTCATTCGTGAAAGCAGAAGACAAATTTCTGGAATAACTATACAAGTGCAGATGGCGAAGTACAAATAAATATTCAATGCTAGGTACTTATTCTAAAGGACCGTTGTAAATGCTCTTTACATTGAGAGGAGAGTCTATCGGGATTGCACATGACAAGATAGAACAACTAAAAGTCTGAGCAGTAGACCAATAGCTTTATTACTCCTTTATATCCATATTATTTGTTACTACATAGTACTTCTGTGTTAATTAACATATAAAAAATTGTTATCAATGTTGATTGAAATGCAATATTACTGTTTTTTTCTACATAGCATGTGGTTGATGATTCTTTTTATCATATATCATAAATTTTCCTCTGTCAGCCCACTCTGGGAGATGGTGCAAGAAGGCATTGACCTGAAGACCATCAAGTGGACACAGCACTAGTGGACGAAGAAATCTCTTAATCTTTTCCAGGAGGGTTACTTCCTTCCGTACAACAGGACACTTCTTTCTCAGCAGATGACATTCTGCACCGTGCCATCAGGCTGGTGCGTTTGGTTCATTTTGATTGCTGCTTCCTTGCTATTGGCACTCCAAAACTGTTTGCGGATTCTTTTTTTCTTTTTCTTTTTTTTTTTCCTTTTTTTTGTTGATTATTGCAATACTTCCTTATTTATTGTCAAAGTGTCGGCCTTCTCAAATCCACAAACTCCAAATTCCAGTTTGTATGTGTCATATAAAGCAGTAGCATTGGATTTGAGCAATGTAAATTAGCATCTCATGTTGCAGGCTTCAGCCATATGATGCTGTTCGAGCCTAGGGGACGTAGGGCATTGTATCATTAAGCTGACTCAACAGAAGTCGTGACATTATTTTACTTTTCTTTTTTTCATACATATCACTCAAAACTATCAAAAAAGGAGTAACATTTCATGTTGTGAGTCACTGGATAAGATGGTATGGTGGATCTAAAATAAGTGACAAAATGCCGACATAACTTGATCCTGGTTGTAAAAAGGGATTGGACATATTGGCCAGTTCACAGTTACAACCTCTCGAAATTGATATGTCAAATATTTAAAAGTTGGACAGATCTTCATGAAAACAATATTATAGATATATTCATGTATAAACCAGGTGCATATTGGAATGTACAAGTAAATATGTATTCTTTCGAACCAGTTTGACAAAAGACATTCATGCAGCACTTACTTGTAAGTTTTGTAACTGTGTGTAACTGCTGTTAAAGATTATTTCATATTTTGTGAAGTCTATGATACCCCAAACATTGCAGACTCATGCAACCTGTGCATGGCTTTTAGGGCCATAGCTTATAGGAACCGTTCTCACTCTCTTCCGATCAGTGTTATCATTGTCCTGTATAATCCTTTTTTTTTTAATGTAAACATGATTATAACATTTCAGGTCATATTTATACAATGCAAGCATATTTCAAGTGCATTAGCTGTGCAAATCGGGAATGCACTCCAGATAACTTGGTGTGTGACTGTGATATTCCTCTAGGTTTTCGGAAAAATCATTACATTATCCTGTATTATGATAGGCATTTATTGGCATTTGAGATAAAGACAATTACAGTGTATTTCCAGCCAAGGTGCATAGAGCAGCTTTAACTTTCAAGGGAAGTTTAATCATGTGCAGAACCAATTTATATACTTTACAGTACAGTCAAACCTGTTTACAGTGGCCACCCAAGGGAGACACTAAGAGTGGCTATTAAAGACAGGTGGTCACTATGGACAGATTTGATTGTATTTGTGTGCAAGTGTTTGTGACAGCTGTAACAATGGTTACACTCTCAGTCTCACAAGTTCTTCAATGATGAAAAACTTGTTGGATGTGGGAAAGTTTTGCTGTACATGGTCTTTTGGGGAATATACAGGAATCACATGTATTTTCACACGGTTTGAGTGAAATCAGCTATCGGGGATAGTCTGGTTGTAGCATTGTGGTCCAGAAGGCAGTGCTGTAGCTGTTGGGTCAGAATCCCTCTGATTTTGCATCATTGACATGTTTGTCAAAAATTGTAAATCAGCAGTTGCGATCTTAAAATGAAGATTGAAACATTTGAGGAGAACAAAAGATCTGCTATAATGCATTTTCTCCCCTCTGCATAAACAATCTCTCTATTTCATTCAGTAAGCCTTATTTGCCTTGGACTATCTAACATAACAATATTTGAATTGAGAGGCTCAGGGCCTGGGTATTGTAGTTCATTGTGTCACTGCTGGCAATTTTCCATCATGTTTGTTAAAATTTTCAATCAGCATTTGCCATCTTATAGTTTACAGAGGGTGACATTTCATGAAAGTCTACTACAGTACATCATCTCCCCTCTGCATAAAAACAATCTCTTTCAAATCAACTTTTAGTTGGCATGGAGTCAGAGTTCCTTGCTGGATAAATTTCATCAATGTGGGGATGTTCACCAAAAGAAATTGGAGTGCAGTGATGTTGCAATATGTAATCTCATAGCTTGCCATGTTTTGAGAGGTAGTTGGTTATCTATTAATGTGTGTTATGAATATAATAACCATTCACTTCCTTACTAAATGTGCATCATTGAATAATTGCAAAATGTTACAAAACAAAGGAACATATTTACTCAGTATAGCAAAAGGAGGGGGATAGCACATGTAGTAATACATAGAAAATGTGCAGTCCCCAAAGTGTGCACCAAACTTGTCATGTTGGTGGTTCTGTTGAAACAAAACTATAATTGTGATGTAGCTTTTTCAATCCCAGATTGACATCGGGGGAAATCAACAAACATACACAACTTCCCACTAATCCTGAATTGATCATATGGTGGGAATAGTAACAGCACATATCGTGTTACAGAAGTTTTATAGCCAGCAAGAGTGGCTCATATCCCTTTCTCACAAGTAATGAGTGGTGCAGCACTGTCTGTTTCTTTCCTGAGAAATGTTCACCTTGCATGCTGATGTACATGTACATAAAAGTATATAGTTACTGTATACGCTATAATTTTCGCGAATTGCCGCTGTCACACATTTTCGCGAGTGGTTAAATTCGCGATTGGGGGACCGGAGAAAATATGAAGTGGCAAAGAAAGTGTGAATTTCAACTCACTAGCAAATAAGAATGATACTAGTTATAGTATACACTGCATGAAAAAAAAAAACTTACCAAACTCTGCGAACTAGTAAGTCAGAATTCAACATTTTTGAAGTGGTTAAGTCCATCATGCTAGATTTCTGACGAGTGGTCCCCTTGCGAAAATGGATTGGCTTTCTACAGTATTCGAAAGTAGACGTGGACGTGCTATTATGTACGTAAACAAGCTTAGCCAGTATGGTCTGTTCGGTAAGCCGTGACATGGTGATACTGGTACTGAAATGTTCGTATCATCAAGGCAAGGGATTCATTTTGGAAGGTGATATTTTCACGTGTTGTTAATTTCGGGAATAGCTCCTGACTCGCGAAATTCGCGAAAATAAAACCCCCGTGAAATATATAGCGTATACAGTAAATGAACTTAAATCTTGAGTCTTGGTGTATACAAAGGTCATGAGATGTCTGAATCTTGTGAGTGAATCGCACAAATTGTCAAATACGTAAAGTGTAAGCAATCATTAAATGAATCTGGTAGATAATCTACACTCCCTAGGAATTTACTTCAATCAGGAAAGTTTGAGATTCTTTCTTTTTTTTCAATTATTTGTTATGAATTAATAGATAAAATGAGCCTGTTCTGATGCTAGAAGTTCATAGAGTTATTCAACTTTCAAAGTAAAAAGTAAAAAAATCAAATTTGTGAAAGTAATCAAATATAGAGACTTTGGTATTGAAAATAAAGTGTAAATATTTATGAAACAGGATGTGTGGAATGATGCATGGTTTGTGAACTTCTTTCAAGAAAAAAAAGTGTTAAGAATTGGAGATCATGAATACCTATGTAATATACATGTTTTCTCAAAGAAAATTACTCAGTGTCGCAAAACTGATTTTGCTTATGTAGGACCCAAGATACGACCGTTTGTCCCTGATAGTGATTTTTTTTTTCATTCTGGCAAGGATTTTGTAGGCTTTGCTTCTTTTTTTTTGTGGGTAAGAGGTATTATAGAGGGACAAAAAACAACAACAACAATGCACAAAACACACACACACACACACACACACACACACACACACACACACTGAATAAGACAATGCGTACACCACTGAGTACATGCATTAGGTACTGTAGTAAACATGGAGTAAGATTCAAGTCAAAGGCCATGTCCTTGCATGAGGCTGTGACCTGGATTTTCATTTCTGTTGTGAACATCAACAGGAAGTCACCTCACAATGTCATCCGCTCAAACTTGGCAAAAGGCTGGTTTTTGCATCAATTTCCTTTCCCTCAGCTTGTCAGCTGTGCCATGACAGCCAGGATCCAATATACTTTACAATTCCACACCATGTACTACAAATTGACTATAAGAGATCCATGTAAAGTGAAATCAGACAAACAAAGCAGTAGACATCTCGTAAAGTCTGAAAGAAAGTTGGGAAAGTTCAAATTCCCACAGGTCTTTATATATAATTTGTGATACTGGGCCTCATTTCATTTCTTAAAAAATGATACAATAGCAACTCTTACTGGAATGCAATTGACAGAAATGACAAAAATCCAGCTTCCTGATTGGCTGTTGCTATTGGAAGTTGCTATATCAACAAGAATTGCTATCCTAACATCTTTTATGAAATGGACCCTGGTTTTTGTTGGTTGCAAACACTTAGAAATAGCCGAGGTCAGACTTTGGTGACTTCTCTAACATTATCTGTATTGGAGCTTATTTTATTTGTCATATTAACCAATTTACATGTGGTATGGAATCGTTTATAAGGCACCAAGTCCAAGAACCTGCATGTGTCTTTTTGTAAGTGGCTGTGTATGTATACATGTATGTGATGGGGAGTTTGTATGTGATATGAGTGGTGCGTGTTCATAAGAGTGAGATGTGTGTGCCGACACGAAATCTTCGTCTGTATAGTGCGCGTTATATACAGGTATATGACGTGTAAAATTGCCCTGAGGAATCTTTGTTTTATACAATTAACTTCTTGAACAACATCTGCCATTCTACAGAATTTGAAGTAGTGGTCTGCGTGCATTTTCAGGAACCCAAAATTATGGAGTCGCCTTCCTGCCAACTTGGGTTTCAGTGTCTAATTTTTAAGAAATCCATTAGACCATCATTTAAAAAAAAATACTAATTTCGATTGTATATCTGATGTCACAAATGACTTATGTGCAATCATTTCGTTCGTGCATACAGGATGTGGGATCTTACGCACGTGTGTTCCACAGTTTTGTTGTTTAATACTCTCCCAGCACTTAACGCCGAATAATTGAGAGTCGCTGTTACAATATAAATGGATGCTATGTAATGTTCTGTACTTTCAACTCACACACGACGTCAGCGGGCACCTGATGTGATACTGTAGCCCACATGTATTTCCTGGCTCATAATATGATCATCGCCTACCTTGACAAAAAAAAAAGTATTTGGGTTGAGAAAGGTGAAAATTTTTATTCACACAGATTCACACTCGCACCCCTTAGACTGCATTGTTGTGGCTGCCATAAAGACGTTAACAATACAACTTTTCCTTTAACATTCATATGTAAATCATGAAACATTCAATACAAACAACCTTTGCCGACCTACACAATAGATTCAATTAAATCCAAAAAAAGGTGCCACATAGAGACATGGAATAAAAGAGAAATGAAATTTGAGCCAAGAATGCCGTAAATGAAATACATTGCATTGTTTATTTCGTGTTAATGACTTTACATGATTAGTTGATTACTTATACATTTCATATCAAAGACCTATACACAAATCATACCAAGGTATATATTCACGTACCTGATTGCCCTACGAGAATATAATTAAAGGACAAGTTCACTTTCAGAGACATATGGATTGAGTGAATGCAGCAATATTGATATGAGGAAAATCGGGCAATCCGTTTAAAAGTTATGAATTTTCAAACTTTCTGCTTAGTCCCTGCTGGATGAGCAGACTACTACAGCTTGTGATGTCACATGTGTACAACGATGTAAGGAAAGTATAAAGAAAATTCAAGATATTTTCACTTTTCTCGTATAATAAAAGAACGCTTGACTTCCCTCTTTCAGAAGGCAAGGGGAATAATATCGTCCTTAACATATACCTCAGTGACAAGTCGAGAAAATGTGCACCTTTTCAAAAAAGTACAATTTTGTGAAATTTTCTTTATATTTTCTTTATATCGTTGTACGCATATGACATCATACACTGTAGTAGTCTTCTCATCCAGCAGTGATACGCAGATACTTTAAAAAGTCATAACTTTTGAACGGATTGTCCGATTTCCCCCAAACTTTCACTGATGTGCTCTACAAATACTGCTGCATTCACTCACTCCACATGTTTATGAAGGTGGACTTGTCCTTTAAAGGCACTTAAAATTTTTGCAGCCATGTATATAATCTCTGGTCTCCGTCATATTCCGTAACTTGAGGCATACAGCGGCCTTTTCAAGAGACTCTTATTTTTTTATATCATTCTCATTTCAAAATCTGCAATATCAGAGTCATCGTTCATAGTAGAGTAACTCGTAATGCGTATGAAGTATTAATGTAATGGAATGGAAATTTATTTCAAAAAAAAAAAAAAAAACGTGGAATGAACAAATCAGAAAGAAGTATATAGAACGATACATTTCTCTAGGTTTGACTATGTGTAATAAATTGAACACTGCACCCCAGACTTTCAACCAACAATCACAACAAAAATCGAAAAAAAATGCCTTGTACGATACCTATCACAATCATCCTATCATATGAGAAAAGAAAAAAAGAAGATGAACTGAAATACTTAGAACTGCGAGTGTTTGTGTGTGTGTTTATGTTTGTGAGAATTTTCATAAAATTAACTTCTTAGCACCTGCCATTACCAATGGCTAAAATACAAAAATACAATAATTATATGATTAAATGTACATGGACGCTTTGTCACATTGCCTGAATGGACAAATGCGGGGGGGGGGGGGGGGGGGGCAATGAAGTGGGTTCACGTGAAAACTGTTTTTAGCCCGCCCTTTTTTTTTCTCTCTGCAGAAACCACGGTTTGCTTGAGGCTTGAAAAACAAAAACACACACACACACACACAAAAAGACGAAGAAAGAAAAAACGACCAAACAAGCAAACAAACAAAGACCGGGTTCTGACGACCTATCACCGAATTTGATGTCCGGTTTCTAGCTTTAAGCAGATGGAGGGTCGTAGACGTAAGTGTGGCACTGATTCGAAATCACTGAATTCAATGTCCATGATGATAATCAATCCGTCTCTAGCTTTATACAGACGGAGGATCGTAGACGTAGGTGCGGCACTGATTCGTCGCTTCACCGCCGCTGTTTCGAGGCATGGAGTTTTCGTAAGGCAGTATTGACTCCTGTAGCCTATCTCTCTCCTGCGGAAACAGGACACAAGAACACATTAGGGATCTACTTTACCAACTAGGAAGAAGGATTATACAATTAATAGATGCAAGAATTATTTACCGTCTTGACTGTCTGACTGTCTGTTAAGATCATATTCACCGTCACGTTTATCCGGGGGATAAGTTGCTATAATAACTCGTAGAAATAAGAGATTTCTCCTGCACATAATAGGCACATGAGAAAGAAAACATTATGTCCTTGAAGACAAAATTGGAATACCTTTCGTCATTGACAACGTGGATTATGGAGACCACTTAAGGACCCTGTTTGGATTGGTTATGTGCAGAAAATTTAATAATGCACTCTCTTAAAAAAAATCGATGCGAAATTCATAAACGCCTTCTCTACACATTTTTGCCCTACCTACACTTACTGTATAATCGGGCCCTGTATAATCAATGTGCTGTTTTCTCTTAGAAGATCGAAATATAAGGGCTATCTTGTCCAATCTTGTAGCATGTATTTTTTTTTTCTTGCGTTAATAGGAGGCGATGAATAAAAAAAAAACAAAAACCCACAAATATGATGACTGAGCTGCAGAAGAACGTAAAGGAGAAAAATAAGATAAATAGGTTTTTGAGCGAAGACTAACCGCTTCCACATCTCTGAAGACTCTCAGTAGGTTATTTCCGATGGCGCCCTTCACCTCGGTCTCCGTCCAATCTCGTCTGATCAGCTCGGCGATAAGATCCGGGAACTTGGACACGTCTTCAAGACCCGTCGGGACTCTGCGTTACCAAGACAACGCGTAAAAAGAAAAGAAAATAAAGGAAAGAGGACTGACCAAAACATTATTCCAAGTTAATATGCATTGTAGTTGCTTACTCATAACCTAAAACAGATGCATAACAAGATACATGATAAAATTCATTTACCGAATGTGGTTTTTGCTGTGCACATAATCCATGCATCATGCGGATCTTTGCCGGACAATATTGTCTTTCATATCGTGTTATTTCACTTTACTGCGGACAGTAACTGTTATGTTCCCGTTTCCTGTCCTATGGGGCGACAAAGAAAACAAAGAAAACACGTCATCATTGCGACAGCACCGCGCTAGTTTCCACATCAAACCAACTGATTGCTGCTGGTTGGAAAACATTCTCTGCTATCATGGCTATCAAATGCAAATAATATTTATCGCATACCTCAGGTATCTTCTTTTCACCATGAGCATAGCCTCTTCAGTGTTACTATTGCTCTTTCAGAGGGCCCTGTATGCCGTTATTATCACCCCAGTAATGCCATGCATAATGTATTCATCCCTTTTTTCTTTTTTCTTTTTTTTTTTTTTGGACAATCGGGTTGGGAGGGACACCGTGGGTAAAAAGGACATCTCGACCAAGAACACGGGACCTTCGATTGAAAGACAGAAGTCTTCATATATGCCTTTCATCGCACTGTGTTCAAATACATCGTATTATATAATTTCATGCGTGTTTGCATAAGTGATATGAAAGAGTCAAAACGATATAAAATAAGGTGAACAGGGTGCGATGTATATGTGTATAAATAAATAAATATATATATATATATATATATATATATGTATACATGTATATATATATATATATATATATATATATATATGTATACATGTATATATATATATATATATATATATATGTATATACATACATACAAACATACATACATACATATAAAAAAGAAAAATCATGAATGAAAAAAAAATGAGAGAATGGGAGAGGGAAAGATGGGAGTAAGAAAGAAACGGATACAGAGACTCCAACTCTCCCGTTTTCGACGGGAGATCTCCCGCCGAAAACCCATTTTTGCAAAATCTCCCGTTTTCCCGTTTGAGATTTAATTTCTCCTGCCCTGGCTCAATGTCTCCTGTCGGAAAGGATTTCTTACTTATTGCTATCGTATGTTGCAAAAATAAGCCTTAGATAGCACCAGAGAGCATTTATAACCCTAGGAACTTCGCGTTTCGCACACATAAACTTGGAGTCTCCCGTTTGCTAGGGGTTTCAGGCGGGAGAATCTCCAGATCAGAAGGTGCTTCGGGTTGGAGTCTCTGCGGATATAAGGAATAACTTACGTATCGACACCATCGTAGTCGCTTCCAATACCCACACACTCCCATCCACAAACGTCCTTGATGTGATCCATGTGATCTGGACAGAAAAACAGCACAACACAAAAAATCAAAAATCAAAAACAACTGAAGAGGAAATTTCATTGGAAGGATTCCATGCTGCGCCACCAACTGTGGCAAGCTTTAGATCTGCGACGCGAACGCTAAGAGGCGACGCTACCTCCTACTCATGGGTTGGGCAATAAAACACAGATGTGTCGCGCATATTATGCAGAACACCATCTCCTCCACCCCCACCCATTAGCGTCCTCTTAGCGTTCGATATAAATCAAATTCTAGATCTAAATCTTGCTAATCAGAGTTCACAAGAGACAACGTTTGCAAGAAGATTATTTTTGTTTCTCCCCTATCAACTTAAAAACTCATGAGCTCTCTAGGTACATTGTTTGTTTATTTGTTTTTTGTCTTTATATATCTAACACATCAGAAATAATATTGTACAGAACAGCAAAAAACAAACAAAAAACCAAAACCAAAACCAAAACAATGCAAAACAATATAAAACAGAGAAATTGCCAATTCTCTCTTCTCTTTAAGCTCTTCATATTATACAAATACAATATCAACACTCGACCGGAGATGTATGTACAACAACAACAACAACAACAACAACAACGATAACAACAACAAAATGAATTTGCAGAGAAGTTAGAGCATGTTATAGTCAATCATCGTCGCTGCAGTGCAGAGAGATAACTTATATACTAATGATATTTTGTATTTATAGACCAGGTTGTTTTCACCGAGAGTAACTGACTAGCGATCTGATCCAGAGTTGCCTCGCTCGTGTCCGCCGAAATATTCCCAGGAGGACAGTTGATGTACAAAGTGTAAAAGTTCACCATCACAACGCCACCATTTTCTTTCTGCGAAATGATGAAAGAAAGATGATTACCATTATAATTATTATGTTCTTTGAGGAATACAAACACAACAGCAATAACAACGCACAAGAAACCCCACAGCAGTTCACATGAAGCAGGTTTGTACACAGGAACATTACCGTATAGGTGTAGTTTCGAGTAAGACAAAAAAAAGACAACAAAAACAGAAACACTATTCTGAGAGCGAAATCGGAAACTGTGATGAATGTTGACTTTGCTTTTGCCATCTAGTTGGAAGTGCCCTCCTTTTCTCAAATTTATCCTCCTGTTCCTTCTTCTTCTTCTGTTGCCTTTTTCTGCTTCTTTTTCTCTTCCTATTTCTTCGTCACTTTATCAATTTCCCCTTTTCTGATAATCCAGCAGTCTTTATCCTTCTCTCTTTGTAGTAGTTTTCCTCCTTGCATTTTACATCCGATGAGTTCAGTAATTAATAGTTTCTCCGAGCACACGAGTTCATCGGTTCATATCGCACATCTTCTTTTGAGTCGATTAAATCTAATTTTTAATAGGCCTATCGCTGTTAAAGGGATAGTACAGTTTCGGTTGCATGGGGCTTCAGGTATCTAACGTTTTTTGATGGTGATTTTTTTTAGATAATAATGCGAAATCTCTTATGAATTATGAAAGCGCATAACATTCTAAGCCGAATTCAAAGTTTATTTGATGAAAATTGGATTGAAATGGCTGAGATATCCAAATCAAAGCAATCGTAATAAAAGGTGGGACTCACCTTTCATTAGGATCGCTTTATTTTACTTTTTTGATATCTCAGCCATTTTAAAACCGATTTTCATCAAATAAACATTGAATTCCTCCTAGAATCGTATGCCTTTATGCATTTCATAAAGCAGTTTATAAATATCTTGCATAAAGTTAAAAGCTTAATTCTCACACCAACCAATACTATATATCATCCCTTTAATGCAAGTTAAATAATTCCACCCTCTCAAGAATATTTATCATGGAATTTATCATTTCATCGATATTCTAGTTCTTTTCATTGTAATAAAGAATCAGGCGTATAACCGTAATCTTACCACTCTCTCGAGGATGTAGTCGGGAGCGTTTCGGTAGTGGTTGCAGAGCGCAAAAGCTGAGGTGTGGCTGAACATGACGGGGGCCGAAGTGACGTCCAGGACGTCCATCATGGTCGCTTCAGACACGTGTGAAAGGTCAATGAGCATGCCCAGTCGATTCATTTCACGAATCACATCCTGCAGAGATATGAACAGTAATATACTGTCTATATATGTCCTTTCAGGTTGTATACAAACACGTTGAGATAGAGACTTATTGCGTGAGATATTCAACACGTGATCTCCATTTCTAGATTGACCTCATTAAACAAACCAGAAGTTATTAATTGACGCGAGAAGTATTTAATGTCATGAGGATGCTGACACTTTCTCATTATGAAACAACCACATTATGGTTACATATCACAATCGGCACAGATTGATATTTTGTTCAATATATACTATCAGCTGTGCCAGCATTATATTATAGCTATCAACATATTTGAGCAGGAAGGCGGAAGAGAATGTCTTTCCACCTTCCTGGATGGAGTAAGCTGCTTTCCTTATGGCCCTCAAAAACATATTGTTACACAAGGTTTTCTTCTTTGCCTTAAGAGACAATCTAGAGATTTAACAAGAGAACGGGAAAACGGATTTGCACGAAATGTTCAGGGAATGTTTGGATAATGACAGGAAAGAATCGATTAGATTTTGGTGATAATCGGTTGACCCTTGCAAATTCTGTGTGACCTTGAAGTTTTGACCCCATGGTATAGTGACCATTCCGAAAATTTCCCGTTTCTCACTTTGCGATTTTCCGCTACCATACGAAGACATAAACTCCCCAACGATCCGACTTCGCTGCTCAAATGTTCGTAAGAATTCCGAAATTTACGTTTAGGCCTATTTGAGGGACTATGTCCTTCTAGATTTATGAAAGTTCGTTCTCCGTCATCACAAACTGGCCCGTATTTTGATGATTTTTCAAATCAACATTGATTGTTTTTTTCGTTGGAGGAGCATTTTGCTCGGTCGCAGTCACACTGCACGATATGCGCGCTCAATGTCAATGCGTGTGCAAGGCCGCTGAAAATGCATCGCGCTCTACACTGTTGGTGCAAAATTGCACCGGGGACGTTGCGGCGCTCGTTGGTGGGCTAATACTGGTGCAGTAGACATTTGCATTCAACCCTTGCATTGAATAATTCCCGTAGACACTAATCATAGGGGTAATTGCCTAGGGGGTACGTAAATTTTGTTTTTCTTTTTTGCTTTTGTGGATACCATCAAAGATCGTACACTCATACGACCTTTGATATTTGATGATTTTTCAAATTAACATTGATTGTTTTTTTCGTTGGAGGAGCATTTTGCTCGGTCGCAGTCACACTGCACGATATGCGTGCTCAATGTCAATGCGTGTGCAAGGCCGCTGAAAATGCATCGCGCTCTACACTGTTGGTGCAAAATTGCACCGGGGACGTTGCGGCGCTCGTTGGTGGCCGAATACTGGTGCAGTAGACATTTGCATTCAACCCTTGCATTGAATAATTCCCGTAGACACTAATCATAGGGGTAATTGCCTAGGGGGTACGTAAATTTTGTTTTTCTTTTTTGCTTTTGTGGATACCATTTAAACTGTTTTCGATATCCTTTTAACTAACGTATCTGCATTTGCTAGGTGTCATCTTGGATAAATAGACCCCCCCCCCCCCATAAGAAATAGACAAATCAAACAACTAGTGAAATTTTCTTTAGAAGAGAAAGTCTCAAGAAAGTTACGAGATTCTGAAGTTTCAGATGATTTGCACAAGGACAGTATAGTTGCGGATGCTTAACTGTCGACCACAAATGTGGTCCACTGAGTATTCAAATAAACTTTGATTTCCCCATAGAATTATACGATCTTTGATATTTCATAAGAGGTTTTTCATTATCTCACAAGAAAGTTAACATCTGAAGCAACCTTAAAACCACAGTGATATCATCTTTTTTTTCTTAGAACTAGTACAAACTGTTGCGCGACGAATGACATCATCTCCTATTGTTATTTGTCTACTTTATGTAGCTCTAAGGGAATTCATTGTTCCGGGAAAATGAAAGTTTAGAAACCAGTAACTCTATAATTTTTACTCTTATTTGTTCAAAACGCTTGCTGTTATGTTTTTCATGTTGCTTTATCAAGTTCAATCAATTTGAAGATTGAGTAGACGTTTGTCCTACCTTGCCCCAGTCTGTGAGACCATCAAATTCCGCAGGCTCCTCATCAGTTTTCTTCCAGTTATCTGCCCTGAAATTGCATATTGGTATGAATAGACACTGACGCACATGTTTATACGTATTTAGGACTTATATATGTTCATGATAGAACGCAAAACCATGAAGCATGATTTGTATAGCCAGTACTGGTAGACTTTTCAAAAGTCCTCTCCTTATCAAGTCAGCTATCAAACTTCGGAAGGGAGAAGGGGAACATTAACCTCTTGACCTAACCACGAATACGCCACCCCCCCCCCCTTATTCCCACTAAACACAAATTCTCTATGCTATGTTCTTTAATCAGAAAATGAAATAAGTTTCGTTAATCCGAACCTTTGTTGAGCTTTTTCGAAGGATCGTTATTCTGAAGGTTCGCCGTTAACCCGAAAATTAATATCAACTTTCAACTTTCAACTTTCAACTTTCAAACTTTATTTCCATTTCCATTGAATAAACAGGGAAAATCATATACAATACATTTACAGAACATATTTGTAACAAATTCAAAGAAAACGTACACGTGGTCACGAGTAACAACAGAAATTCCTTTCTAAGGTATATACATATACATAATATAAAGATTAGAATGAAAATGGAGGGTCCCACTAAAAAGCAAAGCTGGTAGGGTATGGGACCCTCGGAAAATACATATACAAAATCTAAGAAACCAATGTCAACTGACATAAAATTACCTTAGGAAGGGAAAAAAGAAAGAAAACAAGGAAAAAGAAGAAAAAAGGGGAAAATGAGACTATGGTACAATACACGCCATCGTGGACACAAGCACACTGGACTTCATGATGTAAGTGCAATGATAAAACGCTCCCTGGGTTGATATTGCGAAGGACTGGGTGCATATACCGGTATGAATGCGTACGAACGGATATAAAAAAGAGAAAGAGAATAGACTCACTGTTGTCTGGTACAATAAAAGTAATATCTGAGGAAAACTTATGTTTGACAGATTATTTTCTTAAAAAGATGATTTCTGTATGATATCTTAATGCTTGTAAAAAAGATGACTTGATTGAGACAATAAAACCGAACCTAATTTGGTTGTATATCATAAGATTTCAATAGAAATCATTTTAATTTGTTCTTAAAATAATTCAAAGTTTGTGCTGTTACTATGTCGTTGGGAAGTGAGTTCCAATACTTTGGCCCCTCGTAGATGAAGGTGTGCTGAGCCAGCAAAGTCCTAAAAAATGGCAAATGAAATTCATTGGATTGCCTTGTAGGATAATTATGAACGGATTGATTTTTTGAAAACATTGTTTCAAATATATATGGAAGATTATTTTTATTATGATTATACTTAAATTGTCCTAAATCAAACAAATACAAATCTTTAATTTTGAATATTTGATTTTCAAAAAATAACGGATCAGTATGAGACAAAAATGCGGTGTGACATATAATACGCAGTGACTTCTTTTGTAGCAGAAGTAATTTATCCAAAAGTGTTTGATATGTATTTCCCCATACAAGAATACCGTAATTTAAATAAGGCAATATGAGGGATGAATATAATGTAAGCAGGGACGACAAAGGAAGACAAAATTTAATCTTGTTGATTATACCAATATTACGTGAAATAATCTTACATATACTATCAATATGAAATTTCCATGAAAGCTTATTATCAACTGTTATTCCCAGAAATTTGACATAAGAAACATTTTCCAGTGGTGTGCCATCAAAGATAATATCAACAGGTAGTGCCTCTATGGAGTTGCTAAAAAGCATAAGATTGCTTTTTTGAAGATTAAGAGACAATTTATTAGCTTTTATCCATTGAGCAACTTTTTCTAATTCAGAATTTAATGTATTTACAAGGGTAAAAGGATTATTATGCGAAAAAAATAAATTTGAATCATCCGCAAAGAGAATGAAAGAAAGAATATCTGATGATCTACAGAAATCATTTATGTAAATAAGAAACAGAAGCGGACCTAATAAACTTCCCTGTGGGACCCCACATTTAACATTTGACATTTGTGAATTACAACCATTTAAAGAGACATATTGCTTCCTGTTCATGAGGTAGCTCCTGAACCACTCCAAGGCCTTCCCACGGACTCCGTAATGGTGTAATTTATTAAGTAAAATATCATGATTAATGGTATCGAAGGCCTTGGAGAAGTCCAGGAACAAACCTATGCGATGTGAAGATTTGTCGATAGCATGTGCCACTTTTTCTACAAAACTCAATAATGCATGTGTGGTGCTATGTTTTTCCCCTAAAACCAAACTGAGAATTTGAGAGTATATTATTGAATTTCAAAAAAGTAATAGTTCTTTTGCAAACAATTTTTTCAAGAATTTTGGACAATGTACATAACAAAGAATTTGGTCTATAATTATTTAACATCTAATTTGTCACCTTTTTTAAACAAAGGGATGACTTTTGCTATTTTCATACTTTCAGGGACAATACCATAAAAAAGGGATAAATTAAATATGTGAGCTAAAGGATCCGCAATTGAAGATATTACCCCCTTCAGCAGAAAATTACTGATGTCATCGTGTCCAGCACTTTTTTGGAACGAAAATCAGAAACAATATTGATTATCTCCTGACTGGATTAAGAAACATTGAGTTTGAATTTGGTGGACCTAGAAACTCGGAAAATGTTTTTTTGAAGAAGGAATTTTGCTTGCAAGATTTTCCCCAATGGAAGAAAGATGATTATTCAAAATATTACAAATATGATGAGAATCTTCATAAATTTCATCATCAAATCTAATTTTAGTAATATTCGACGTGTTATTTGATATATTCATAGCTTGCTTTAAAATTTTCCATGTATTTTGCATATCATGCTTATAAGATTGTAACTGCTTTGTATAATATTTGTTCTTTTCAATACGTATAATTTTCGTCAAAGTATTTTTATAACTGGTATATTTTAGTTTTGATTGCTCAGTAGGTTTCATTTTAAATTTGTAATATAAATTATTCTTTCTATTTATTGAACGCAAAAGTGATTTAGAAATCCAAGGTTGCCTGGGTACTTTTTTTATAGTTGGATGACTTTTCTCTTCGTTTTGGAATATGAATGTCCAAGAGTTGAGTAAAAATATGCATAAAATATTCAAATATGATTAGGTTTGTTAAGCCAAAATAAGAAGAAGGTGTGAACTATGAAACCTTCGGTATTACTAACCTTAATTTCATTTTCGGATGTACAAACCTTCGAAATAACAAACCCTATATCATTTTCGGATTATCTAACCTTCGGAGTAACGAACTGTGTAATTACAACCGCGTAAAATACGCATACGCAGTTATCAAATGCATGGAAAGTATTTCAGGAACAAAAAATAAAACACTTAAAGAAATATAAGCATCATGAAGTATATTCCTTTGCTAAACTCTCTGTGAGATATGTAATTTGAAGTTTGACGACATAGCCCAAACCGAAAACCCTATGATAGAAAGACAACTTCATCAAACGAGATAGACTAGAAATGTCGCTATTATGATGACTGGTATGCCTTCGCCATAATGCATGGTCCTGCTAGTATGTAGTGTACTGTAGTACAATGTCTTGACAATGTGTGATGACAGTTTCACGTATTGACAATGTGTGATGACAGTTTCACGTAACTGGCAAAATATTGAAATGACAGGTTTGTCACAAATGTGTTGAATGTTCTCTTTCATTGAACTACACCATAGGTTTGCTATATTGTCTAAGAGTGCAGATACATGTATTTGGGAATTTGTGGATTTTACGTGACTTTTGACCCTTTTATAAGTTTATGCATTGAGTAATTTTCAAGGTATGAAGAAAAAGTGTACTTTCAGTATTAAACAGAATTTTTTTCTGCATTTGACCATATGACCCTATCATTTCCAAGAGAATCACTGCCAGGTATAACATGCATAAGTTTCACGATACTATGAGTTACTTTCAAGATATGGAGGAAAAGTGAAATAAAGCATTTTTACTTGAGCAATGACCTTTTGACCTTTGCTCTTTTGGCAGGAAATTTCCCAGAGAATCTCCATTAGGTAATACATGTATTCATTAAGTTTCAAGAAAGATCCTGCAAGCATTGCATACATATGAGGGAAATAGTGAAATTTTGAGGAGTTTACCTTGCCTTTGACCCCTGACCTTCGACCCATGACCCCTAAATTCCCTAGATAATCCCTGTCAGGCAATACATGCATATGTACCAAGTTATCATGAAGATGTACCATGAAGATACCTTGAACCATTTGCGAGATATGGAGAAAAAAGTGAAATGTTAACATTTTCACCTGACCTTTGACCTTTTGACCTTTGCCCTCATGACCTGAATCCCCCTCTGGAGAATCTTTATTTGGTAGTACATGTATACATTAAGTTTCAAGAATTGCATAGATATGGGTGAAATTTTGAGCATCTGACCTTGACCATTTGACCTTTAACTTCTTGCCGATTTCACTCAAAAACCGCTACTTAGTTAATTGCCCCATTGTGTCATCCTTTGACAAAGTTTGGTGAAATTTGCCTCATCCAGTCTTGAGTTATCGCGTAAACACGGACAAATTTCAGGATTTGACCTTGACCTTCGACCTCTGGCCGATTTTACTCGAAAACTATTAATAATCAAGTAATAGCCCCATTATACTTTTAAGTATACAATTGGACCAAGTTTGGTAAAATTCCACTGAATAATACTCAAGTTAACGCGTAAGCAAAAGGGGACGGATGTACGGACAACCCGAAAACATATTGCCTCGATCCGGCACCCTTCGGTCGGAGGCATAAAAATGTTGTTTCAGCGATAAAAGCTATTAGGTCTAGGGGTTTTTGAAATTGATCACTTAAAAATTGCGTCTGCTGTGTACATTCAGTGAACTCAGGGTTGGTTTATGAAATCATCAATAAAGAAATAAAAAATGTTCCTTTTCATGCGTCACCAAACAATTCTATTTTTTTTTTTTTACAGGTCGATGCAGAATGCTAATTAGTATACAATAAACTATTTCTTTATAATGAGATGCTTCCATAAACTACTGCTTCCGGTATAATTTGACACGCATTGATTGTTCTGGTGGCATTTGCTATAAAAATGTCAACTTGCATGTGCTTTAGAAAGTTGGTCATTATAGCAGGTGTGGAACTTTGATTAAGCTAGAGCTGTTACCATGGGGTGTTACAGCTGTGCGTGACTGTCATGTATCTAACACCCAATTCGTAGAGCATGCGCAGTACCGCCATATTGCTGTCGATGTTGTGGCCGCCCTCTACGCCAATGAGGGATGCGACCTTTCTGTTGGCGTGGGAATCCACGATACCTGCCATGATACAAGGGGGAAAAAAAAGAAGCAGTTGGACGACAAGAGAACAGCAAAGGCCCAGATCAGAGCGAGGGGGAAAGCTCATCTACACTGAGCAAACGCAAAATTGTGAAGGACTGCAAGATGTGACGAAGATACTTTACCTTGATGTGGAAATATCCCTGCTCCTTTTATCATTCATTCATTCATTCTTTTTTACTTTCATTATTTCGCCTTTTCATATTAGATGATAGTCCAAGTGTACATTTTCAAAAAGTCAGTAGGATGCATTGCTATTCAAAAAAGGCAGTGCGTGACAGGTGGAATACATTTTTAATGAAATTTAGGCCTATAGGAGTTTGCACGATGTGACAATAACAAGTATGAAGCTAAATCATGGTAGAAAAAGTTTGCTGCAGTCATAAAGAAATTCGTTTATGACCGTTCAGAATTACAAAAATCAAGTTCTTGTTATGATGCTTACTTTAGTCTACATTATTTTGTTCTAACCACACAACTGCTTAATATCTAATAATGAATAATGATCACACTGTTTCATGAATTGCAAGGTCTCTTACATCTTTATTTTAGCCATGCACACTCATTTTTTTAAAGATTGTTTTATTATATCTGACTAATTTTTTTTCCTTTTTGATCAATTATGTTAGCAAATAAGTACAGAAGATTGATATTAATGGATTTAATATCTTTAATTGTTAATTATTTGAATCATATAGTGCAGTGCAGCACAAATATACCATTCGGAGCTCTTGCAGCGGAGTCGAACTTATAGATATAGTTTCTGCGCTTAACCAAATGATTTTATAATCATTCTAACATTGCTGCATGCATAGAAGAAGGTGCTAACTTTCATTCAGCCACATTTTGATTATATCAGATCGACCAGGTAATAAGGGAAAATATATCCAACATTGGTTTCGCCATCGTCGTTCTCACCTTGGGCCGTGGTGACGAAGTCGAAGTCCTCCGGATACATCTGGACCATTCGCTTGATGACGTCAATCTGATCCAAGATATGCTTCACGGCGTCATTGTACTGGGAGTCGCAACTCGTGTAGGCCGCCCAAAACTAGAATTGAAAAAACAACAACAACAACAACAAGCAAACAGTGACGTCATTCTCCTTTCCTTTAGATACCCTAGATAGTGTGTAAGGATCTTTTCTTAAAGACCTGTTGTAGTAGTTGTTGCAGTTGCAGTTGCAGTTGTTGTTGTTGGTGGTGGTGTTGGTGTGTGTGTGTGTGTGTGTGTGTGTGTGTGTGGTTTGTTTTGTTTTGCTTTTTAGATCAAATCAAGCGATTTGTCTAAGCAGCTCAAACTTTGTTATCATCATTATGCTAAAGTTCGAATTCTGCCTGTGCCAACATCAAGGACTTTGCAACAACAACAAAAAAATGTCGGCATAATATTAATCCTTATTGCAATGCCCTCTGTAGGAACAGTTTTAACAGTAAAGAGGCAACCATGGGTAAATTAAACCACACATTTTCCATTCGTATCATCATCAGGATTTGTCTGGTAAACTAAAGATCGAGGGACAAACTGCACTTTATTATGCTAAAGTCTATGTCAGTATTGTCTGTGGCAAATTATTTCTAATAGGGTCCCATTTTTTATTCTTCTTTTCTTTTTCTTTTTAAAACAACAACAAACTGCAGATGGACCATTTCTACCCCACAGGGGGAGGGTAAAGGTTCAGAGTGACCTCATGACACATAGGAAACATATTTTATGTAAAACATCCCATCCAAACAGACACCAAGGAGATATAAATATTTATGTTACAGATGTGTCTCAAGGAACGCATTTTTACACATTTTGACATTTTGCAAGTAGTCGTGCTACAGACAGCGGACTTCCAGGCCCGTTGCCAGGGGGGTGCGTCGGGTGCGTACGCACCCCCCAAATTCTGAAAGGTCCACTTTTTCATAATAACGGTTTTTAGCAATTCTCAAGATAACAATCCAAATAAATATAAAGACACATTATATGCTACGTAAATGTGGAAGAGTACGTTTAACAATGTTAAAAATAATTGTACGAAACCCTTTTGTTGTATGAACCATCGGATCGTCCCCATGCACACAAACACAAATGTTATGTATCAATTTGTGCGAGCTATTACATATTGAAAACTTTCGGTCATCTGCGAAGCCGCGCTTCCGCGCGAACGCTACAACACGTAAAACGGGTCAAAAATCGACGCATTTTCCACAAAATCTGCCATAACTTTTAAACTGTTTAAGAAGCAAACTTGGGGCGCCCGGATTCTGAAAGTGGACACTTTAGGGATTATTTATGTGTATATATCTTTATTGTAACATTTGTAGCAGTGACGCAAATTAGATCAGAAAAGTACCTTATGAGTAGAATTGTATATGGCGAACAGTCCAAATTTGACGAATTTGAGCATATTTTGCCGTCTTGCAATTCTTCCAGACGGGATATCTTGAGAACGGAAGATCGCACAAACTTGGGGCGCACGGTTTCAGAAAGTAGAGGTTCTGCCCATTTTTGTGACATAAGAATCTTGTCCATTGGTTGAGCAGTCCTGACGCAAATTTGCAGTGAAACTAGACTACCCATTCACAATTGCTGTCATAGGGAACGTGTACAATCCATACAGAACTATCACGTGACGAGACTACCAACGAAAATTTGAGCCGTTGACCTTCACTGTCTGCCGTTGTCAGCAGTGTGAATTCCTGTGATTTCAAGCTTTTGTTTCTCGCCAAATATCATTTTCAACGCAATATCCAGATACAGTTGTATGTGAGACATTATCTAGATACGTAGCAGCCTTATTGACAACATAACTGTTAAGTTTGCGAGCAAAAACGACCAAATACATTCCACATTCCATCTCATTTTTCGATGATGGCTGTATAGTCGGACTGGTGCATTTCCTTCGGAGGTGGTAATAATGTAAGTAGTTGCAACGGTCACCTTGCCACCTGCTGTCTGCAATCGGGCGCTTATATACACGTGTTGTACACAGGTAATCAACTGAAATAATGTTGTAAAGGAATGATAAGGTCATAGACTATATCATTTTTACTGTAGATTTAACCCGATTTCTGTCGCCTACACACACATTATGCCATCAGCGGAAGTGTTTCCGCAGGAGTTGTTCCGATGGAAGCACAAGTACCAAACAAAACCCCCCAATGAACGTCCGTCTACTGCAGCGGAAACAATAAAACAGTGTGATGCAGACATGTTTCCAAATGTTTTTACATTGCTAAAAATATACTGCCCCATCCCCACAACCAGCTGCGAATGCGAGAGAAGCGCCAGTGCCTTACGCAGACTGCACACCTATCTGAGGGCCAGCATGACACAAGACAGGCTGTCTGCTTTGGCACTCATGCATATCCATTACAACTTTGACGTTGATAACGAGAAGGTGGTGAAATTGTTCGCCAGAAAGCATCCCAGAAGACTGGAACTTCAAACAATGCTTAAAGACTAGAAAAAGACTAAGCGAAGATCACACTGCACAAGTGCACATTCAAAGGACCGGCAAATGCTCCCCTCTAACTCCTGCTGTGTAATCATCATTTTCTATTTTTGATGATTACTTGCCTGTCTCAATAATTATATTGTTGATTATTAGTTATACATTTTCTTATGTTGTGACAGTTCGATTGGTTCTCATTTTGAAGTGAGCCAAAACCTAAGAACATTCTCACTTATAATTTCCAAAGAGTATTATGCAGGCACGCAAACTCAATTTAGTTGTATTTTCATTTAAATGTAATGGGTAAGAGGGTATGAGAGAGAATGGAAAGTGCTGAGCTATGAAGTAAAATGGTTAAGTAAAAAGTTTGTCAGATAGTATTACAAAAGCCTGAATATTGCAAGAGCTCCGGAGTAAAAACAGTCAGGGAAAAACCCTATGTATGATAACATTGTGAGAGCGTTAGACTGCATTGTGACGCGTCGTTATTTAATTTACATTCTTTATTCATATTTTTCATAAAAAACACAGGTAATGAGCCGGATTGGGTTAAAATTCTCACTTACAGCTTTGTAGAAGTCTGAGTCAACAGTATCACACAGTACTTCAAGACGTATTAGTACAAACGATTTCTTGAGTCTGCACCGTTTCAGGCTCTGTTCTGGATACGGCCGTAGAAACTCATTCTTTTTTTGTTGTTTATTTTATCATTATTTACTAATCTCTTTTCTAACTTACAGGTAGCGGATTTCTTTGCAGGCCAAATTCGGAAATGTACTGTTGATTACTACTTATACATTTTCTCATGTTGTGACAGTTCTATTGGTTCTCATTTTAAGGTGAGCCAAAACCTAAGAACATTCTCACTTATAATTTCCAAAGAGTATTATGCAGGCACGCAAACTCATTTTAGTTGTATTTCATTTAAATGTAATGGGTAAGAGGGTATGAGAGAGAATGGAAAGTGCTGAGCTATGAAGTAAAATGGTAAAGTAAAAAGTTTGTCAGATAGTATTACAAAAGCCTGAATACTGCAAGAGCTCCGGAGTAAAAACAGTCAGTGAAAACCCTTATGTATGATAGCATTGTGAGAGCGTTATAGACTGCATTGTGACGCATCGTTATTTAATTTACATTCTTTATTGATATATTTTCATAAATATCTCAGGTAATGAGTCGGATTGGATTACAATTCTCACTTACAGCTTTGTAGAAGTCTGAGTCAACAGTATCACACAGTACTTCAAGACGTATTATAGTACAAACGATTTCTTGAGCCTGCACCGTTTCAGGCTCTGTTCTGGATACGGCGGTAGAAACTCATTCTTTTTTGTTGTTTATTTTATCATTATTTACTAATCTCTTTTCTAACTTACAGGTAGCGGGTTTCTTTGCAGGCCAAATTCGGAAATGTACTGTTGATTACTACTTATACATTTTCTCATGTTGTTACAGTTCTATTGGTTCTCATTTTAAAGTGAGCCAAAACCTAAGAACATTTTCACTTATAATTTCCAAAGAGTATTATGCAGGCACGCAAACTCATTTTAGTTGTATTTCATTTAAATGTAATGGGTAAGAGGGTATGAGAGAGAATGGAAAGTGCTGAGCTATGAAGTAAAATGGTAAAGTAAAAAGTTTGTCAGATAGTATTACAAAAGAAACTCATTCTTTTTTGTTTGTTTATTTTATCATTATTTACTTATCTCTCTTCTAACTTAAAGGTAGTGGATCTCTTTGCAGCCAAAATTCGAAAATGCCTAGAGACAGCTAGTAACCAAATATGCAACTATGGTTTAATAAATACGAAATTACCATTCCAGTATGTATCTTAGTGTGCACAGTAAGACAGATCAAATCAAATAGGAAAACATCTGAGCACTAAGCCTGAGGTCTGAATTTGCACTCAACTTCTTTCAATGGCTAACGGATGTTTAATTTTTGAATTTCACTGACCTCCAAATTTCACAAAGAAAACCTTCTTAGCATGATGGTTAATATGACATTTGACTGATATTGGAGATGTTTGCGAATCGGATCTACTACCTTTAATATTATTAAATCTAAAATGATTATTTGAAAATTCGGAAATGCTGGAAATATCCTACCACAAGGAGGCAAAATATAAATGGTTCACATTTACAATTCATTTTGTTTTAAAAATTTTCTTATTTATTTTCGTTTTTGACAAACTCGCATACCAACGGCTGATATACTGTATAGTAAAGTGAATGTTTCATCTTCCAAACAGCATCCGATGGGATGGAAAACTCCAACTGCCACAGTAAAGGTGGACACCGTGACCATACTCGCTAAAGAAAACGCGTAATAGGGGTCGTTTTTTTCTCACGGATTAGATGGAAAGTGTGATGTACGAGCGTATATAATCAAAGGGTATCAAAATGGCCGAAATTTGGGAAAATGGTATATTGTTCAGTCATGATGAAGTACTTCTTTAGGGTGCAGGAAACATTTAAGGAATACTTGTTTTTAAGGCCCGAAAAAATCATATGATCATTACTCGTTTAGGGGCCATTTTGAAAGTCCATGTATGAGCATGGTCTCCACCTTTTAATTGTCGCTACCCCTCCCGGGACAGTATCAAAGGACCGTTTTGTTAATTAACGCAATCCCCCCTTCCTTTAAAAATCCTGGCATCAGGCCTGTTAACGCGGGTATACAATAGAAAAAATAAAAGTTAAAACAACACCAGGAAAATCACTATTCTCAATTTTGCGGCGCGCTACGCGCGCAGAGTCTCGAACACAATTAAACTTTGCAACTTCCTGGCAAAATGAGTTTTTACTATTTCCTAGATGACAGACAAAAATACAAATTTCCTCGAGACTTTAAAACGTCATTAAAACAGTCAAAATTCACAATTTGCGGCGCGCTTCGCGCGCAAATTCTTATACAACTTTTGTAGTTCGGTCGTCTAAAGAATATATATATATATATATATATATATATATATATAATTGTGTGTGTGTGTGTGTGTGTGTGTGTCATCATTGGTATTGATACCGAAGGTCCGTTTTTTTAGTGACCGCACCCCCCCCCCCCTTGAAAAATCCTGGCTACGGGCCTGACTTCCTATACATTACCTGGTTACCACACAGTGACCATGAATGCGGTTTTCCTGACTGGAAGCAATACATCACAGTTAAAAAATGCGTATGCGGGCCGAGGAATCTCTATAACAGAATACTGAATTTCAAAATAACACGCAGGAATACTATTTCACTACCAACTCTGAACTTCCCAAATGATTTTATATTCTCTAGCATAATATTTATGCAGATATTATGATACACTATGTGGTTTAAATCTAATACTCGGAGTATTGGATGTGGTGTCATATCAACTTTATATGTTTAGTGGTACAATAATGTATTCATATTTACTTTCTGTTTTGTTTATGCATCTTGTATTGAAACTGCATAAAAAGTCACACACACACAAACGTGGGCTGAGTGTTTCAAAATACAGATGTTATTTTATTGGTTCCATGGCATTTGCTCCTGAGACGATATTATTGCTCCCATGAAAATTCTGCACGCGAAGCCAAACTTAGATTATATACCAAGAAACATAACCCTAACCTTAATCCTCACATCTAACTAAAACCCTATCAGAACCCTAACCCTAAGTCCTTTGAGAAAATAACACGGGAGCACATTTCGCAGGAGCAAATATCGTAGTATGTCACCATTTTATCTGAAGTTTTACCTGACCACCAACAAGTCCTTCCTTCAGGCGTGGAATATCGGTATGACTGATGTTCCATAGAGTGGTGAGGTCGCTGTTCAAATCGATGGTCTGTAAAGCGTTGTCTTGTTTCTGCTTCAGCTGCCAGGGCCAGTCGTTGTGGCTATGTGTTCCGGCAAGGAGCGGGAAAAAAAGACGCACAGAACAAACAAACAAACTCATCACGTAATCTCATGATTTCGTTTAATCATCAAAACACGCCAATAAGTCATTGAAATAAATAAATTAACAGATATATTGTTTATATATGAATGAAATAAAACATTTTCGATTTAATCGATCAATATACTTTGTAATTTTGTACATAATACACTGCAAAAAGTCCGGTGTTAAATACTGAACACCGAGCTGGTGTTAAATTTTCGGTGCTCATTTATGGTGTTAAGTTAACACCTCCGGGTGTCATTTCCAAAAATAAAACAGTTTTTTGAAGAGTTTCTTAGTAACTGCACTTCTTGTTGATTTTTAATTTAAACAAGACGATCAAGAATTTTACATTAAAATACTAGATTTTTGAAAAAATGTGAAAACAAATTTATACCACAGTAACACCAGCTGGTGTGGTCTCTTATTTAAGCTGGACGGGTGTTAAACCATTGATATTAACACCAACAAATATCAAATCAACACCATGTGGTGTCATTTTTTAATTAACACCAGTACAGTGTCAAAATATCACCAGGGACAGTGTCAAATTAACACCACGAAGTGTCAGGTGAACACTTTTCAACACCATCACAGTGCATTTTCTACACCTGTGGATGTGGTCCTCTATTAACACTTGATCGGTGTTAAATTTAACACCCATGGTGTTAAATCTAACACCGATGTTTTTACAGTGCATGTATATATTTCCTATCAAAACTCCACAACAAATTTCTTTTTTTCTCAATCAAATTCCAATTTCAGATATCTAACTTTTCATATATTTACTTGCCCGAAACTAGTGTAAGAAAAAAAAAAGATAATCATTTCTTATTCATCTAAGCTTAAATAATAAGGTTTTCTTTTTGTCGTATTCAAAGTTTGCTAAGTTTGCTGTCTTGAATCTGGTGCTGCAAGAGCTGTGAATTATGAATTTGGATATTTTCGCAACATTGTGAGACAGAACAGGCAGGTGGGCATTACGAGCCGTTTCTAACACGCTGAGAAAAGCGAACAGGTGCAGTCATCTCAAAATCACTACCGCTCCTGGAAATTAGTCACTATGACTGTCTGTCCATTCACAGCAAGCTGTGAACACCCTTGACAGATCTTGACATTTACCAAGATAATCGTGTAGAAGTCCCTTGTATTAACACATTTCGTGTACGATGTATTCGGGAAGAAATGTGCCTATGGCCTCCGTATGATGGTGCCTGTAGAAATTCTTTATTAGCGAACCAGTGATGTGATAATGAATAAAGATGAATCATTCAGATATCATAGTAGCTGTTTGTGTGGCTGTTGTATCTTGCTCTTGTTTTTTGAGGTGCCTTTCACTACATGATCAAATTACTGAAATAAGTCAGTCTGTTTCATCAAAAAAATATATTTCTCCATGCGATGAAGAGTTATCAAGATACCAGAGTTTTTAACTGCATCCTGAGTAAACATTTTGCAAAATCACATCTAAGTTCTTGGAGGCGCTGTGGCAAAGTGGATAAGACTCCAGACTCCTGATCGGAGGACCCGAGTTCGAATCCCGCCCAGCGCTTACGGTCCTTGGACAAGATGTTTTACCCACCATGTCCCTCTCGACCCAGGTGTATAAATGGGTACCTGGCAACGCTAGGGTAATAATAATGGCAGGGCCCTCTGGTAGAGCAGTGGCAACACTGAAGAGGCTACCCTGGGTAAAAAAGACCTTATTATTAGACCCTATTAATTTCTTGACGCCCACAATTCTCCGAGATTTGAAACCTCTTTCGCCGCTGCCTCTGAAACACTCACAAGTTCAAAGTTCAAATTTACTCTGGAAATCAATTAAATTAGTATTTTACCTGGTCGAAGGGGATCAGCGGGTGGGGTGGGGGATCCAGGTAGAGCGCCTCTTCTATCCACTGATGATGATGATGATGCTTATCATTATTATTATCATTGTATGATGATGATTATCATCATTATCATTGTAATAATGATAACTATTATATTATTATTATTAATATTATTATTATTATTATTATCATTGTTGTTGTTATTGTTATTCGTCAGGACACAAATACATTAAATTCTTCTGCGAGGAGCATTTTATTTTGTTCTATCGTCTGAAGACGTGAATTATAAATAAATCATATCATTTGTATATTTTCCTGACTAAACAGTTCATATTATCCACATACATTGCAAAATTAACGTCACTAGAACACGTCTTTGAGCAGTATTGCACAACTAATAAAAACTGTTATTTGCGTTTTGTGATGAAAACGCTCTCCATGTGTTCCTGTAGGTAAACAAATCACTGGTCCATCGCTCTAATACAACGTGAGAACCTCATCAAGATCATCACACTATTGGAAAACTAATAGAGACCCCGAAGTGGGTGTTATTATGTCAACAAAATGATCACCCCGGCTTCCTCCTATTAATTGCAGCAGCCCTATCATTCTTGTTAATCGCAGGTCATATAGGACAGTTAGAATGGTTCGCTCATTGGATTGGAGTTAAGTGCATCTTATCATTCTAATAACACAATTTCGCGTCTGTTTTATCTGAATAACAGCTCGGCAGCAAACACCGACTCCATTATAGCCCACGGTTCCCGCATGATTATAACAGATTTTAAGGACTAGCAAACTACAATGTAATCAGCTGTTTAAACTTGATTGACATTGCGGCTGCAAATAAATAAATAAATGAATAAATGCTATCTTCCCCTACATACAAATAAAACTTTACCATTTAAATGTTTGACACACACACACACACACACACACACACACACACACATGTGATTTTGAGCTCAACTCTTCAGTTTTCTTATTTGGCAGATGTGTATTCGTGAGAATCGTTTTCATGATGACGTGTAGGATGACGTGAAGGCAGGGTTCTTGATATACAATTGTTTACAACATTAAAACGGAGTGGGCGTACACCCATGTCGGCTGTTATGTAAAACAACAGTAGTCCAACCGCCCCTCCCCCTCCCCTTAAAAAAGCCAAAGGATTGATTGAGCAATTCATCGAACAAAGACAAGAGATTATTTCGTAATGTTTCCTTGATCTTTCGTGACGTTCCAGTCATGTGATCAAGATGCCGTGTCATGTTGTAACTTGTAATCACAAATTAACTTCACTGGGTCATTATCAACACAGTTGTATCCCATTGGGACGTCTATAACAAAGGGGACTATCTAATGTTATCCTATATACAGACATGGTATTCTAAGTTAAGGATTAAAGAACCAACCCAGATAGCTCTAAATGAGAGCTAATGATGTATGAGGAACAATCAACGTTTTATGACAGAGATAAAGACAAGTGCAATCCTCGTGACGAGTGTGAGCACTGATAAAAAGATCATCTGATAATAGTATGAGTCGATTAGATAAGTGACCTTTACCCAATTACATTGATTGGGAAATAAATATGTATAAAAGGCAGTCTGGAATTATTGGTTAGTTTGATGAATCAAGTAGCCACTTGTAAATCTGCAACATTTAACTCCCTTCATTTCTAATGCCGGCTGAAGGTAATATCTTGTATTTTGGATGACATGTACAGTTAGGTTATGTGATTCATTCTGCAATCAATCAGTTTTAATCTACACCTTTTGATTCTGACAATTTCAAATGTCTTAGTTAATCTTTCATATTTCTTTTATTCTACCTTTGTTCATTCTGCCACTCATGTCGACGCATTGGGATTTCAGCTCCTCCTTTGGTGATTTTCTCAAAAAGTCAAATCTATGAAAATTTAACATTTCTTTTGTTTTGTTTGTTTGTTGTTGTTGTTTTTTTTTTTGCATCCGTATGCCGTCCATCACTGGATACTAGAATATCTGCAACAATTCTGATGTCAAAGTATACTTGACTAATGGAGAGGTTTCCACAGATTCTTAATTTTCTAGCACTCTGAAAGAGCACCTGACCTGCCCCCTGCAGAAAGCAGAGGAATGACAAGTCAGTATAAAGTTGACTAACTGTGTGATTTTTTTAAAAAGTGGATTCTCTGTTACTTTTCTTTACCATGTTTACATCTTCGTACTACTGTGACATATAAAATGATCAAGCGATTACCAAGACACAAAGTTTTGACAAAATTTCAAATAAATGCAGCTGCAGAGATGTAAATTTTTACCGTCTTGTCCAAACTTCAAGAGTTTCTTACATTTCTACACTCACTGAAGTCACATATGAAATATATGTTTTAGATGAACTCCCCTTTTAACTGTATTGTAATCGTCAAAAAGTGCTGGTTCATTCTTGAACATCCAAAGGAGAATGTACAACAGTATGCAAATTACAACAGCATGCCTATATCGTATTGCTGGCTGTTCTGTTTTCCGTTATGACGGCAATGAATATTTTGACAGTGTGTGCTGAGTACACCCCCTGGACACAACCCTATCCTGACTTTAATAGTTCACGTCTGCAATGTACCAGGGATGCGGTTCCCAATGTACACAGGGAATCATAGAGGTCGATACTCCTCCTGCAAAGGTTTCCGTGATGCATATATATATATATATATATATATATATATATATATATATATACATACATGTATATGAAAATATGAATAAATACACACACACACATACACACACATACACACACACACTTATATTACATATATATATATATATATATATATATATATATAATCATGTATATATATAATCATATATATACATTATTATCGTCTATACAAAAGCTTGCTGACGATGTTAGATAAATGTAATGGTCCTTTTCTCCACTTTCTTTTTCAATGTGTATTGGACATGTAGACCTAAAAAGAGACATATTGAAAAGAAGGATGGGGGGGGGGGGGTCTGGCCCAGCTGCAACCTCCTCGCGGGTACGACCTACATTTTTGTTTGTTTTTGTTTTTGTTTTGTGCGTTGGCGATAGGAAGTGCGACCGTTTTTGTCGTTGCGTATATCCACGGTTGAGTCTTTCACCTGTTATCATATACCTTCACAGGAAGCTTAAAGAGCCTATAACCATTCAGACTGTTGATATTGTTTAAGCCTCGTTGCTGTCTGGTATCACCAGTAATGGTACTGGAAACGTGAGTTTGGTGAATTATCTGTGTCCTGCATTTCATTTGCCTTGGATTACTTGGCAGAATTTCATGACTAACAACAGCTGGTGTAGAGTACAAAAATGAAATAGGACACTCATCTTGTAGCAGGACATCAATTTTAGTGAAATTCAGTTTCAATTTATTCACTATTGTTTCAATAATACAATGATGAAAAAATATAGATGAATTACCATACCTGACTGAATGAATTATTTGATGAAATATTCATTAAATCTTTCTACCTGGTAACAAAGAAGGACAAAGTTCGATGTTTGATTAAGAAAGAGAAAACTCAAAATGGTCTGCTTTCGATTCTCCAACATTATACACTTTCAAACATGTTGTTTTTTTTTGGATGTGCAAGAGAAATATATTGTCAATCAGGTATATGATGTCACAAATCAAAATGTTAAACATCACAACGGAGACCGTGCATGGGGATAATGCAAATATGTTTATCCGGTATACAAAACATTCATCTCTCACGAACTTCTTAATATTATTTGTGAGACTTCCAGAAAAAGAAATGTTCATGACCTTCGGACTATTTATGAATTGCGTTGTGAAGTACAGAATTGTGCTTTCGAAACTTTGAATTTCTGAGGAGAGTACCTGTAAGTTGTAAGTTGTGTATTATTTGTTATTCAGAGATGATATGGCAGTGATGTCTGTTTACATTAATTCTGGATCCTATTCAGGAGCAAAGTTTTCCCACAATGGATTTTATTGTACAGTATGCATGTTATACAAAATGAGGGAGAATCGACAACCATCGGCTGAACAAATAATGACATAAGACGTATAGAATGAATGCGTGAGTCGGCTTTGAGAGAACTGATACTTATTAAGGTTGAGGGGGTCAAGGGGGTAATCGAATTTGAGTGATAACGTGCAACTAAACAGGTGGGCGGATTCAACTACAGCTGTACCTGTAACATGGCCTTCGAGTTTTACTCAAGTTGCATCACATGATAGCGTTTAATTGGACCTGTCTAGCGAATGAAATGAATGATCAACACTTGTCAGAAAATGACTGAACTACAGGTGTGTTTGATGAATACATGGAGATGATTCATCCATAGGAGGTACAAGAAATAACTTTAGGCCTGAACCATACCCATTTGAGAGCTACAAAGTAAGAAAATGATGCTATCAAAGCACAGAATAGCAGAGAATAACACTGTCATACTAATAGCAGAGCTGACATTAGAGCGCTGCCTGTAATACGTGATTTATCAAGTAAGAATATTCCTTTCATGAATCAATTTCCCCATGCTTTTTTATTGATTGGTTGGCGGGATACACTTCCCGACAGTTATTTGTTTCGTTAATTCGCCAGTTTTCCCTGTTAATTCTAACCAGGTGTGTTGCTATTCATTAAAGTGAGTTTTGTTTTGTATTTTAGTCTAAAGACATATGCTATTCACCTTATGGCGTTGAAAAGCCGTTTCTAACTGTTAGCATGTCTTGGCAACAGAAGGCAAACACGCATACACGTATATGCTCATATAGACAAACATATGTAAAAGCAAATTTCTTTTTGTCTTCAATTCGAAACTTATTGGGTGAGTGTGACTGTTTTCTGACAAATCTGCCCGATGAAAAGTGACATGACTTATATCTAGCTGTTCATTCTTATATTTCTTTGTCCATTGCTTCTCTGTACAGAAATAAAGAGAATAGAAGGAGACCCCCCCCCCCCCCCCCATCCCATCAGGTAGACAGGTGGTCAGAGAAGGGGGGGGGGGGGGGGGGAGAGACAGCTAGCAGAGGGTGGTACCAGGGAAGTGGAAACTTTTTTTTTAACTTAGCTGTACTCAGAAACATATCGCACTCTCTCTTTATCAAAGGACGGAATCAGAGGTCGACAAAATTAGATAGGTGTATACTGCATTTAGGCCTATGATATTTGAAATGAAATAAACATTCATGGCCAAAGTTACTCAAATTCATGAAATTCTTACGTCGAGGATTCTTCATTGCAACTGATTGACAGTATGTATGCCCATGATTTTTTTTGTGTTATTATCATGGCTACTACCAAACACTGATCAATTTAATGCTTATTTACGTCGATGTAGGGCAATTTGTCAATCAGTTGCATGACCAAAGTTGTTTTGTGAAATTTACACCTGAAATTAAAAATTCTTGTCAATAATAATATTATGATTGCACTTAACTAATCCTCGCGACACAAATATAATCTCTAAAATCTCTTACTCATTCCCTTCCACCCTACCCCCCCCCCCCAAAAAAAGAGGAAATTAAAAGAACAGTTATGACTGGTGTAAACTCTTTCAGCTCACCCGTCGACGAGAGGTACTTCTCTCATGTATTGCCTTGCTCTGTCGATCTCGCTCGTTTGTCTCTTGTTGAGGGACACGGGCACAGCTATGGCAACAATAACGGCTGATGTCACAACTGTGACACCGACGATGAGAAGAATCAAACGACCACGCTCCATGCTCATCGACCTCTAAATAGGCTGCCAACTTCCACAACGAAAACAAAATGGAAGACAGACAGCGAGCAGCAAGTATTCCTCTTGTCTTGTGAGAGCTGTTGCCTCGATCGCAAAGGCCTAAGCTTTGATATGTATCTCTCTTGCCTCCCCTCAAAAAAATTCAATAGGGAGTTTCGCAAGCACGACGCGGCCGGGAATTGAGAGTGCCGTGTGCAAAATTTGCTTCTGTACATGATCTGGGGGCATTTCATGAAGCATTTTGTTTGACAAAGTTGTCGGACAAATTTGCTCTCAGCCAATTAGATGCAAGGATTTCAGTAGCTTGTAACAGTTTGTCATAAAGATATCCGACCAAAATGCTTCATGAAATCAGGGAGGTGGGAAGAGATATCTTCCCACCTCCCTGATGAAATCCCCCCCCCCCCCCCCCCTCCGCCCCCCGATCGAAGAAACGTTCCGTCCTAGGGAAAACGAGTACGGTGCTCGGCCAAAATAGCGTTCGGTCTCGATGCTGGGCAGGAGTGAGCCAGCCAGTCAGCCAGCCAGCCAATCAGGGATCTTGTCACCGCGTCTCCGTCCTCACAGGATAGCGAAACTGCTTTGATATGGGGACGGGAGTCACAGCTGTCACAGCCGATTCTCGCTCTTCTCATCGTGTAACGAACTGTCTCCAAGTGCGCAACTTGTTTTGCTACCAATGAGCGTTTTGCTACCAACGAGCGGGAGGCGTGTTAACACTGCGTTCACATTGTCCCCCGCGCCGCGGGGAAAGTCCCGAGCTGTGGGACTTTCTCCTCCAAAACCATAATGTGAACGCTCGCTGGGACTTGTCCCCTCGTCCCCGCGAATCAAGTCGGGTACGGGGACAAGATTTGGAGGGGAGAGTGACCTCGGGGCGAAATTGATAGCGTCCAGCTGTGGTCATCAAATGTGCGCATGCGCTATGCCTGGCAGAGCTCGCCCCAAGCCCCAATTGCCCCACAGCTCGGGGACGATGAGATACCAATGTGAACGGTCAGTCGTAAAAAAGATAAGATCTCTTGAGGCTGTCCCCGCGGCGCGGGGGACAATGTGAACGCGGGGTTAGACGGCACAGATTGGGGAAACTAAAAATCTATCGGGGACCCTATCCCTAAACCTAATCCTAATCCTAATCCTAACCCTAACCATCAAACCCTAACCCTCACCCTAACCCTAACCCTAACCCCAACCCTAACCCTAACCATAACCATAACCATAACCAAAAACCCTAACCCAACGTTTTTCCCATAGGTTTAACACGCGCCATGCCCCAATCTGTGCCGTCTTTAAAAAAAACGCGAGCGGGAGGCGGGCGCCGCTTTTTTTTTTCTATCTCTAGTCTAAATTTTGCAGGCCTTTTTTTTTTACGCATTTAATGTGCTCATATATGACATAGTGTATTCGTTTTTCAAATTTATGAAATTCTTCCGTCGAGATGTTTTCATTGCCAATGATTGACAAATTGCCCTTCATCGACGTAAATGAATAAGCACTGAATTAATCAGTGTTTTAGTAGTAGCCATGATAAAAATCATGGGCGTACATACTCGAGCAGGATTCGAACCTACGACCTCCTGATCGCCGGACAGGAGTCATCTCCACTAGACCACCGAGCTTTCGCCCGACAGCAAGTGTTGGTTCAAATCCTGCTCGAGTATGTACGCCCATGATTTTTATCATGGCTACTAATAAAACACTGATTGATTCAGTGCTTATTTATTTACGTCGATGTAGGACAATTTGTCTATCATTTGCAGTGTATGTTTGTTTGCTTCTTTCTTAATCGATGTTTTAAAAAATCGTCAGAAAAGTAAATCTTTACACATACCTCAACAGCGACATTTTCAGCCGACATTTGTAGACTAAAAAGTGTCAACAAACATATTATGCTAAGATTCACTCCCAAAGGATCGTCTTGTACAACATATACTTTACTACAATTTATTCTGTAGGGCGTACCCGGCGTTGTGACATACAAACAACTTAAAGGAGATCTGTAATCCAGCATACTTCTCCCAACCTAAAATATTTGATTTACCACACTTACTGCAATACACAAACACACCACTTTGGTTTGCAACTTTGGTACAGGTTATCAATGTGAAAGTAAATACATACTATGATCATGTGTAATTATACACTCGGAGATAATTACACCATCACCTAAAACGACTTACTCGCACACTCTTTGTTCTTGTTTTTACCAGACCCAAATTCTGGAATGATCTTCCCGCAGACTTAATCAAATGTTGCAATATGTCTACATTTAAACAGAAATTAAAATCAATGTTACTTAATGAATATAACTTGCCTGATTAGAACTTTTTAGTATGTTATCTGCAGTATCCTTACTCAATGTATGGCCGATCAACCTGCAGTGTATGACCGATTCACCTCAGGTTTATGCTCCCATTATGATTATAATCGCTACATCAGTATTTACATTTTGAACTCGTTATGAACTTGATTCTAGATATATGCTCGTATACCTGTGTATCTATATGCTATTTGTTCACTCAGCTCTTATTCTTCGGGTTTTTGTTTTTCCTTTTTTCTTTTCTTTTATTTCTTCTTTCCTTTGTACCTTGATATTTTAGCTTTCATATAGTTTCGTCATTACTTTGTATCCTATCTCCATTGATTGCATAGCAAACTTGCATTGGTATTTTTTCCTGAAACCTGCGTTTACAAGCTTTGCTTTTGCGGTTCCATCATATTTCACACGTTATAGAGAATTGTTTTATGTACATGCTGACACACTTTCTATTCATGACCCGATTTATATCATATTTTGTATCTTGCATGTTTGTATTCTTTTTGCGATGTATCTCGATGTCAAGTGAAATATGAAAATAAACGTGTTGGAACTGTTCACTGTTTCTCGAGTGTAAGACCAGAGCAGATTCAGTTATTTAATTCAATTCAATTCAATTCAATCCAATTCAATTCAATTCAATTAAAAATCAAAACACTAGAGAAATGAGATAATATTACATTTGGCAACAAACAAGAAAATGTTGTAGGACCCAGGCGCGCCGGAAGCAGTTTTGGATTGGGGGGGGCAAACATTGGAGGGGGCTCAAGATTAGACCATGCATATGTTACACAATATACACATGCACACACACACACACACACATACACACACACACACACACACACACACATACACACACACACACGCACACACATCTATCATATATATATATATATATATATATATATATATATATATATATATGTATGTAAAGTGGCGTACGGTGGGTCGAAACATGGGGGGAACCATAAAGTAATTTTGACGATCTGTATGCTTGTGCGTGTGTGCGTGAGCAATAATGGGACTACAATACATTACGGAATGTGATACATTCAACAACGCAGTCATTGAGGAACATTGTAAGTTTTCCTTATATGGATTATGGAATGACGGTGTGAAACGATCGACAAACTATATACTGTCAGCAACATAAGGTGAATGGCATAACAATAAAGTGCGAGCGAGCGAAGCGAGCGAGCTTGAAAATTTTGATATTCTACAGTTCCAAAACTGGGGTTTGTAGCTATATCTTTCACTTTGGAAATTAATGGGGCGGCGCATCGGGCGCAACTGCTGGCAATTACTGGCAGCAACATTAGGAGAATGGCACAACGATTGAATGCGAGCGAGCAAAGCGAGCGAGCTTGAGAATTTTGACATTTTACAGTCCAAAAACTCCCGTTTGTAGCTACATCTTTCGCTTTGGAAATTAAGGGGGGGGCATCGGGCGCAACTGCTGGCAATTACTGGCAGCAACGTTAGGAGAGTGGCATAACGATTCAATGCGAGCGAGCGAAGCGAGCGAGCTTGAAAATTTTGACATGTTACAGTCCAAAAACTCCCGTTTGTAACTATACCTTCCGCTTTGGAAATTAAGGGGGGGGGGCATCGGGCGCAACTGCTGGCAATTACTGGCAGCAACATTAGGAGAGTGGCATAACGATTCAATGCGAGCGAGCGAAGCTAGCGAGCTTGAACATTTTGACATTTTACAGTCCCAAAACTCCCGTTTGTAGCTATATTTATCTTTCGCTTTAGAAATTAAGGGGGGGGGGGGCATCGGGCGCAACTACTGGCAATTACTGTCAGCAACATTAGGAGAGTGGCATAACGATTCAATGCGAGCGAGCGAAGCGAGCGAGCTTGAAAATTTTGACATTCTAGAGTCCAACAACTGCCGTCGTAGCTATGTTTTTCGCTTTAGAAATTAAGGGGGAGGCGCACCGGGCTCAACTGCTGGATGCGAGCGAGCGAAGCGAGCGAGCTTGAAAAATTTTGACATTTTACAGTCCAAAAGCTGCCGTTTGTAGCCATATTTTTTCCCTTTTAGTCATATATATACATGTTTATTTTATTTTCTTTGTTTATTCATTTATTTTTATTATTATTAATATTTATTTTTTATTTATTATTATTATTTTTTTTTTTTGGGGGGGGCTTTTTGGGGGGGGCAAAAATGCGTTTTGCCCCCCCACTTTTTGGATTGGGGGGGCGGCCGCCCCCCCCTACCCCCCCCCCCCCCCCACTTCCGGCGCCTATGGTAGGACCTACCTGTTTGACATCGAGTTCAATAAGCTCAGTGCAGTATTTCTCAAGTATGGAGATTGCAGGGGAGATACAAATGACGCTCAAAGACGCCCCCCCCCCCCCCCGCACCAATATGTGCTGAAAAACATTTAAGACAGTTTCCATTATGAAATAATAGTTAGTACCAGGACAAAAATATGGCTCGAGTCCTTTTGAGAGACGATGATGTTTGAATCAACGGTCATTTTTCGGAAGTGGTATGTTGTAAATATTTTTTCTTTTATTCTTTAAGCGGATGTGAGACCTCATTGGACGAAATTAAGGTTCTTAAACATATGAAACATTTACTTGACATTTTCTTTGTCATCTTCTATGGAGGAAATAATTCCTGAGAACTTAATAATTATTCTTAACGAAAACCCTGAAGGCAGGATATCACTTACACATCGACGCAATTTCGAATCTACTGGCTTTAATACAAACATGATCTATGTTAATATGTAAAAAGTCAGGTGTTTCATGAAGCACCCTACTTTGCCTATAGTGACAGGACTTTGGACTGCGCTCTTTTCTCTATTCCATGTTTTAGGATCAATGGTATTAAAAAAACCCTAAAGGGGTTAGGTAGTGACAATCTGAAAATTGCCTTATTTCTCAAATTTCATTGCATTTGAAAGATAATGAAGATTGCGGCTAAAACTTGAGAAGTAATGCTCATAACGAAAATGAAGTGGATAATGGAATATCTACTGAGGAATGTTTATTGGAGTGTTCTTACCTTATAAGTAACTGAAGAAGGGAAGGGTTAATTGCATGCGCATTAAAGGGAAATTCAAACATGATGCCACTTCAAGGTCTCCTTTCCTTTACTATTCTCGGTGTTTGATGACAAACAAGCAATCGATAGTTTAGTGCCAATAATGAATTGGAAGGGACCTATGTAATGCAATGCAAAGGCATGATGATTTACGTTGATTTATTTACACTCTGATCATCACTATAAATGTGGGCAAGAGAATATGTAAATACGTGCGATATCTATTTTATGATTTTTTTTACTACAATTTTTCGTCAGAGTATACTTGGGATACGCCCACAAAGAACCTTCCAAACCAAGGTCCAGTCCATAATGCCAAATATCAACCACTGCTAAAGTATGAATAACGTTTTAAAACGGAAATGGAATTAATCTTCTCCTATATGTACTGAGAATATGATAACTTGCTTGTTTCTGTTTACTATCAATTGTGATCAAGAAGACAATGACAACATACAAGATGCATTCCAAAGTATTTTGTCAGTCTTATATACCTAGCAGTGGTGTCATTGTCAGAATCTTAGTTTGGGAGTTTGTTTGTTTGTTTGCTTGTTTTTGTAAGAGTATAATCCAAGTAATCCGAAGAAAAACACTTGTAAGTTACTAAGTATTATGAGGTGCATTGTGGATATTCTTTTGTTTGTGAAGATCAGGGTTTTATGAATCGACATAAGTCGACATAAACTTTTACATTGCATATATATACTTTTAAAGGGACTGTACAGTTCTGGTCGAGGTGAGGATTTAGCTTTTAAAGTTTTGCGAGATAATCAGACACCACACTATGAGATGTCAAAGAGAATGTAATTCTAAAGGGTATCAAAAGTTTATTTGATGAAAACTGGTTTTGAAATGGCTGATATATCCAAAAACAAGGTGAATAAAGAGATCCTAATGAAAGGCGTGGCCTGTCGCCTTTCATTATTGTCACGTTTTTGGATATCTCAGCCACTTGAAATTCAATTTTCATTAATTAAACATTTAATCCTTCTTATAATTATATGTTCTTCCATATTTCATAGGAGGTTTCTCATTATCTCACTCAGGAATGTTATAAACCTGAATCCCCACCTCAACCAGTACTGTACAGCCCCTTTAGACCATGATGACTTACTCTTTAATGTAAAGAATGTAAAGACCAGCTGATGTGATCAAAACGGAGATTATACCTAATTACCTCATATTTCAAACTCCGTGTTATAGGGTAAACTGAGACCTGTAAGACTCTGATATTCTATGTATTCTGTTCGTTTATAATCATGCAACATGATCTATTATTCAGTGTTTTGATAGTATAGAGCAATGATTACAAATATATATATATATATATATATATATATATATGGACAAACATACATACTGGCTGTTGGGTGACGCTCCGTTGTCTAGTGGATATTACGCCTGTTCAGCAATCTGGAGACCGTTCGTCCGAACCCAGCGCGAGTATACAAAATGTTTCCCCATGATTTGTAATCATTTCTACTGTTAAAACAATGAAAAACTGGTCCTTATTTTCGTCGATGAGGGCAATTTATCAATCAGTTGAAATAATCTGTGTTATAAAATGGGTTCAAGAATGTAGCCAATTGGAAGCGCTGAAATGAGTCACGTGTGCGTGCATTAATTTCTCACTAACATGCACGGCCTGACGTCACAATGTTTACACAGCAGTGTGCACTCAATCAGTTGTTAAAAGTGCGTCGCACGCTACTATACGCGCTGTCAATCCTGTAAACAACTTCTAGTTCGGGCTTGCTGCCGGCCGGCCTTTCTTGTGCATAACATGGCGTACGTATACTCTTATACGTACTGTGCGGGATTTCCGAGTGCGACATGCGTGACTCTTGAGCGAGTGCTACATGTAGCTGACTGGTATTGACCCACAAAGGTACGTGAAAAATGCTGTTAGTTTTCGACCCATTTTATAAAACGAATGATGCACAGGATAGAGTGCGTTAGTGATTGCGCCTCGTGCATGTTTGCACCATTGTCAATACTCTCGAGTGCGCCGCACCTTCACTAACGCACTCTATCCTGTGCATCATTTGTATAATATTGTCCATATGTCGCCCCCTTTTTGTTGTTGTTTAATTGTAGTAAATACCCTCTTTTTTAACTTCTGTTAAGCTCTCGTTTCTTTCTCCTGTTGTGAATGTTTTATCTTGCACTTTATCTTGCTATGGTGTTTTCTGCTGTAAACTGATGTCTGGACTCATTGAAAACTAGCCAAGTCTGATAGAGTTTGCTTTCATCCGTATTAAAAAAAAACAAAAAACAGAACAAAACAAAATAAAACAAAACAAAGCAAAACAAAAACATCCAGAAGACAAGGGTCGTGTTACGTCTATTTGATGATAAAACCATGCTTACTTTTAGGCAGAACACACCCCCTCGTGGAGATTGTTTTAAGGTCATTAAGATTTTAGCATTTCATCTCACTGTCTTCTAATGTGGCCTGACAATAGTATTCAGCAGTCTATAGATATTCGATTGGTTGATTTGCAGACCTTATTGGAAAAGCCAACGTGGTAATCTACATTACAGTGAATGACGTTCAGCGGAACACCCACTTTCCCATGTATCCATTTCGTGGATAAGCCTAATGATAGCACATGCTGAAAACACGAAGCACATAATTTCTTATTCTTAAAACATATCTGAATATGTCTTCTTTCTTTTCTGTGTGTTATCACGTAATGTGAGACTACATCAGATCAATCTGCACAAAGCTGTCGCAGAAATTCCTTTGAGAGCAGCGTTTGTTCATGAATCCGTAATGTGAACTATCCACCGTCTTATCGCCCAACCTAAATCCCAAACAACTGATCCTTCTTACCTAAAATATACCCATGAACCAGTACTTAGATACATTAAATTAGAGTCTGCAACAACATTACTGTGTAGTGACTGAAAGAAAAAGCCCCATATTTCAGAGATACACGGCATACAAAATTTGGCGGCCAGTGTCAATCAGTGAAGTTGTTGAAAGAAATGAACAGACCTAAAGTCTTATTCGTTTGTTTTTAGCGACTTTTACTTTTGAGGGAACTATGTTCTTCGTCTTTTGTATGATGATAACTCAAGAGAGAGGATTTTGAAGCATTTTACCACTGAAAAGGCTTTACTTTGAATAATTCATAATACGATTTGCTGATGTCTCTGAATATTTCATACTGTTTTCTGCAAGGTTATTCTAAGATTTTTGTGTGTGTGTTCGGTGTATATAGAAACATGGTTCCACAAACTGAGAGTTTGTGATCTTATCCACTAAGCCATTATAGCTCCTCTCAAATTAAACTTCTAAAAAGTCCTGACCGTTTTTTTTTTTTAACTGTCGAATGTATAATCTGGAAAACCACCAAAGAAAAAAAGCATGAACTATTCAAATCAAATCCTGCCCACCAAAATGTCGAAAGCCGTACTATTCACAAGGTGTTTTCCATTGGCGGATGCCGTAATTCCAGCTCTTATTGGTGTATAAGTGGGGTAAGAATTAGAGCAAACTCTTTCAGCGGTGAGAATTAAGTGAAGTGGACTATTTAGGCAATAGATTGCCCAAAATTCCCAGATAACGCCATGAGTCAATTAACCTATGAGATAACTGCCTCGAATATCCGTTTTATTGCACCCATGAACTCAGGGTTATTCAGAATGCATGTCAATGATATTGTTAGCTTTAGCGTCAAAAACCTCTTAGTGTGTGCTGTAATGTGTAAATAGAGATACACCAAGGCAGAGACATTGCGTGAGAGAGAAAATAAACAGACGGAAGGGGAGAGGAAGGCGAGCCTCAAAAATGACTGAACTTAATATTCTACTTTCATGAAGTTAGAAAATAAATCAAGGGAGATCATCAAAACATTGACTGCTCTGGGCCACGACATTACGATTACTATATATACATGTATACTTGCATTTGATTCTAGATAATATGATTTCATTAAATTCCACGTGACCTCTGCATTTTTAAAACTACATAACTCGTAAAGTAATTTTACACCAATTGTAGTTTTCAAAAATACAAAGCGCAGGCATGAACTTTGGTGCGGCATGAGACCTAATAGCATACTCAGTAAATTGATTTATTTCAGAGAACATCAATGTCATCATATTTCAAAGCGAAATTGGGTAACCTGTTTAATGTGTGACTTCCCTCATTTTAATCAATTCAAGTCGAAAACGCATCTAGGGGAGCGTGTCAAAACGGCCTACCTTCGAAGGGGTGACATTCTCCCCCCCCCCAAAAAAAAAGGTTCTTTAATCCGAAAATGAAATAAGGTTTGTCATTTCGAGACACACAACTTCCTTTTACATATATATTTACGTTCGTTATTCCGAAAGTGAAATAGGGTTCGTTATTCAGAATATTTCAGGCTTTATTCCAAAGACCCGTTCTTAACGGTTCGACGTGCGATTTAACGAACCGCCAACATTACGTACATTATTTCGTATTCGGAATTGATACGAAACCTTCGAAATAACGGAATTCGAAATTACTTCAACTTATTTCATTTTCGGACTTTCGGAGTATCGAATCTTATTTCATGACGAATTTTATCCCTTTCGAGGCACGCCTGATTAACTCATTCCAACGAATTTTTGTGAAGCCTATTGAGCATTCTTAAGAATAAAAAATGGGATATGTACATACCGTGTGGCATTTCAGTTATTTTCAAATAACTCAACATTTTCAAAGATTCAAGATTCAAATTTATTTTCACTTCCATCAAATTAACAAAGAACTTATGTACAATGTATATGCACATGATATTTTTGATAATTGCAGAATGTGATTTAACAGAGTACATATGAAGCTGAATAGCAGATGAAAAAAAAACCCACAATTTTATCTTTTTTTAATATATACAAAAGGCGTATTATAAGTTAATTATAAGGACGGGGATAGAAATGGAGGGTCCCACTAAGAAGGAAGGAATAGACACATTGGTATATACGGAACAATAACAGAAGCATGTAAGGAGGACTTGTGTTTAAAAAAAAATAAATTCATAATTGTTTGACGTTCAAAGAAATGACGACTTGACTGAGATGGTAAAACGAATCTAACTTGGTTGAATGTTGTAAGATTTCAATAAAAACAATTTTAATTCCATCAATATGAAAATATTTTTCCAGTTAATGATATCATTAAATATTGAATATCAAACCTAATTTTTCCATCAAATTACTCGGCGGTTTCGCTCCTATATTACCCGTCATAAAAGAAACTCTATGTTAGTTAATCGTTAATCAAAAGATTCAAAATTTGAATACTTTCATGCACTTACTGGTATCCTTCAAACTTAATAATGCTTACCATTTAGCTGTACATCGACGTAAATGTAAAGCGTCAGTTGATATCTACAATCGTGAACCAATTTCATTTCATTTTAAAATAATATCATATCCTGTACAGCAGATTAGTTGCAAAGCATAGACCACAGCTTAATTATAGGTTAAACAGGTGAATGATATCTTACTACACAGTGATAAGTATCGATGCACGAAGAAGTGCCACGTCATTTGGCGTATACAATACAAATCATAACTCCAGCTCATAATTCAAATATATGGATTTGACATGCAAAAATAAACTCATAAAATTAATTTAATTTACAATGAACTCCACTCAATAACAACTCAAGAAATCACTTTCAAACGTCAATAACAAAGACACAAAACAAATCGCGTGAGCTACATCCATGAATGAATGTACAAGTGTATAGAGGTATTATAGAGTACAACAGTTACATTTCAGCCATTGTATCAATAGCATTCTTTTTTTTTTGAATGAGCTTATTCAATTTGGCCAAGAAGTCCCAGAAACAAAATAATGTTGTTTTGAAAATTTCATAATGTATAATACAAACTTCTCATTCATCTGAGCCTCAATTAGTCATACAGTGTACAGCGTCTTAAGTCACAGAATTTCAAGACTCCTGTGAGTTATACCTGGACTTTAAATTGGCAGATCCTCTTGAAGAATACAAGAAATCGATAAGTTAACAAGAATTCATACTTCACGACACAGTGCATAGTTGTTGATGGAAGCTAAGGGTGACTCTAAATTATTCTCTCTTATATTCCACTAGCCATTAGCCAACAGTTTTGACATTAAAAATACATAATGATGTGTAACTCATCTCTGTTCGAATTTAGGTATCTTAGGTTTGATTGCCCATTTTTGTAGAATAATGTGGAACCAAGTGACAAGAGTTTGATATGGGAATGTAGTGACATAAGTAAAAAGTTAAGCAACTATGATAGTATCAAGGATATAGCATATAACAAGGATATATATGTATAGCAGTTTGACTGTTTGTATTTAACTTACACAAAATTTCAGGAATTACGTAATTCATCTTGGTTAAGAGGATATACATCAGTACTATCACCACAAAATAACATGTCATTAAATAACTCCACACAATATTGATGAAATAATATCACGCACCTGATTATAGGCTACACATAGTTGTTTTTTTTAAGCAGAAATAACAATGATTTCCCCTTTTCACAAAATGGTGCCACAGTCACGTGATTATTCTTTAAGTAACCGTGACCCAAGCCTTATTTCAAATTTCTCTAGACGTTTTATTTTTCTGTTTTTCGATGACAAATGTGTATAGTTGCTTTCTTGAGGAGCAAGGGAAATATGAAAAGTAAAAGAATTAAGTGAAACCGAACTGCTAACACTATCATGTAGGCCTATATTGTATAGAAAAAGATATTTAGGCTACAATATAACGTTGTGACATGGTATTGACAACGTCTAAACCGTCAGTGAGGACGGCCGTCACTCTACCGACGTCGACTTTCTATAGCAATTTGTTCTCTGTATCCATTTTGCTTTCACTGAGAACATTATATCAGAGAGATACAGAAAGTGGCACTTTGTCACAAAGCAAAATCCACTGGAATTCACCCACTGCTGTCTTGAAACGATCGTAACAGTTCTTGTTCTTTAAGTGTAAATGGCGCCGATACTGTTGATATTGGTATTGTTGTATCTCTCCCCAGAAGCGGATCTAGAGGGGGGGGGGGGGGGGGGGGGGGGGGGGGGGGGGGGGGGGTTGCAACCCCCCCCCCCCCAAAAAAAAAAAAAAAAAAAAAAAATCCGGGGACCATTTTTTTTTATCTTATCTTTTTTTTTTTTACTTGTAATTTTATTTTTTCTATTTATGTATTGCACATGGCAATGACCTCTATACCAAAAATAGTGGTGTTTTAGATGCAAGAAAACGCCAGTTTCACACACAGATTTTCAAAAATTCTCCCTACTGTGGGAGGGGGGGGGGACACCCCCTCCCACCCCCCCCCCCCTTTATAAAAAGCTAGATCCGCCCCTGCTCCCAACCTCCCTGGTAGAAGTTAACTCAGCCTTCTGATGGTGGATTGTAGACGTATGTTCGGCACGGGTTGCTGGCTTCACCCTCGCTGTCCCTGCTGATCATGCTTTCATCAGGCGGAATGCTTCTCATCTTTGCTTTTACCTGGAAGAGCCAAGAGGGTGATACACAATTCAGGTTACAGGGATTTCTCTTCTGGAGACAAAGAACATAATACTAAACACATTGTTAATACCGTCTTGAGAAAATATTCAGTATTTTTTTTTAATTCTTGTATCGTATAACTAATTGAAAGGGAGCACTATCTCCATATCATTTCATTCATTTTGCATATTTCAACCCATCAACATTACTGTCGTGACAACATTAGCAACTTGAAAAGTCTATAATAAAATCACAATTTCTCATGCGTAGATTTCACGTTCCATGATTTTATGCAAATCGGTTGCAACGCGTTATCTTTTGAATGGCATCAATCGTAAGATCAATCTTACGATTAAAGGCATAATTTACCATTTGCAGATGAAACAAAAACCCAGCATTAGTGCTTCAAAATAGTTCTCAAATGTGAATTTGGGACAGAAACGACCAATGTAAAGATTTAGACAAGCATAATCGATGTTCAGTATTGTCAGATGTATACAATATTTGTAAAATAGTTATAATATGACTGTTTCCAGACTAAACTGTCTACACATGGTTTAATGAAAAAAAATAGTGATTTCTCTATACATTTTAGGCTTTAATGCACAGATATTGTACGGATGGATGTCTTGTGATACAACTGACCTACACATAATGCATCAAAAGTGATATCTTGAATATTTTGTCTTAAAAATCAGTGCTCCCAAAGGTAAACAGGACCTTTAATCTTTATGAAACAAGCCCCCTGGACACATACCGCTTCCACATCTCTGAAGACTCTCAGTAGGTTATTTCCGATGGCGCCCTTCACCTCGGTCTCCGTCCAATCTCGTCTGATCAGCTCGGCGATAAGATCCGGGAACTTGGACACGTCCTCAAGACCCGTCGGGTGGCTGTCTCATTATGAGAGAGAAAAGATATATATATATATATATATATATATTGAGGTTGTTTGGGAGCGCCCGTCATGAGCCTGACACCGAGTACAGCCCACGACACATGCACGAGTTATACAGTTCACGAGTCATGCAGCCCACAAGCTGGACACCTGAACAAGCCACAAGCTCGACATCAAGTATTAACTACAGACCCACGAGCTGTACGGTCCACAAGCTAGACACTGACTATAGGTTTATAAAGGACCACAAGATAGGGCTACGTATTATACAGGGCCCACGAGCTTGATACTACATAGACAAAAAAGGCCCACAAGCTCGACTTACATCACGAGTTTGATTCACGTAGTGTCGAACTCGTGGACTTTTTTTTTTAACGTAGTGTCTAGCTCGTGGGCCTGTTCTATTTAGTGTCTATAGCTCGTGGGCCGCATGACTCAAGAGTGTTTAGCTCGTGGGATGAACCCGTCTATGGTCTCCCCAATAAGAGCAAAGTTTGCTGATTACACTGGTCTGAAGGCATTGCCATTATTATCACCCAAGCACTATATACCAGGAACATTTTTACATCCCTAGAACAGCAAACAAGACACCCTGAAATCGTCAGATTTGCTACAATGTCCGTATGTGTATATGTGTATATCCTTTCAATTTGAACATGATATCAACTTAAAGATAATTGGTCTGGAAGTCTAGAATTGGATTGAAGATGACTCACGTGTCTCCGCCATTGAAGTCACTGCCGAGCCCAACACACTGCCAGCCGCAGACTTTTTTTATGTGATCCATGTGATCTAGAAATTAAATTAATACGTGTTTTATCATTTTCAATGTCAAAAGCTCATGACTGGAAACATAATAATCGTATTTTTTTTATGAATTAATATGTATGTATATATATATATATATATATATATATATATACATATATATAAGTGTGTGTGTGTGTTTGTGTGTGTGTGTGGTGTGTGTGTGAGTGTTTTTTTTTCTTGTAAAATGTAAAATGGTTAAGCCCTATTATCATCACTACATGATAACACAAGCAATAAACGTTCACCGATAAACAATATCACTACTGTGATATTCCAACTTCCAAGTTCGAACTTGACGAAAAATGAAGCTTGGCATTTGGATTGATCACCTGCTCTAATATATGTAGTAGTAGTAGTAGTAGTAGTAGTAGTAGAAGTAGTCTAATAATAACACAAAGCAGTCAATTCGCGCCATCACTTTAGGGTCTCTATACCACGCTCGTCAGCGTTTACTTGTCCTGAGCAGAAGGTACAGGACTATAGCTCATTTAAGCTCCGAAGTTTCAAAACCATAGCTACCCGACTTGATTGGAGAATTGTCACATGACTGTCAAGTGGCTTATCGTTAAAAAAAAAGATGATTGATGTGGGATATAATCTTACATAACCATTATCTTGAACGTCATAGACAGTTAAACTATTTCATCCAACAACAAAAAAAAATAATAATAATCGAGATTTTTTTTTCTCAACATACCTTCCAAAAAGTGAATATTCTAAAAAGCTTTATCTTCGTCTTTATCTGCTTTATCTTCATCAAATTACGTATGTTTACAGTGACATTAATGTCTACTTTATACATGAGGTAGTTCATTCTCGCGAATTAGGCTTGATATATTGTGACTTACATCGTCAGAGATTGATAATCACAAGATGGTATTTGCATGAGATAGTGATCAAGAAATTTTCAACACGTTTCGTATATTTTAGTCCCTTGTGCGTATGACAAAAGAATGTTTGAACGTTTTGTTGTCATTGTTGCTGACATCCTGTTTCTACAATATCAGTAGAGTATCATTTTCAAAAGTCCTAATTTTGAACATCATCAATCGTTTGATATTTCATATTCAATCATTATATAGGCGGAAAGTTTCTACCTTCGAAGGATCAAAATAATGTTCTTATTGTCAAAATAAAAGTGTGATTTTATTAAGGTAATGTGTTTATCTCCCGACACTCACCCGCTATTTGTTCCAGTGTACCTTCCCGCGTGTCGGTGGACACGTTACCGGGCGGGAGATTGATGTATTCCGTGTAAAAGTTTGTCATCACTACACCGCCATTTTGGCTCTGCGAAACAAGACGAGTTAGTATGCAATTGAGTATTACATTCCAAACGGTATTCAGTTTAGATAAACGCGTGCCTCTTCCTAATGAATCAGCATAGAGTGTGCTCCCCTGTTTGCAACTGAGAATTTCGTCTGGATTCATTTTCACTCTCTGTTTATTTTTGTCTCTGAAATACGTTATATTGTGTGTATTCGATGATTCAAGTTTTGTTGGCTTACACTTACCAAAGAGTAGCTCTTTGCACCTCTTACCTCCAGTGTTCAATTTCCCACAGATATGACGGAGGAAAACCAAAACTTATTCAAAGAAACCTCATTTAGAAACAGACGCCTCATCAGGTATGTCCATGTGTGATGCCCACATACTCCCTTCTCATGTTCAACCTCCAAAAGCGAGCATTTTGAAATATCGCACGCAATAACATCGCTGAAAATATTCGTATTTATATAATTACGATTTGAAGAACTTACACAATAAGTGTTTTACGCCGTGGAAAGAAAAGATTCAGCGTTTTAATGCCTTGTGTTACTTGCGACCGATGCAATATCAGTTTGTCTTCAGCCTACATCCTATAATCAGTCCTGATCTTTTCAATACACAAAACACAGAAACAAACAAATCAATAACAAACAGTTTGAATTCTATACCTAGTCAAACTATTTTTGATTTCACCAGTTTTAGCAGGGAGGCCACCTCTCTGGTTTTAGTCAAAACATCGCCGAAATATATTACCAACTTCGTACAATTCGTTACAAACAGATAAGATTTCACTAATTTGTTGTTTGTTTCTCTATGTCCATGCGACGACAGTTTCTGCGTGAAGGTTCATTCTCCTTTAACTCTCTCGATATCACTGCCCCCACCCCCCACCCCACCCCCAATGTCACCAACATCTTGTACCAACAAGTCACCTAAAGGTAACGACAGAGTTAAACCTTGTTGTCCTACCACCATCTTGAGCACATCATCGGGTACGTTCCGGTAGTGGTTGCTGAGTGCGAAGGCCGAGGAGTGACTGAAGATGATAGGAGCCTTCGTGACGTTGAGAATGTCGGTCATCGTCTCGGTGGACGTATGCGACAGGTCGACCATGATGCCCAGACGATTCATTTCGTGGATCACGCGCTTCAACAGAATACATAGAGATAATCATGAGTGAATGATCGCATAGTCAGTTGTGACTCGAAACAAGTGAAATTGATTAGGACAGTGTTAAAAGTTTGACACGGTCTCAAGTCTTAAATCTCAAAGCTCAAGTTTCAAATTATTCGCAGCGCAGCGTGAGATATAACTGTAAATTTCAGTCCCGAGACCTTGACATGAGGACTTCGAAATCGTTAAGTGAAGTTATTGTAATATTACGAAGGACAAAGTTGCGTTGGCCATCGAAATATAACAAAGCTCTGACAAATTCCCTTACCCACTTTAGTATCCTGACAACATTAATTTATTCGTTGTACTAAACAGGACTGAAACTATGATGCAAGCTTCAGTACATTCATACAGAAATAGGAAACAAATTGTCAAAATTGAAATGCCTGAGGGTTATACCTTCTCTTTTTTCATTATATCACAACACGTTACCCGATGTCTTGCCGAGAAATAAGTTAAGCATAATGTGCGGACCAATGTGTAAAATTAGTTTGGTTCAATGTCTTGTCACAACTAAATGGAGATTGAAACCAAGTTTGTGAATAGCTCGTGAACTCAATGTATCGCGCGTCGTGGTCGTGCTAACTGCATGCCTGCCGTACCAATACGTATTCATCTTCTTCGTGGCACGCAATCAAGGTGATAGTTTTCGTTCGATATGCACAGTCTCCTCTGCTAAGAGGGGTATAGTGAAAGAGATGATGGTCATCCAGGCATACATGATTATAGAGAAAGATGTGCTACCCATCGATCTACATCAGATTCCTTAATGAAACACAAAAATGATAAAGGAAAAAAAATCACTCTCTATACACAAACCTCTTCTCCACCGTTGGTCTTTTACACAGGGTCATCCCACGAGACCCATACCCACGAGTCATACAGCCCACGAGTTCGACATTTAAAAAGGTCAATGAATCATACAGCCCACGACTCGTACAGCCCGTGAGTTCGACGGTAGGCAAATAAGGCCCACGAGATCGACTGATAGAACACCGGTCGGTTTCGTGAACTCATGGGCTGTATACTTGTGGGCTGTATGACTTGTGGACTGTGTGATTCGTGAGTGTCGGTCTCGTGACGTGCACCCTTTGACACAACGTGCCAGAGGCGGTTAGCATAAGTGAATTGAGTATGATGAATATAGCTACCTTCCCATAAGCCGTGAGACCGTTGTGCTCTGGATTCGGGTTAGTTATTTCCTGCCAGTTATCTGCCCTGGTTAAATAAACAACGAAAAATGGGATACCATGAGAACAGGAAATTGATGTTTCGTGTTCATGCATTAGAGAAATTCTGGCGCGGAGAATAAAACTTGTTTGACACACCAAGGGAACGCGTCGAAGGATCGTATATTTTTCATCAATATTGAGTCTTTTTTCGGGGGGGGGGGGGGGGCTGGGGGATGAAATGCGCCCTATATTTTTCTGTGTATTGTTGCAGCAATATGAACTCACATTTTGTTGTTGAGTGTCCCTCCAGTGAGAGTTCGAAACATGGTACCAATTATTCACAAGCAAGGGACTGTCTCATGATGCAATAGATAACAACTGTATAAACAAAACTCATAAAAACAATATCCATATGACTAACATAAAGATTATAAAAAGAATAATTGAGTTCTTAACACAGATCTAAATTTATCAAAATCTGCAATGAGTCTTTAGAGTAGACTAGACAGAAGGATGATCGATTCTGACATGTTAGAGTCCCTGATGGCTTTATCTTTTCCCTTTACCAGGGTCACACTAGGAATCGTGTTGTAGGAGCTATCAAACAAGCATATTTCCTAACCTTTTAACCTCAGTATCTCATTTCATGGTGATGTCTTTATCTTCCATCAAATACATCGCACCGTGATACTATTGGTACGGATATATTTTCGGGCGTTACGCCACGATTCTTAATAATAATTCTTTTGCATTCTCTTGTCGTTTCTCTCCTCTGAGATATTATTCGCTACAACCAGTGATTGCTTTTTTTTTTTAGATTATGTTTTCATGAGATATTCCTTGACTCGATCCAATTAAGTGTCTGGAAGTGTCCTTAATGGCATTGTAATCGCAAACTTTAATCGAGTTAGTAAATATACTCTTCAAAAATAGTAACGCAAAGGGAAATTTCCCTGATATTAAAGTACACATGGTACGCTGAGTATAATGGTGTATGGAGCTTACCAAATGCATTTTATCTGCAAAGTTGTTCGAAATTTCTTGTTGTTCAGTACATGTAATTTGAACAGTCAGCATGATGTGCACTTTGAAGCACATAAGAAGCTCTATGAAAGTACATTAGAATTCAGGACTTGTCTGCACTCAGCTAAAAATGATGGCTAGAACAACTGTCACAATGCAGAGATCGACAAATGAATCATGCATATGGGAACAACACCATCGGAAGAAGGCGTATCCAGGTCTGAAGTTGCGAAAGTTTTCCATGTGTCCCCTAGAACTGTTTTGCAATTATGGACTCTTTACCCGGGACATGGATCAACACGTGACTTCGCAGATCCGCTAGACCGCGTGTCAGCACTCCTGCAGAGTATACGTCCGGTAAAGCAACCTAGATAAACAAAAGGTCGACCATTACTGTCTCCATTCATCTGTATGCATCCTCGACCGGGACTGCGCAGGATCTCTGACCAGCCTGTCCGGAACCGTCTACAAGAGGCAGGATTGCGACCCAGACTTTCTACTACCCCGTTAGAATCCCCTAAAGCACGAGAGACGTTCCGTGTTCACCCCACACGATGGGTAATTTAAACGGTCACGGCACAATGCGTCTGGGGTGAGTCTGGAGTGACTCTGAGGTAAAGATTGCGATAGAAAGCTCAAGCGCGAGTCTAGCACAACCTCCGAGAGTTGCGCTAATGAGGGAACTATAAGATAGTGCTAAGCATAGTATACAGGGTATGGCCTCATCCGCAACTGAGATACGTTTGGTTCAGCGAAAAGTCTCGATTACTCTCTAAAAAAATCGAGTGAAAATATTCACTCTAAAAAGAGTGAATACAAAAAAGAGTGAATTTCGAATGAAATTGGAGTGAATTTTGAGTGAAAATGTTCATTTTCACTCATTTTGGAGTGACCTCAGGGATCACTCCAAAATCTTCGAGTGATCCCTGACGTCACTCCAAAATGAGTGAAAATGAGCATTTTCACTCAAAATTCACTCCAATTTCACTCGAAATTCACTCTTTTTTGTATTCACTCTTTTTAGAGTGAAAATTTTCACTCGATTTTTTTTTTAGAGAGTAATGCTCCGCAGACATAGGGCTAACTGGAAGAGAACCAGATATTTTATTGTGTCTCCAGCCGAAGAGAACGTTTTGCAGCTAATTGAGCAATGGAAGTGGCCAGCTTTGGTGGAGGGAGTGTGATGATGTGGGCAGTCAATCTTCAGAACGCCATGATAGACTCGGTGCACATCAGGGTAAGCTTTACAACACATACGTCGTACGTCGTCCCCAACATGGAACAAGGCCATTACCGCAACGCTTGTTCTCTCTACCAGGACAATGCCCATCCTCATACAGAACTACAGTGTAATTGAACACCAGAGCCTTTCGAGCAATCATCAACATCAGTGTTCTTCCATTGCCCTCCAGATCACTGTATCAAAATCGAAATCAAGCATTTGCGGGATGAACTAGACATACATTTCGACACTTACAACTCCAGCCTATAAAGACACTACAACAGCTAGGTGCCGCTTTGGAGGGTGCGAGAGGGCTACAATTCAGCAAGATGACATCGACTGCTTCGACAGACAAGAGGTACCATAGGCGTACCAAGCAGTACTTGACTCGGGGGGGGGGGGGGGGGATCATACTGACTGTATACGTGACGTCAAATGGGACTTTTTCACTTTAATCCAGTGTTGTTTATATGCGTCAAATTACAACTTTTTGCCATGCTTCATTTTAGGGACATTCCAGACGATTTTCATAATTTCACATCACGTAGTACATAAATCGACAACTCCAAGTATACATTTGTAGAATTCATTGTGGTTCTTGAGCAGAGAAAAATATTTTGAAAAATCTTAAACAAATTACACTGAACAAGGATGATGACATAGGAGGTTCACATATTTCAGATATGTAGCAGTGTAATTCCTATTACAATACCGCTTGCTTGCGAGGTCACCTATGTAAATCCATGCATGCTTTCTTCTTTTGTTCTGTTTCCTTATGCCCCAACTCATGCACTCTTATAGTGACTTTGCCATGACATCATCCTTGTTCATTGCAATTTGTTCTAAATGTTGAAAATATTCTTATTCTTCATTCCAGTTATCACAAATTCTGAAACTCTGTCCTCAGTATAACAAATTTATAGTTGTTCAAATGTAAAAATCTGAAAATCATCCGGAGGTCTCCTTAATGCCTTCAATGACTTAGAAACATAAAATAGAAAATATGGCTTTGCCTTACTTCTTTAAAGAGTGTACATCTTTATGATACTATCCATTTAGATACAATGCTACACAGTGTGTGTGTGTGTGTGTGTGTGTGTGTGTGCGTGAACTGTGAGTATGTGTTTGCTTATAATTGGGTTGTCTCTATAGCGTACCATGGAGTATTGCAGTCGTGGGTAATCGTCATATATCTAACTCCAAGATCATAGAGCATGCGCAAAACGGCCATACTGCTATCCATGGCGTGACCGCCCTCTACGCCGATCAGGGAGGCAATCTTCCTGTTGGCATGCGAGTCTACTATTCCTGTAACGATAATGCACAAGAAAATGAAACATTTTCACATTAGCAATATGACTGGCACAAAGAAGAAGTACGAGTGTATGGTTGTGTTCAAAATCTTCGAATTTGATAAACGTATTTATATGTTTATATTCAGTTCCAAGCTGAGTACGCCTAAATATGCACTATTGTTATATGCCTGTATGTAGCGCCTGCCATTGAATGCTTTAAATATAATATCGCAAAACGAGCTAGCTTGCGTCTTGTTTAGTTGAGATATTTGCTATTAAACCTGTTGAAAAAGTCAAAAACTAATGATAAGAAAATATAGGATATTTTCAATCATAACTTCAAAATATTCTTTGCTATATTACAGGTGAGGCAGAAAGGTTTCATTTTACTTTAACAAGTTAGGAAATGTCGCTTAGCCCATATTTGGCAATGGAACTCTTCATTTTGTTTTACATGTATTTATAACTCATACATCAATTTGATTTACGTTTATTCACTTACTTAGGATTATTCAATTACTTGTTTGCTTTACATGATATACGACGTATATTCATTTATTCGTATGTTCATCAAGGCACTATTGTCTTTGATACCAATTCAAATGCTTCTTACCTTGTGCAGTTGTGACGAAATCAAATGTTTCTGGATACATCTGAACCATTCGCTTGATGATGTCGATTGTATCCAGGAGGTGCATGATGGCATCTTTGAACTGTGAGTAACATGGAGCCCAGGCGGACCAAAACTGCCATACATTCGAACAAACACACACATACACACACATACGCACACACACACACACACACACACACACACACACACACACACACACATGCGTGTACAGTTAAAGAGATAAAACCGACAAAAAGGCATTACAATTTCACGATAATATTTTTACATTCCCAGGGAACAGAAACACACATTAATAGATCCACTAAGTCACTTCTAAAAAGGGTATTACGATCTATAGTAAAAATCTTCTTTGTTGGTCATTTTTTTTCTTTTTTCACAAAATGACACGCAAATTTCTTTCTACTCGATTCTGGCCTGCATTTTTTTGAAATATAATCAGGCGCAGGCACTTGGTGAGCGAATCATCCAGTGACTGGAGATGGATGGTAGTGCAGTGTGATATGAAATGATAGAAAATATTTCGCCCTCTGCTTTAAAGATACAGATCACCATTGAAAAAAATAAATATACTCCATTCACAAAGGTAGAAAAGTACGAAATCACCATGCGACCATAATAGACGCCAATATTATCTCAGTATAACATACAAAAACTAAAATTCATTCTTTTATGGGGGGGGGGGAGGGACAGGAGATGTGCATTTTCCATAACGTTTTACATTGTGTCTTTGAAAAAAAAAATGTATTCCATTGTGCATCCACGCAGGTTTCTCAAACGAAAGTCAACCTGATTTTCACCTACCTGCCCACCAACTAGCCCTTCTCTCAGTCGGGGTATGTCGGTATGACTGGCGTTAAATCGATGAGAGATGTCGCTATTCAAATCTACGCGTTGAAGTTTTCCGTTTTCGTGCATTCTTAGTCTTCCTGGCAGATCGTTATGCCTAGATGTACAGATTTCGATTCGTATAAAACTTCAGAAACGTCAAAATGAAATTAAATAAATTTGAATGGCATCTATAATGAATATCATACAAATACTTACCTGTAATGTAACCTCATCTCCGATCCGATATCTTTACCTCTGATATTTTTCCTGGCTCTCAACAGACCCCCCCAATAAGCAATAGGTACTCTATGACATTTTTTTCCCACTTCTTTTTGTCTCTATTATTACTTGGTTTCATCTTTCCTTATTTTCATACTTTCCACTTGTAAGCTTCTCACCCCTCTCCACCTTCCTTCTTGAGGTATCAATGTATTACAAGCGTGCATAATAAGGAGTAAGTACCTCAATCTATTCTCAGAATGTACAAGTGTTTCTGTAATATGTTAGTTATTTCTCCTTTCATTGATCATATACGCATGAACATGCTGTCATTTTGCTTTCTGTTAATTATTGAAATGCACGTCCAATTTTAACCATTACTTTGTACATTCTCTTGAAGAAATGAAAAATAAAGTTTGAATTTGGTGGAACTGAAGTGAATTGAATTGAATTGCATTGAACTGAATTGAATTGAATTTCATTGAATATTACAGGTAATGGTTTCAAATATATGGGAGTTGAAGGCATGTTAGGGTAATCTATACTGTAGGCTTTATTGTGCCACTGGGTGTGTTTTATGTCCATGAGAGAAACTTGCCCACATCCCATTATTTTTATAAATGATATAAATTCACGTAGAGTATAGTAGTATACAATACTGCAGAGCAATCACTTTGCCGCATGCATATCAGTGTAATAGTGTTTAAAGGCATAATTTACCATTTGCAGATGAAACAAAAACCCAGCATTACTGCTTTAAAATTGTTCTAAAGTGTGAGTCAGGGATAGAAACGACCTCTGTAAAAATTGGAATCCGTATAATCGATGTTAAGTACTGATAAATACACACAATGTGAGAACAATAGTTATAATAAAAATGTTTCCAAATGGTTATTGAGAAAAATACTTATATCTCCTTACATTTTGGACTTTATTGCAATATATATATATATATATATATATATATATATATGGTAGGATGTTTTGTGATACAACAGATCTATATGCATCCAATGTGATATCTTGAACATTTTTCAAATCACTGCTCCCAAAGGTAAACAGAACCTTTAAACTGCAAAGGATTTATTGAAGATTTCCAATACTCAAATTCAAATACAATCATTACACCAGTGTGCAAACAGAGAGGCATCAAGCTTGTGATAAAGATTACGACAATAAAATCAATAAGAATGATGATAACAATAATGGTGATAATTTGATAATGATAACAGTGATTAAGTATGATGATAGTACATGTCATAATAAAATGTGTAACAATAATAATGATTATAATAATAATAATGATAAAAAAGTAATGATAATAATAATTATTATTATTATTACCATTATTATTATTATTATTATACATAATTATAATAATATTCATAATCAGCATCGATCATCATTATCAGTCGACAGAAGAGGCAATCTACCTGAATCCCTCACCCGTCTCGCTCCCCGGCTCTTCGACCTATCAATAATGCAATATTTGAATAAATTAATGGATTTCGCGGAGTAAATTTGAAGTTCGAACTTTAAACTTGTGAGTGTTGTGAGGCAGGCGCCGAAAGAGGTATAAAATCTCAGAGAATTATGGGCGTCAAGAAATTACTGTAACATGCAGGCCCCATGTACAGTTTGTTGCAAACGCCAAATATTTTCTACCAGAGCGAGGTACCACCTCCCTGTCTTCTTCCACTCACGTGTCAATGAGGGGTACTTCCATCATGTACCGCCTCGCCTTGTCGAGGTCAGAAACGGTCCGCCGTTTGCTCCGTGACACGGGGATGGCTACGGCCACGGCCACTACAGTGACCAGAACCACGACGGCGACAACGAGAAGAACTAAACGGGAGCGCTCCATTATCTGCGATCACCGCCAGCATTGACACCATCAACGCGCGAGACACGGCTCCTTGTGGTAGCCGGAGAGAATGAAAAGGACTGAGGGTTGATTTGTAGGGTTACATCGCATGTGCAAGGTCAGCGAGGTCGAAGTGAAGTACGTAGCTCCTATGCTCGGGCCGCATCTAAACGGGGGACGGTGAGAGGAAGGGAGGTGGAAAGATATTTACCGCTGGATGGTATTCAAGTGAATATCCAGGAGCGCAACACAGTATGGATCAGGGTATATTTCCCATGTAGGGTCTTCCCATCTTTTCATTCCTTCCAAAGTCGGCTAGCAGATTGTAAGTGTGTATGAAAACAAAAACAAAACAAACAAACAAACAAATAAATAAACAAACAAACCAAAAACAGAAGTTCATCCCATTAAAACTGGCGTAACACTTGAGTAATCTCTCCCGTCCCTCCCCCACCCCATCCCCCTTCTCTCTTTCCTCTCTCGACCCTCTACCGTACGTTCTCTTTACTCTAACTTTCTTCCAAACTCTCCAAGCGTGAGTATATAATTATCACCTTGTCATCCCCTCGACATCTGCTCACAAGAACTCATCAGTCATGTACCGGGTACGTGCCCCGTGACACGACATCTCCAAGCAACATCACACCATAAACACTTATAGTTTGGTCTCCGCTCTCTGTTTCTGATCATTTCCAAATCTGTCAAAGAATCTCGTATTGATACCGGTACATGTAATATCTAAATACATCCTTCGTAGTTAATGACGTTGAGGCTTGTCCTGCTTATTGATGGTATTTCCGTTTTGGCATACATCATATCAGATTGTTTAAGAGGCAGTACAAGTTTCGGTTAAACATTTTGAAGGATATAGAGAGCAGCTTTTTTTTTTCTGGTTAAACTTTACTTTTACTTTCGATTGAGTTGGCATCACTCCCAACTAGCTTATTCATTTCAATTAAAAGTGCATCCGTATAATCTAGTAAAAAGAGAGCAAGTCTGGAATTAATACATTGTTTATTTTACCTCCTTTCCATACAACTGCCCTAGGTCTTCCGGCAAACTGTCATCATACATCATTGATAAAATTATTATCTTTATCTGCACATCATTCATGTATGAGGCGCACAGAGGCCTGTTAGACTGCTTGAATTGCTTATGTTATTGTATTTGACTATCATGACATATTCATGTGGAATTTTTGTATTTACCCACCATTTTCGTGTTTTTAGATATAATTGAACTGTCATGGTAACTTTAAAGGCATAATTTACCATTTGCAGATGAAACAAAAACCCAGTATTAGTGCTTTAAAATAGTTCTAAAATGAGAGTTAGGGATAGAAACAACCACTGTAAAAATTTGAATCTGTATAATCGACGCTAAGTATTGCTAAATATACAAAATGTGAACAATAGGTATAGTGAAAATATTTCCTGACTAAACCGTCTACAGTTATGGTTTGAGAAAAATACTGAAATCTCCTTATATTTAAGGCTTTATTGCAAAAATATTATATGGTGGGATGTGTTGTGATACAAGAGACCTACACATATGCATCAAATGTGATATCTTCAAAAAAATTTGAAATCACTGCTCAAAGGCAAACAAGACCTTTAAGGGAAAGTTGTGTGGCTTTGGAATTTATGGGTGTTGCTATTCACAGATGATAGTTAAAGGTCCTATTTAGCTTTGGAAGCAGTGATTCAAAAAATGTTCAAGATGTCACATTTGATGCATATGTGTAGGTCTGTTGTATCACAAAACATCCTACCATATAAAATTTTTGCAATGAAACCTAAAATATAACTAGATATTGGTATTTTTATCATTAAAACGGAACTGTAGACGGTTTAGTCTGGAAACATCTTTATAACTATTGTTCACATTTTGTGTATTTAACAATACCTAACATTGATTATACAGATTCAAATTCTTACAGTGGTTGTTTCTATCCCTAACTCACATTTTAGAACTATTTTACAGCACTAATGCTGGGCTTTTGTTTCTTCTGCAAATGGTAAATTGTGCCTTTAATGTGATTACATGGATTATAGTTGATATCAAGAAAGTTCACATCAATCAAACTTCTTAGCAAATGTGAGCTCTAAAGTGATGCTTTCATTATCATACCCACGTTCCCTCTTTTGTTTACAGTACACGCATTAGGCTTTCAATTAAATCGTGGAAAGATTTGTGGTTGTGCTTTGATTTACAGCAAGGAATGGTATGGAAGCCTATCCCTTGTTGTGTTTGACTATGTAGAATGCACCGTTTGGTTTTTAATGAACTTTTAGTACTAGCTATACTGGGCAAATAAAGTAACACTCTTTTAATGTCACACAAGTAAATCAATATTTCATTTTTGTTATCATAATTCTGTGAAAATGGCATGTGAAGTTTGTCATTGATATATGTGTGTTGGGTCACAAGCTTAATGCTAACTGTTTTGACTTTCATGTTTGGAATCCCATGCCAATACATTTTTTCACTTTTAACAGCAAGATGGGAAAGTCTCTTACCAACCTCCCCGCATTTAACTCTTCTTTCTCTGCTGTATCAAATTTCTGTAAATTGTATACTCTGTATGTTTCTCTCTATGGCTAGATAAGATGTAAAAGCAATCAAGAGTTTGTTAAGTGCAAACAGGCAACCTTACTGACAAACCAACTTTTCTCTGGTCATCACATCAGAAACAGAGTCAAAAGTCTGTATATACATCTTGATTTCAGATGTCCCCAATCTGAGGAATTTATTGGACTTCCTGGCATCCCAGAATTCCAAGAATGATGCTGAAAACTTGCAAATTACAAGAATCCAGTACCCACTAAGTGGTATTATAATCATGTTCACAGATAAACTTCAACTTTCTATCAATACATATACATTGATTCAAACATTCTGCCTCAATCCTTGAAATATTTCATTGCCTTTCACAGTCCTCAGATATCACATTCTACACATTCTGCAACATATAAATTGGTAAAAGAAGAGAGAAAATTTGAAGCTTAGGCTTTCGTCAAGTTTGGTTATCATTTCAAACAATCATCTGAACCGGTTCATGAACACACTAACAGAAGTTGCAAGCCAAGATGAAGCTACTGCATAACAGAGCAGATGGGTACTAATGTCTTTGCACAATGAATCACCTCTCAGAAAGAAAAGAACAAGTATAAATTCAAACAATCTCAACAAAGGACTCATTTGCTGATACAGGGGTACTTCAAGTTTGTGCAGTCAATATGGCACGTGCATACAGACAACGTAATCATTAATGAAATGAGTACACTAAATGATGATTGGTTCCAGAATTAAGAGAATCTTGGTCACTTTGTCTCCTTATGAGTAACAAAATTAGTACTCTACTGACAACTTAATGAAGTTGTACATCGTAATATTCTCTCTTTAGAGCAAAATGGCTGTCAGGGCTACAGAAGGTTACTGATAGTGATGGCGCACCTGTGCCTCTAAATTGATAACATAACACTTTGCAGTTTAAAAATCATATAAATACTTTTTAAACAGAGATCATTCCTGGCAACCGCAAAGCATGCCAAAGCCTTGTCTAACAAAGTATTAATTAGTACGTACATGCAAACTGGATTCAGAGTATTGAAAGGGTGCTCAATAGAAACATATTGATCAAACAGCCTAATACCAGGAACTCGGTGACATCATCTTCAGAGACTCCAACTCTCCCGTTTTCGATGGGAGATCTCCCGCCGAAAACCCATTTTTGAAAAATCTCCCGTTCTCCCGCTTGAGATTTAATTTCTCCCGCCTTGGCTCTGTTTCTCCAGCTTGACATGATTTCTTACTTATTGCCATTACTATGTTGAAAAATAAGCCTTAGATAGCACGGGAGAGCATCTCTAGAACCCTAGAGCTGGACCCCGGCCGCAAGGAACTTCCTTCACGCACATCAGGTTGGAGTCTCCCGTTTTGCTAGAGGTTTCAGGCGGGAGAATCTCCAGATCAGAAGGTGCTTGGGGTTGGAGTCTCTGCATCTTATCATCTTTAAATCTAAATACACCAGCAAACCGGCCTATTGGCTTGGGCACATTGAATTGCTTAAGACATTTGAAAATCCCACTTGTTACTGTTTGATATCTTGGTCCGTGAAAGCCTTCGCCAAGGTAATACACTATGTAGTACTTCAGGGTTACCAACATTCCCCCACTCAAAACCAGGAAAATTGCAAAGAGCAATTAGGGAGATACTTGTGTCTAACATGCATGATTCCCAAACCAGGAAGGTTTTTAGATTCTCTTGCAAAGACATGAAGAAATGTTCAATTTTTCAGGGAGCCTCCTATCAAGTCGGTGAGACTAAGCAACTCTGGTAACTGTAGGAGAAGTGAGCAGGGAGGAGGTTGTCGTACGCAAAAGGCTAGTTGCCAGAGGACCTTTGGAGGCCCACTCAAATTTCTTATCTCACACCTCTGAATTAACAAACTTTGCTAACAGTATTTAGTAGTCAAATTCACAATCAATCAGTGGAGGTCTGTTAAAAGAAGCTCATGCATTTGATGCACTGATGGCTGATGGGCAAATCTAGCAATGTCATTGGTCGAAGTGACTAACTGAATTATTTTGAATCATTAAGTTTGAGCAATTCCATTGGCTGAAGTGACTGAATTATTTTGAATCACTCAGTTGGAGCAATTCTATTGATTGAAGTAACTAAATGAATTATTTTTAATCATTCAGTTGGAGCAATACCACAGTTGAAGTGATGAAATGAATTATCTTTAATCATTCAGTAGGTGCCATTGCATTGGTTGAAATGACTAACCAAATCATTTTTAATTATTCAGTTGGAGTGTTGCACTGGTTGAGCTTTCTGCCAATTCATAATCATGATGGCAGATCTCAAAAGGGTCTTGTGCTATTAATGCACCAAGGTTTGCTCCTAATTGCAGTGGTAGTTACAGTGTGATGGTCTTTGAAAATGCTAGGTTGTGACTGTTTTCATACCAATGGCCCACTAGATATGGTTTACAAAATGCCATGTTGAGGAAGGATGACAAAGTCAAGCACCAATCAAAATCTGATCATACACATCAAGCTTCACTAACCAACTGTACATCAACCGTCTTTATCAACCATGTTTTATAGTCACTGGATTCGTTCTCACAGCCTACATAATAAACCAACAAAAATGTCTGCAAATATATAAACAAAATACAAAAAACAAAAAAAGCACACACACGATGCTTTCCCAGATGTGATAAGTGCCTAAGGTTGGCTGAAGTATTTTTTTCATGGCAGCTGGAGCCGAGAATGCTGTACTTGTAATATCAAGACGGATGTTAGGATTCTTTGTTCAAACAACCAAAGAAGGGCAAAGACATGCAACAAACTAGTAGTGATCATGGCATTCATAGACACACTGCCTTCACACCACAGCTATGCTACCTGTCTCTCTACAGACAACTCAATCAACAGGTCAGCTACATTCTGACCAGACAGAAACCAGTGGACTGTACCTTGGCTGACTGCATATGACTGAGGGGGTCATTTCTCAGCTTAGCCATTCTACTGTCTTGAAGAACTGGTGATATTAATGGATAGAAGACAAAATAATTATGCATATTACACATGGTACAGTATTTGAAGTAACAAAAAGATTCTCTTAGTCCATGGCAAGCATTATGGAATACCACAGGGGATTGGGTGTCTCATTAACCAAGGAAATCATAATTTCATACGAAGCAGAAACATAATATCTCCAAATAAGAAATTAAACATGTAAAGTTGCAGCTAACATTACTTTATATCATGAGGATCAGTTCCGTCCACTCCCAAAAGCAAAGACTGTAACTACCTAACGGTATTGCATATGAATGACAGAGATTCTTTGTCAGCATTTTAGTGCTGAGCAAATAAATAATACTTGAAACAACATAATACATCTGCACCTGCTGTCACATCTCATATGAACTATTATGGTGCAGCGATAAAAATCTACCAAACTAAAATTTAATCCGTTGAGGACGAGTCCCAAGCATACTCCGGAAGGTGTCTATGGGAAATGCGTGTTGTAGCAAAATCAGTCCGAACTCAACGGGTTAAAAAAGAGAAAAAAACACAGATATAACACAGCTTGACTCGGTGGTCCTGCACTGCCTTAAATATTTTGCATGGTGACTTCAGATGAAATACATACAAAGTAATACAAACATGGTAAGGGACTTTAGAATTCCTTGGAAACCATTTTCAGTGATGGTGGACAGCACTGATGAAGAGTGAGCCAGACAAGGCTATCTTCATACATGTTACACTCCATGGTTTACTTTGAGAAGACTGACTCTCTCAAGGGGGTTGAAATTCTACCAACATTTCTTAAAACATGCCATTAAAGTCTCTCAAACCTGTGGCTCAGATTTTCTGAACTGAATCAATAGCCAAGCAAGTTAGTCATCGGTACGCACTTTGTTGCACTAAAGTTTGGTAAGCACATATGCAGGGATTACTTTTTCAAAGAAAGGGAAAGATACCCAATTTCTCATCTATCTTAATTGAATATTCATTGCTGTTAATATCAAGTGATTGCAATAATGCACTTTTCCGGATTGACTGATGCCGTGGAAGTTTGGCAAACAAGCAAATGTCTTCAAAGAAAACATTGAAATCTGTTTTTACAGAGGAGATTTGAACTCCTATGGTAAACATTTGCAGGTTTTTTCTTTCACTTCATTGCTGTCTTTTTTTCAAGTTTGCAGCAAATCATTACAATTGCATGTCTGACAAGGATTCCAATCAAAAACACATTCATGCAATAAACAACACAAAGTTTGGATGTTAAACAAAAATTCTCAGATAAGTTTGAATAATTCTCTAAATCAGAATAATCTATGACCATCCATGTCTTCTCTGAGATTTCTCCTCTCTCTTATACGTCTTCTCATCCTCCGTAAAGATGCGATCGTACCCTTCCTCCAGTTCTGCCTCTTCTGTTCTCGTTGCCATAGAGACAGGTTGCCGAGGGAGACCAAGGATGGCTGCATCCAGTGGAAGCACAGACAGGCTGTCACTTTCATCAGCGTGGAGAACTCCGAATGACTCCAGGATCCTGCGAGCATTAGTTGAGTTGAAGGAGATGGTGGACCCAGTCTGCTCTAGCACCCACTGCTCTATGGTCTTCTCCAGCCTTGAACTTGGTAAACCTGGAAATCAATCAAATATCATTCTTATTCAATAAGAAGACCATGATGCAGGGCTGCACATGAACCCATTTTCTACTGGTCAGACCTGTCTGTCAGACCAGTAGGTGCCTAATTTTTCTATTTCTTTTTCTCTGGTCCATTCTGGAAAAAGTTACTGGTCAGACAGTGATTTTTACTGGTCTGGACTGTCGGACCAGTATCAGCTTGCATCGTGGCATGATGACAAGAGAGGTTTAAGAAAGTCAAATGCCCCCTAAGTCAAGGTTAGTGCAACAGTTCTGAAGAAGTGACCATTTTGCAGTCAGGTGCCTAAATTGTGATGTAGATGACTGAATATAAAAATTCCCATCACATTCTCAATCTATGAAAATAGTAAAATTGAAACAACTAACTAGAAATGTCGCTATGGCGACTGATGCCTCCGCCATATTGCATGATTCTCCCAATAGGTGTATTGTACAATGTCTTCACAATGTGTGATGACAGTTTCACATGACTGGCAAAATATTGAAATAACAGATTTGTCAGAAATATCTTGAATGTTCATTTTCCTTGAACTAGGTTTACTATAATTGTTTAAGAGTGCAGGTACATGTATTTGGGGAATTGAGGATTTTTACTTGACTTCTGACCGACCCTTTTATAAGTTTATGCATTGGGTAATTTTCATTGAACCATTTGCGAGAAAAATGAAATTGTAACATTTTCACCTAACCTTTGCTTTTGACCTTTGACCTTATACCATGAAACTCTCTCTGGAGAATCTTTATGCAGTTGTACATGTCTACACTAAGTTTCAAGAAAATACCTTCGGGCATTGCATGGATATGGGGGAAATAGCAACATTTTTAGCATTTGACCTTGACCTTTGACCTTTGACATCTTGCCAATGTCACTAAAATCTACTCAACTAATTGCCCCATCATACATCATCCTTGGACCAAGTTTGATGAAAGCTGCTTCATCCAGTTTTGAGTTATCACATAAACAGATAAATTTTAGGATTTGACCTTGATCTTTGACCTTTGACCTCTGTCCAATTTCACTCAAAAACTAATCAAGTAATTTTCCCATCATACATCATCATCGGACAAAGTTTGGTGAAATTTGCTTGATCCAGTCTTGAGTTATTGCGTAAACGGATACAATTTCATGATTTGACCTTGACCTTTGGCCTTTGGCCGATTTTACCCAAAATCTAATCAAGTAATTGCCCCATCATTATACTTGGACTAAGTTTGGTAAAATTCAAGTCAATATTACTCAAGTTATTGTGTAAACGAATGCCGACGGACATACGGACGGACGGACAACTCGAAAACATAATGCCTCCGGCACCACTTTGTGGCGGAGGCGTAAAAAGCATTACAAATGTGAAGGACATGATACCACCAACTATCAACAAGAATATGGCTGTTACTGGGTTGGACTACTTAGATCAATTTCAATGCCATGATAATGAATTAATAATTGCATTTCCACAAGTTGGTCTCAAGAAATTTCTTGTTTAAACTGTACCATGCACCATGTCACTGGCAAATGTCTTTCTTGAAAAAGACTAACAATTTTGAGATACTTTCGTCTTTGTAAAGAAAAGTTTAAATGATGTCATTTGGATTTTAGTAGCTAGCAATAAATAAATGACAAATTAATTTACCAAGGAGAGAAGAGCTTGGTGACTCTGATTCTACTGCATACAGTGACTGCCTCGGTCTGTTGGTCAAGAGGAAGGTGTATGCCAGTAGAGACTCTTTGAAGCTCTCATCTTGGGCTCGGTCAACCAGTAGAGCCAGAAGACCTCTGTTGTTGGCGATGTTCTTGAAGTACAGCGTACGCGACAGTTGCATCATGTATCTCGTCCGCCGGTTCTTGTAACTGTTCCAGGCCCTCAGACCAATCAGACCAGACACTGCTGCTACAATGAGCGTCCACTGGAGCTTGATGTCTGCAAGAACGGTGACAGCCTTGACAAGCAAAGTGAGGGAGCCAACTGAGACAGTCAGCGCCAGGAAAGTCTGATCAAAAGCACTCATCTGGATTTTGCCGTCGGGCAGGAGCTGCTCTAGCGCCCCCGTTGGGATCTCCTTGAACATCTTCAGAAGCAGCTTGTCCTGACCTTTAGGCTTGACAGCCACCACAATGCGCTTGTAGTAGTGGACTGGTGGGGGAGGTTTTTGCTTGGACGCTCTGTACATGATGGATTTGGAGGCACGTTTGTACCAGGGAGTGGTGTCGGCTGGAAGCTCCTTGCCAAGTGCCCAGAATCTCAGAATCTCATAGTTCTTCGCATTCACACTTACCTGAAAACAAAATCAATGACAGTTAAAGTAAAAGAGACAATCAGATTCCATATCATTTAGTTCACAGTCCTAAAAAAAAAAAAAATACTTAGGGTATTGAGAACATATTGCTTCTTTCATATTTCAAAGCTGCAGTAACTCATGTAATGTCAAATATGAACCGTACATCTTTCTACATACATTCTCATTAGTCAGCATGTTTCTACTAAATTATAAAAATTTGAGGTGATGTAAAGGGATGAGCAATGATGCAGGAGACACCTTAAATTTTTCCTCGGTAGAAACAGACTGGATATTGGGTGATGCTTCACTGGCAGTGATACTCAGTCCACATTTTTAGGTGGTTGATGTGAGGTAATGCAAGGGACAATTTCAGGAGAAACAAAATGTGTAATGACATATGCAGTGTGCTGAAAGTCTCAAATTCTTAATGGGAGGTTCAATTGCTTATAAGGCAGTGTGTATGTGACCTGAACTGTGACCTTATACTAAGAATTTCCTGGTGACACAGCATTCTGCAAGTTCCCTCCATTACCCCACACATCACTGCATATCTTACTGCTTAGCAGAAACATTTGGGGTACTAATAGTAGTGAAATATGAGGTGATGCAAGGTTATATGAGGTGTCAAGTAAAAAACATGCACATAGATCATGTCCCTTTCATTCTTTTTTAAATCAAAGTCAATAGCAAATTACTGCACCATTTCAAATATAAACTTGACTTTAGAAAAATACATACTAAATCAAGGGCAAAGTGTTTATCATCATAAATTCAAGTAAACCTCGCTCTTTCGAGTCAAATCAATAGGCTCTATTTAAGAGGAGAACCCTAAATCATGATTTGAGTATTGCACTTGGACCATCTTGTAGGCTCCTACATATCATTCAAAACTCAACTGCAATTTTGTTGGGTGAAGACCAAATACTGCCTAAATACATGTAATAAAAACAAAATAAATTTTCATGAACAATTCATCAGTACCTCATGTTTAATGATCACACATCAAAGTGAGGAAGGTCCCCCCTCCCATACACAAAGGAAATAACTGGGGGATAATCAAATACTACATAATGAGCAGTGATACATACAACTCCAAAATCAGTTACCCAGTATGTATTTTCGTTCGACAGAATATGAAGAATTATGTCAAGTTTTTTTGAAGCCTCCTGCAGGATTAGGAGACTAGGTAGATTTGTCATGTATAGTAGTAAAGTCATGAGTAGTGAGTTGGTCACTACTTCAGTCTATGCTCCAATGAGTAAGCTTGAGAAAACAGGATAAAACAAGGTATGAGTCATAGCGCAGTTTCCTGTCTACATTGTACATGTCATATCATGCCTATATCCTGTCATACTTTCTTTCAATTTGGACTTGTGCCAGTATCATTACACACAAATATTGACTGCTTCAAGGCATATTGCTATTAAAACTATTTGCCTAGGGGGAATTATGAGGAAATAACCATGCTATACCCTAATATGAAGTCAAGTGATATGGTACTGTTGAGAAATCACAGGCGTCAAATGGTTAATTATGACCTGAAATAAAGCAGTTTGTTTTTGTTTCATACACTGCAACCCACTTAAGTTTATGATATTCATGTTTAATCAAGGCAGAGAAATGAAATTGCAATGCTACCCATCACGGAAATCAGAATTACATTAAAGTGTACCAATACTCTGAGTATTACATATGCTATATTTACAGAAAATACTTGAGACATGCCCTCTGCAAAATATTTTTTTTGTCACTCTGATTTTAAATCATTGGGGTTTGAATGTAAATTTTAGAGAGGATACAAAAATAAAAACAACTTGAAATAGACTAGTTGATGATTGATCACCCAATTCTTTCAATCAAACGATCTCATTATCGCCTTAAACAGTATCCTGGACAAGTATTATACAAACTACAGCTTCCTGCCATTATAGATGACTACAGAGTATCACCCGTCCACCTTCCCCTTAATGAGAGTGATTATCCTTCAATGCCTTCAGTGTTGTTACTTAAAACACAGCCCTGACTTAGTTGTGCTCACTCTTTACTATGTACCATCCCCTGACAAACATGTTACCCGTATGACACCCTATTAGGATCTATGTCTATAGTGTAATTCCCTCACACCATTTCCTGACTTTAAATATGTAGTGCATTATCTTAACACTCTACACCTAACACTCTCCTGATCACAGTGTAAACTCCTAGACATCAAAACCATGACACACAATGATACACAATGGATACACTCACCCTGACACCTTCACCTGACAAGTGTTCATCCAGGGCCTTCTTGACCACATGTTTGGGAAGCTCATGGAAGTTGGCACTTTCCATGAGAGCAGAGAGCTTCTGGAGCAGCCAAAACTCACTGTCCTCCTTCTCCCTCTTCCCTAGCAACCGGCTAGCAACCGTATCCTTGTCTGGGTTCACTGGGTCAAATAGTTGCTGCAAAATACAAGTGGAATACAAGAGCTGAATCACAATTGTTTATCAGACAATTATCCTTGTTCACAGAATAACCTGACAAAAATTGATATCATTAAAGTTCCTCTATCATGAATTTATCAAACATGAATTCATCATAAATATAAAATAACAACAAAAACAGAGAATTCCAGGTAACTTGAGATTGTGACTGATTTGAAGCACACACTCCTTTGTATCCTCATCATATACCATACACAGGAAAATTTCGCTCTTTAGTTAAAATTGTTGAAATCAATTTTAAGGTGGTCCTTATCTAAGCAGTACTGTAATTTATCTACATGTAGAGCAATCTCACTCACAACACATACTTATATACATTGGGGGGAAAAAAACCCCAGAAATTAAACCATTCTCACTTCATTACCTTTAACTCAGCCAGAACACCATAATACTGCTTGCTTATTGCTGTATCCATAGCAATTGCAAATTCTTCAAAGCGCTTCTTCTCAGCATCTGTTAGAAAATTGTCCTCTTGCATTAATTCCCGGATGAGGGATCGCCGTGACAACGGGATGAAGCGCTCCCTGAAGCCATCTTCATCATGAGGTCCAATGTCCAGCACAGGGTTCATGCTGGTTACCGTGGCAACTGCTTTATCCCCCTTCCCCGAGGCAGCTGAAACTGGGGTGGTAGTCACTGGTGAGGATGGTGTAGTTACCCCTGATGACGATGATGATGAGGATGACGACGAAGATGATGATGGCGATGGTGATGAAGATGCAGGCGATGAAGACGATAAACCTCCTGGAGTAGGCTGGGGAGCGGCAGCAGTGCTCATATACCTATGATGGGGAGACTGCAAGACAAGCTGCCAAAACAAACATAAACAAAACATTTAGTATCCAAGTCACATTATGTGCTATTTCCAAATGTTACAGTGCTTGAGAAAGGAGCCATGATCAACATCAGAACTCTAATTTTAGTTTTGTTCGCTCTTTTAATTGACAGTAATTTTGAGAGCATAAATAATTTGTCAAATTATACCTTAACTACAGCCTTTGCTTATTTGACAGACTTCTTCAGTTCACATTACTATGGATGATGCTTGATCATGGTTTCTGCCTGTAGCATTGTAAACACCGAACAGCAATAGAGAGATCATATATTACACACACACACACACACACATATATATATATAATGTGTTGGTGTATCAATATACAATAAAAAAGAATTACTAATAAAATGCATGCAGTATAATAGAGTGCTCTCACATGAAGTGCATTTTTATTTATAAGCACACACTGCAAAGCATACACATGGACATGGGTTTGTGCAATGATCGATTTGTTATGAATGAAGTAATTTCTGTAACTCTTCTTGTTCTACTCAAAACTATTCAGAAATCTTTATTCTTTGGAGGAATGTATGTTCTGTTCTATTATGTCAGACTGGTTGATTGGGTTGTTGATTATTTGATCGGTTTTGATGTTAAGTCATTGATCATAAAATTCAAAGCAAAGTAGTTTCTGATGAGCTGTGAAATTAGAGACCAGTCTAGTCCCTAAACAAACTCAATTCAAGTAGCTGGAATACATGTGCAGTTACCCCATAATGTGTACATGAACAGAAAGGCATTACTCACAAAGTTTCATGGGTATTTGTAAAGGGATTCTGTGTCAATCCACTTCCATAATTTGCCATTTGCAGAAGAAACAGAAACTCAGCAATAGCGCTCTAAAATAATTCTAAAATGTGAGTTAGGGATAGAACCAACCACTGTAAAAAAAAAAAAAAATTGAATCGGTAAAATCGATGTTGAGTATTGTCATATACAATACGTGAACAATAGCTCTAACAAAAATGTTTCTGGACTAAACCTTCTCAGTTACAGTTAACTGAGAAATATACAGATATCTCCATATATTTTAGGCTTTATTGCAAAAATTAAAATGATAGGATGTTTTGTGGTACAACAGACCTTCAAATATGCATCAAATGTCATATCTTGACAATTTTTAAATCACTGTTCCCACAGGTAAACAGGATCTTTAATGTAGGAAGATTTGTTGGTCAAGATAGATTTCATCTGATCAAAGATCAAAGGTAGTGAAGTCAAATCAGACACAATGCACAGATAATCTGCAGTTGAATTCAATATCTGTTTTATTAAGTCATTCAATACCGTGCAGATTCTGTGCATGACTTGGTAGTAATACGGTACCTTTATCTCCACTACACAGTGCTTGTGAGTAAAACTTAAGAGATAAGATATCATGTCATTTGCTGGCTGCACGTAGTCTAAAACTTCTGCATGCACATCAAACCATAACCTTGAGATGATGAAATATCATTCATATGTCAGTTTCACTTCAGATTTATTTGAAGCTTTTGATGTCAAAATAAAATAATGACTTTTAATACACAAGCATATACAAATATGCATGATACAAATGTTTACATATATGTGCATTCTTTTTTTTTTTTGAGTGATGAACCATACATGTATGTGCAGGTATTGTTTCTTGTCACCATATCTATCTGGTACACACGTCTAAATGGATACTGTCTGTGCCACAATATTGACATCATAGTTTACATTTTTTCTTCTTAGAGTCTTTATTACTACACTAAAGAGTGTTTTTTCTAAATATTAACAGGGCATGTACAAAATGTTTTTATTCAACATAAAGTTTGTAAATAAATTTTGGATAAATATTATATTACTTGCATAGTTTTCCACGTGATCCACGTCTACACACTCTGCTTTGAGTGGATCACTCTTTTCTACCGCTTTAATTACTTCTTAATGTTATTTCTTCAAAGTATGCATAGTATAATGGTATATTAAGTATGCTTAGTATACCATTATACATATCATTCATACACAAGGGCGCTGGAAGCGGGGTGGGGGGGGGCAGGGGTGGCACTTGCCCCCCCCCCCCCCCCCCCCAATTAAATATTTGGGGGGCCAAACGAGTTTTTGCCCCCCTTCCCCCAAAGTGCCCCCTGTAACAAATAATCAATCAATTATTTAAAGACCAAAATGAACAATAAAGGCACTTTTCTTGTCTAAAAGTTGTCAATTTCATAACTGAAAATGCAAAATTTTTGCCCCTAACGGAGCAAAAATCATAGTTAATATACATTATAATATCTATACACTAATATTTACTTATGAGTAAATTTAGCATATAGATGGTAGCCTCGCGTCCTCGACTGTGCCCCCTGAAACATACCTTTAGTAAACCTTACATTTTCCCTTTCTTCTATGTTTTTAGCAATATAAGAATAATTTTCATTGCTCGAACACTGCGACCACGTTGAACATGTTTAAGCTTTTAATAAATACATTTCAGACGAATGGCAAAGTGAAAGTGGCTCGCTCACTCTGCCTGTACATATATAGTCAAATGAACAGTTTTCGTAAGTTATGACAGTCTCGCAGTGATGTTTGTTTATTACGTTTAATTCCCTAGAATTTTTAATTAAAATGTGCTATAAACGCGACTTTTGTACTCTGTTTTTACAAAAAGTCCCTACCGTGGGAGGGGGGTATCCCCTCTCCCACACCCTCCCCCTGCTCAGTCGCTTCGCTCCTCGCCGAGGATCTTACACTGTCACATAAATGTACCCTCGTATGTTATAATCATAGTCCTTCGCACTAAATTTTCCACTATGTGCAATTTCCTAGAAATTTGCTTTTAAATGCTCTATAAATGCAACTTTTGTACTCTAGTTTTTAAAAAAAGTCCCTACCATGGTACCCCCGCTTGGTCGCTTTGCTCCCTTGCCAAGGATTTCACACCGTCACATAATGTGCCCCCGTCAAGACTTTGCCCCCCCCCCCAAAAAAAAAAAAAAAAAAAAAAAAAACAAAAGTGTTCCGGCGCACTTGTTCATACATACATTTTGCACTTTACTTTTGATAGCTTGTACTTCTTCACTTCCTTGCTTGTATACTCTGTATCATGTATCACCTTTTGTTTGATGGAAATACAGTAATTGAATGACAAGAAGGAAATCCCCACCAAGGCTTCTATGAAAAACTTCTAAAATGATAATGTATTAAATTATTCATCATTTCATTTGTAAAAAAAAAAAGAAGCAAAGAAATCATTCATTGAGATTAAATTATTCTCTTGATTCCTGCCATGCTTGGTCAAAAATCTGTTTGGTATTCTTATAAAAATTAAAGGGGTAGTACAGTTTCAGTTGAGAATGGGTTTGAGGTCTCCAATGTTTTTTATGATGATATATATATATATTATTATTATTTTTTAGATAATGACAAACCTCTTATGAAAGAGCAGTTCATTCTTAAAGAGAAATTCAAAGTTTATTCAAAGAAAATTGGTTTTGAGATGGCTGAAATATCCAAAACAAAGTGATCATAACAAAAGGTGGAACCCACCTTTTATTCAGATTGCTTTGTTTTACTTTGTTTGTTTTTTTAATATCTTAGCCACTTCAAAACCAATTTTCATCAAACAAACTTTGAATTCCTCTTAGAATTGTATGCTTTTAAACATTTCATAAAGTGCTTTCTAAGTATCTCGCAAAAAGTTAAAAGCTAATTTCTCACCTCAACCAATACTATACCATCCCTTTAAGAATACGTACATCTTTTTATACATGTTTATCTTCTTTTTTTGTGTGTGTGTGTGGGTATGTGTGTGTTCATTTTCATTAAAAGTTTAGCTGTTTTTCAGGGACCTGCTGGGGTTAGATTGGGATTATTCAAAGTACACAGTGTATTCCTCACCCATAAAGGAGTGCTTACTGGAAACTAGCATTACATAAAGTTTAGTGCATTGATACTGATTGGAATTACCAGCAAAATGTATCACTGTCGTCTCAACACAACAAACATGATGATACCCCGAGTGTCCTCTACAACATATCATCTCACTGCAGTGGTGGGCAATCATGGAATCACTAAATTTCCAATTACCAAGTTCACAGATTTGGTACAAGATTAAGACAGAAATGTAGTTATTTCTTACAGCAGACTGACCTGAAGCATCTTAATCATGTCTCTACAATCACGTGTTATCAGTAAATCCTCATGTATAAAAGTGTATATCACATGTGAAATTACCATCACAATAACAACTTCAAAACAAGCTCAACCAGTACGAAAAATTGATCTCTCACAGACAAAGTCCAGCATTTAGTGAACCAGCCTCAGATTCCCTCACAAGAGTTAAGAACTTGTGTTACAGTTCAGAATGCTTTGCTCGAGGATGCATCACGACAGAATAGACTTCCTTTCCCATGAGACCGGTTATAAACGTGAGCTTCATGCTCTCACTGGAAGCAGTCACCCGTGCAAAGCCTCCAAGACTGGCGATGTTATCATCCATAAACTTGAGCCACGAGGGAGGAATGGAGTCTGCGTGCTTGCGAGACGGATCGACGACGTCGGCGGAGCCGATGACGAAGTACTCCACGGAAGAGTTGCCCTGTTTGATGTGTTGTAGGTTGTGGTCGTGCCCTGAAAGGTAGGCTGTGACATTGTACTTCTCCAGGAGGGGCAGCAACCGTGAGACAAGGAGAGCTGTTGGACCATGCTCAGCAATTGACCACACAGGGTAGTGACCAGCCACAATAAGGTAATCTGCTGTGGACAGTAACTCCAATTGCTTTTCAAGCCACTCCCACTGTTCCTCGGCTGCTGAATGACTGACAGGCCCAGGAAGGTTGGACCCTGTTGTCTTGTCATCTGTTAGTCCACACAAGATCACCGTGTCAACAAGGATGACTGCAACTTTTCTCCCAGTGTTGGGGATGTCAAACACATGACTGTGGTACAAGTCGGGAAACTTCCATCGTGATGACACCTTGGAGTAGGCTACCTGCGCTGAGATGTTGCCATAGTGATCGTGGTTTCCTCCCACAACATACCAAGGCACCTGCAGGGAGGGCATGTGGAAAACCTGTTCGTATGTTTCCCTGAACCTTGGGTCGTCCACACTCGTGACACCTTGCTCATAGAAGTTGTCACCCAAGGCGAGCACAAACTTGGCGTTGTGCCTGGATGCAACTTTTCCCATCTGCCGAGCCACTGCATATTCAAAGGGGCTGAAGTATGGCCATATTGGGATCCCACCCCAATCAGCAAGGACTAGAAATGTGACATTATTCCCGGAATCCTTGAACTGTCCAGCCCAGGATGATGTGAAACAGGCAAGGAAAGTTATGAGCCATAAAGCGATGCGGAAGGGCACATTCACCATGGTTATATTATTACACTCAACTCGCTCTTGGGAACAATATAGAGTTCAGTCTCACATACAACCGCCTACAGTATGAACTGTTGCAAATAAGGTGATTCACTTTGCAATTATATTCAAAGCAAAGTACAGCTTATTATCTAGATGTATAGACACATCAGGTGTGTGCTTATATGAATCCACAACAAGTGACCTTTGGTCATGCCCGTCTCCTTGATGCAACCTACTTCCTACTTTATGGAGCTGGCGCTATTAGAGAGATCGATCTCAACTTGAATTTGACAAAATCAAAGCTGGTGATGGCCATGAACACTTGAGTATAAAAAGCAAACACTGATCTGCTGGGTAAACACAAAACAAACAAAACACAGTCACCTTAGAAAGTCCAATTCTGCAAGGTCTGTAAACTTTTCATGTTAGATGATCTGATATTTGATTCTACATAAATTGTAAAGTAGCAGAGAGATGACTACATAAATTTTACTATGCAGAGTAAATATAAACCAAGAAAAGCACTTGAAAATCAGGAAGCAATATTTTTTGGTCATATGACAGAAATTATTATGACAAAAACATGGATATCAAAAAAGTCATGAAAATTCTGTCATTATTGAAAGAAAAGAAAAAACATGATCCAAATGTTGCCAGGATAATATTCTCTGATTGCAAACAATGCGTTTCTTAAGATAACATGTCTTTATGAAAGGAAATTTCCCTCTCATTTCCCTTAAAAGAATTTAATGGTCCACAATTAATACCTTTTGCTTGAGACAGTTCATTTCCTGGGGAATCATACTTTTGATCACTCTATTTATCTATAAAAGAAAGCTCGGTACAAGGAATTCCATAACCATATGAAAAGACTATCTGGCATGAAAATACCAGTGGGATGTTTTCATCTTGAAGTATGGTACATCATAATTCATTGGTAAAATATTTGTTGAATTACTTACATTGTATTCACACATTTATGTAATTTCCATTCATGTGTGTTCTATGACTGTCATTTATTGCAACATTTTCTTGCCAATTAATTCCATTTCAGGTGTTGAGTGTAATTTGGACATAACTTATATTCTTTGCGTTAGATCTTGATTGTAATGCACTACAGCCTGACAACGATGACTTTTAGAGGAAAGGGGTTCAGCAAATGTTTTCATTTATTGTCACTTAATAAAACATGCATACATAAAAATGTGACAATAGTATGACAGGTATAACATGACAATGTGACAAAACAAACAAACAAACAAACAAACAAGCAAACAAACAACCAAAGATATCAAGTGAAGGTGTTAATGAGAAGGCAATGGGCCTTATCTAAGATTAACCCCAGGAAAGTAAATACAGCATTTTGTCTCTTCTTTCTATAAACTATAACTGACAAAAAAGTTGGTACATGCATGCACACATACAAACATTTAAACAAACAATACATACACAAGCACATTAACAACACACAGGATGCCATTTTCACAAACACACCCCTATCATGCTAATCTCTTATAAATTCAGAATGATATTGATTACTTCCAGAATACCTTTCAAGTAAAATATGCTTGAAAACTTTCTTAACACTTTTTACCGTCTTCTTACATTTCACAGCAGAGCATATAGAATTCCAGATTTGAAGGCCTTCAAAAAAATGTTGACTTTTTGTAGGAGGATGTTTGAATGAGAGGCAGATAAAAATTTCTACAATTTCTTATGTCATAATTTTGATTATCTTTGTTTAATTTAGAATAACCAAGTAAGGATACACTTGTACATGTAAAATATCATTATAGCATTAGAACATACTGCACTCTGTAATAAATTATATAAATCATATACAGTTAGAATAGACAAAGTACAAAATATTGGAAAAGAGGGCGCCCTACACAGTGAATGCGAGACTATTCTGAATAGCCTGCTTTTGTAATTTAAACAGTCTCTGCATATTATACTCACTAGATTTCCCCCACACTAAAAGATTCAAATGTGGTAAAATATGGGTGTAATACTATAATAATAACAAAGAACTGGAGTATGACAATAGTCTGTTTTAAGATCCCGATACTTTTTGATATTTTGTTGCAGATGACACCAGTGAGTTCCTTCCATGACAATATTATTTACTAAATGATTGTATATTGTTGTTGTTGCATTTTTCTTTACAAAACCAATGGGACAGCTGCAAATTAATGTCATCATCACATCAGCTACAAATGTAATTTGCACCGTTGTGATTGCAGGACGTACTGATATTCAGTGAAAATAAACATTGTGATAAACTTCTTTAAAAATTCCACACTTTCTTCAATATTCTCAATCCAAATTTTGGTGAAATTTTATCATTCTGTTTATCTAACTTTATTTTATTTCTAAAGTCAACTGGATCATGTGGTCTCTCTGATGATCAGGGCTCTATTGCATAAAGCGAGACAATTACACATACAAGTAAGTGAGAAAATTAAACTAGATCTTTGTAAGTCAGGTATCAGCCCATCAGAACTGAGTAAATCAGAGACTCATGTTTGATTTTCTGACTAAATATTTGAGCTCAATGTTTATGCAACGGGACCCTCTTGCTTCTTAGATCATCAACTGTGTAAGACTATGACAATCATGGCCAATACATTAACAAATCTCCTATTGGTTTGCACAAAAGAAAACATAAGAATGATTAAACATAGCACCTGCACCCTTTTCCCCTTAATCAATTAAAGTAATTATTGCTTGGTTTTTAAGTGGATACACGTAGTAGGTTCATAGTTTTTACAATTTGTGACAAAAGCTGAATTATCTTAATTCATAATATGAGTAAAATTCATTGTAAGACTTGTGCACTGATAATAATCAATCATCATCTCTGCTGATTTGAGTATGTGGGTACTACTTATCCCGTATGTACAGAAACGTTAAAATTAAATAACTTTCTTTAAATTCTAAGTCCAGTTTTGACAAACCTTCTATCATCTTCTGTCTGATTTCACTCTATTCATTAAAGCCAAGGCTCTAAACGTAGAGCGGCATTGCATCTTAAAGGGAAGATTCGCTCCGGGTTGGATAGAATTTAATATATTTTTAAAAATTAAAATCAAATACACTATACATGGATTTTCATAAGTCCTGGTGAAGTCAGACATAGAATAAGGAAGATGAAGACTTTCACAAGAACAGTAAAACCTGTTCCAGTGACCACCCTTTCTATAACAATTATATACCCATAGTGATCACATGAAAATCCCCTGCAAAGAAAATGCAATTTATAGAGCACATATATTGTGATGGGCTGCAGCAGAGTTACCAGAGTACAATAGTTTTGTTGGACATTGCCTCACATACAAATAATACATGTCAATGCCTCCCAAACTTAAGTCTGCAGCTAAGGCAACCCGTGATAATTTGAAAGGTAGGGCGATTAGCCAACACAAATGACTGAATAAGATGCACATGTAAATGTACATTTTACATATTGTACATGGTACACATGTAAAAATGACTAAAATTGCATGAGACACTGAATCCCTCACAATGCAATGCCAAATAATGGCTACAGCAAGGAACCAATCTACAACAACACTGTCTCAAAAGTTTGCACTTTGTATTTCCCTTAAATTGCTGTTGTGCACAAGTTTCAGTAGCTCTTTATTCACAACACCAAGGAGCTTCCTTGACAAAACAAACACTAGCAAACTAGTCTACATTGTAAATTACTGTAGATGTGAGGATGATATGTTTGTAGGCACTGTTTCTAAAAAAAAAAAATACAATACACGAACATAAACAGGTGGGACTGTGGCAGGACATATCCAAGAAATACATATTCATAGCGCTATATAGATATACGAGACACTATAGTTTCTTTCTTGATATTTCTATAAAAGGAAATTCTCTCCTCTCACC